>NC_092116.1:31147715-31233119 GCF_045679555.1 Salvelinus alpinus
AGATCTGGTTGTACTCTTGCGTGGTAGCCTGGTCTCAGATCTGGTTGTACTCATGTGTGGTAGCCTGGTCTCAGATCTGGTTGTGATCTTGTGTGGTAGCCTGGTCTCAGATCTGGTTGTGATCTTGTGTGGTAGCCTGGTCTCAGATCTGGTTGTGATCTTGTGTGGTAGCCTGGTCTCAGATCTGGTTGTACTCTTGTGTGGTAGCCTGGTCTCAGATTTGGTTGTACTCTTGTGTGGTAGCCTGGTCTCAGATCTGGTTGTGATCTTGTGTGGTAGCCTGGTCTCAGATCTGGTTGTACTCTTGTGTGGTAGCCTGGTCTCAGATCTGGTTGTACTCATGTGTGGTAGCCTGGTCTCAGATCTGGTTGTGATCTTGTGTGGTAGCCTGGTCTCAGATCTGGTTGTACTCATGTGTGGTAGCCTGGTCTCAGATCTGGTTGTGATCTTGTGTGGTAGCCTGGTCTCAGATCTGGTTGTACTCTTGTGTGGTAGCCTGGTCTCATATCTGGTTGTACTCATGTGTGGTAGCCTGGTCTCAGATCTGGTTGTGATCTTGTGTGGTAGCCTGGTCTCAGATCTGGTTGTACTCTTGTGTGGTAGCCTGGTCTCAGATCTGGTTGTACTCTTGTGTGGTAGCCTGGTCTCAGATCTGGTTGTACTCTTGTGTGGTAGCCTGGTCTCAGATCTGGTTGTGATCTTGTGTGGTAGCCTGGTCTCAGATCTGGTTGTACTCTTGTGTGGTAGCCTGGTCTCAGATCTGGTTGTACTCTTGTGTGGTAGTCGTTAGCACAGACCCCTTCTCTTCACATTTTGCTGCTCTCAAAAAGGAGTAAATTATTTTTTCCCCGAGCGTCTACACAACCTACTCCACAAGTCAAAGAACCTTTTTGAAACATTTTGTACTCTTAACGCAACATTTATCCACTGCTTTTGTCAAAAATTGCTCAAAGCTCAATACATTTGGGTGTGAGTCATTGATGGACGGCAATATTCAAGCGAATTCAGATCAGGAATGATGCAGGACCACTCAGGAACACTCAACATCTCTTGGAAAGCCAGTCTGGTTTCTTTGACGTTGTCCTGCTGTAAAGTAAAAATCTACCCCAGGGTTTTCAGAAAACTCTATCTTTTCCTATTTAATTTGATCCTGATAAACTCCCAAGACCCTCCTGGTGACAAGCATACCCATAACATGATGCTGCCACCACCACACTACTTGAAAATACAAAAGAGTTTCACTCTGTGTTTTGTTGTACTGGATTTGACTCAAGCCTGTAGTTTTTAATTTAGGCCTGACAAACTCCCCAGACCCTGCTGGTGACAAGCATACGCATAACAAAAACATGAGCTGGCGCACACCCAGAATAACAGTTTGTGTGGAGGTGCTGACTGACGGCCAATAAACTATAAACTATCAAAATAAAGAAAGTCGCACACTCCATGTATAATCTCCCAACAATTTAACGGGTATTTACCAACGTTTCGGCATCACGGTGCCTTCCTCAGGGTGATGTCAGGAATACTGGAACCAGGTTATATAGACAAACAGTGCAATGAGTGTAACCAATGACAACGGAGAGGGGTGTGTCATAATGATTATGTTAATTAGAATTAATTAGTGAAACTGTTCAAACATATTATATGGCATATTAAATATATTACGTTATTGTTATCCTATTGAAACATGATGGAATATTGTACATCATATTAGCGTCAACATACAATATTGTTTCATTCAATTTCACATAATTTCGTATATTTTATTTTTGTTACATGTAATACTGGTTCAACCTGAATATATAATGAGCATCGTCAACAGAGGGAACACATTAAGTGTACGCTAATAAGCTGTAAAAATGATTCTTCAATTTATATGACTTGTTCATAGAGGAAAATGTGTTCATAAGAAGTGTCTGAGATCAAAGTCAATATTCAGACCACTTAGGGGTCAATGTTTTCAGACAGGATATCCTGTCTCCCTTTTGTAGTAGTAGGATCTCGATGTGACCTCCTCTCCTTGGTAGAGCAACATGCTCAATGCCTGTGTATCTTTAGGGAGGAGATGGGATGGTTAGCTTCAACAAAGTGAGCTGCTATTGGATAGTCAGTGTTCTGTCACCTGATTGAGCTGCGATGTTCAGCTATGCACTGTTTTAATTGTCTTTTCGTTTGTCCTACAAAGGCTTTTCCCACATGAACAGGTGAGGAGATAGATGACTCCCGTGGTCTTGCATGAGATGATCCCCCTAACAGGGATTTTTGGACCTGTATGTGGGTGTCTGAAGAAAGACGTTTTTATAGTGCTATTACACTGTGCGCATGAACCAAGTTTGTAGTTCCCATATGGAGTGGGTGTCTAGAGTGTCTGAGTGGGCTCAGGGGGCAGGTCAGATCTCACCAAGCTGTCTCCAATATTGCGACCACACTTATAGACCACCAGGGGGGTCCCTTGAAGAGGTGTTGGTGGAGTTTTTAGTAATTCCTCTCCTGGTTTTGGAGATATTTTCATCATTGCCACATCAAGAGTTTTGTCCTTGTAGCCTCTCATTTTGAAATTAACTGTCTTTTATTTTTTAGCATTGCTGTCAAAATCTGACCGGTGGCCACAGATTCGTTTAACCTTGCATAACTGGTTGTATGGTAGACCATTCCTGAGGGGGAGGGGATGAATACTATCCGCACATAGCAAGGTATTGAGGTCTGTTGGCTGTGTGTACAGGTCTGTATGTAATGCATCATTCTCTTTGATGATCCATAAGTCCAGGTGGTTTATTTTTCTCTCATCAGTCTGCATGGTGAATTTGAGATATTCAAGAACTCTCGTTTAGTAGAGTTTGGAGTTCATTTAGTTCCTGCGGACTTCCTTCCCAGAGCACAAAGACATCATCTATGTATCTCTTCCATAGGAGGATTTTAGAAAGTAAAGGATGTGTCTCTGTTTTAAAAAGGAGTGCTACTTCAAATTGTCCCACATACAGGTTTGCATCGTTTTGGGGGGAAAAAGGGGGAGCCCACGTCTACACACCCCGACTTTGAAGGAAAAGGTCTGACACAAAGACAAAGTAGTTAAAGGATGCTACCAGTTCAGTGAGTTGTAAGATGCGATCATTGGATGGAGCAACGGTCTCTCTGCTGGAGGACGTGTTGAAGCACCTGCAAGCCTCCTGTGTGTGGGATGTTAGTGTACAAGCCCCCTGTGTGTGGGATGTTAGTGTACAAGCCCCCTGTGTGTGGGATGTTAGTGTACAAGCCTCCTGTGTGTGGGATGTTAGTGTACAAGCCTCCTGTGTGTGGGATGTTAGTGTACAAGCCCCCTGTGTGTGGGATGTTAGTGTACAAGCCCCCTGTGTGTGGGATGTTAGTGTACAAGCCCCCTGTGTGTGGGATGTTAGTGTACAAGCCTCCTGTGTGTGGGATGTTAGTGTACAAGCCCCCTGTGTGTGGGATGTTAGTGTACAAGCCCCCTGTGTGTGGGATGTTAGTGTACAAGCCCCCTGTGTGTGGGATGTTAGTGTACAAGCCCCCTGTGTGTGGGATGTTAGTGTACAAGCCCCCTGTGTGTGGGATGTTAGTGTACAAGCCCCCTGTGTGTGGGATGTTAGTGTACAAGCCCCCTGTGTGTGGGATGTTAGTGTACAAGCCTCCTGTGTGTGGGATGTTAGTGTACAAGCCCCCTGTGTGTGGGATGTTAGTGTACAAGCCCCCTGTGTGTGGGATGTTAGTGTACAAGCCCCCTGTGTGTGGGATGTTAGTGTACAAGCCTCCTGTGTGTGGGATGTTAGTGTACAAGCCCCCTGTGTGTGGGATGTTAGTGTACAAGCCCCCTGTGTGTGGGATGTTAGTGTACAAGCCCCCTGTGTGTGGGATGTTAGTGTACAAGCCCCCTGTGTGTGGGATGTTAGTGTACAAGCCCCCTGTGTGTGGGATGTTAGTGTACAAGCCCCCTGTGTGTGGGATGTTAGTGTACAAGCCCCCTGTGTGTGGGATGTTAGTGTACAAGCCTCCAGTGTGTGGGATGTTAGTGTACAAGCCCCCTGTGTGTGGGATGTTAGTGTACAAGCCCCCTGTGTGTGGGATGTTAGTGTACAAGCCTCCTGTGTGTGGGATGTTAGTGTACAAGCCCCCTGTGTGTGGGATGTTAGTGTACAAGCCTCCTGTGTGTGGGATGTTAGTGTACAAGCCCCCTGTGTGTGGGATGTTAGTGTACAAGCCTCCAGTGTGTGGGATGTTAGTGTACAAGCCTCCTGTGTGTGGGATGTTAGTGTACAAGCCTCCTGTGTGTGGGATGTTAGTGTACAAGCCTCCTGTGTGTGGGATGTTAGTGTACAACCTCTCCACGTCAAAAAGTGTGTCTATCTATACCTTCTGGTATCCTTCCTAAGCCCTCGATCAATGAGATCATGTGACTAGTGTCTTTGACATAAGATGGGAGATTCTCAACCATCGGTTTAATGTGGTAATCCACAAATGTAGAGAAACCCATAACATGATGCTGCCACCACCACACTACTTGAAGACACAAAGACTTTGCCTCTGTGTTTTGTTCTACTGGATTTGACTCAAGCCTGTCGTTTTTTAATTTAGGCCAAAACATGTATTTGCTGTGTTGTTTTGCAGTATTACTTAACAGCCATGTTGTAAACAGACGATCTGGAGAGGATTATTCAACACTCACTTTGTCCACCAGAAGAGGACTGGTTCCTCTGGTCTACCCGGCACAGCCAGTAGAGGACTGGCCACCCCTCATAGCCTGGTTCCTCTCTACCCAGTACAGCCAGGAGAGGACTGGCCACCCCTCATAGCCTGGTTCCTCTCTACCCAGTACAGCCAGAAGAGGACTGGCCACCCCTCAGAGCCTGGTTCCTCTGGTCTACCCGGCACAGCCAGAAGAGGACTGGCCACCCCTCATAGCCTGGTTCCTCTCTACCCGGCACAGCCAGAAGAGGACTGGCCACCCCTCATAGCCTGGTTCCTCTCCACCCGGCACAGCCAGAAGAGGACTGGCCACCCCTCATAGCCTGGTTCCTCTGGTCTACCCGGCACAGCCAGAAGAGGACTGGCCACCCCTCATAGCCTGGTTCCTCTCCACCCGGCACAGCCAGTAGAGGACTGGCCACCCCTCAGAGCCTGGTTCCTCTCCACCCGGCACAGCCAGTAGAGGACTGGCCACCCCTCATAGCCTGGTTCCTCTCCACCCGGCACAGCCAGAAGAGGACTGGCCACCCTTCATAGCCTGGTTCCTCTCCACCCGGCACAGCCAGAAGAGGACTGGCCACCCCTCATAGCCTGGTTCCTCTCCACCCGGCACAGCCAGAAGAGGACTGGCCACCCCTCATAGCCTGGTTCCTCTCTACCCGGCACAGCCAGAAGAGGACTGACCACCCCTCATAGCCTGGTTCCTCTCCACCCGGCACAGCCAGAAGAGGACTGGCCACCCCTCATAGCCTGGTTCCTCTGGTCCACCCGGCACAGCCAGAAGAGGACTGGCCACCCCTCATAGCCTGGTTCCTCTGGTCCACCCGGCACAGCCAGAAGAGGACTGGCCACCCCTCATAGCCTGGTTCCTCTCCACCCGGCACAGCCAGAAGAGGACTGGCCACCCCTCATAGCCTGGTTCCTCTCTAGGTTTCTTCCTAGGTTTTGGCCTTTCTAGGGAGTTTTTCCTAGCCACCGTGCTTCTACACCTGCATTGCTTGCTGTTTGGGGTTTTAGGCTGGGTTTCTGTAAAGCACTTTGAGATATCAGCTGATGTAAGAAGGGCTTTATCAATACATTTGATTTGATACAGGTCAGTAATGTGGAACGAATGCAATGTTGTTAAACCCTTTGTATTTTAAAGTATTGTGGCGGCAGCACCATGTTATGGGTATGCTTGTCACCGGCAGGGACTGGGGAGTTTGTCAGGATGGAAAATTAAAATGTGTGTGTAGACTTTCACTAGGCAATGTATACAATGCATTCGGAAAGTAATCAGACCCCTTGACTTTCTCCACATTTTGTTACGTTACAGCCTTATTTTAAAATGGATTTAACACTGTATACTTTGTTATTTTTTCGTCTCATCAATCTAGACACAATACCCATATCGACAAAGCAAAACCAGGATTTTAGACATGTTTGCTAATTATATAAAAAACGGACATATCACATAATTTACATAACTATTCAGACACTTTACTCAGGACTTTGTTGAAGCACCTTCAGCAGCGATTACAGCCTCGAGTCTTCTTGGGTATGATGCTATAAGCTTGGTACACCTGTATTTGGGGAGTTTCTCCCATTCTTCTCTGCAAATCCTCTCAAACTCTGTCAAGTTGGATGGGGAGCGTCGCTGCACAGCTATTTTCAGGTCTCTCCAGAGATGTTCGATCGGGTTCAAGTCCGGGCTCTGGCTGGGCCACTCAAGGACATTCAGAGACTTGTCCCTGAAGTCACTCCTGCGTTGTCTTGGCTGTGTGCTTAGGGTCGTTGTCGTGTTGGAAGGTGAACCTTCGCCCTAGTCTGAGGTCCTGAGAGCTCTGGAGCAGATTTCATCAAGGATCTCTCTGTACTTTGCTCCGTTCATCTTTCCCTCGATCCTGACCAGTCTCCCAGTCCCTGCCACTGAAAAACATCCCCACAGCATAACGCTGCCACCACCATGCTTCACCGTAGGGATGGTGTCAGGTTTCCTCCAGACGTGACACTTGGCATTCAGGCCAAAGAGTTCAATCTTGGTTTCATCAGAACAGAGAATCTTGTTTCTCATGGTCTGAGAGTCCTTTAGGTGCATTTTGGCAAACTCCAAGCGGGCTGTCATGTGCCTTTTACTGAGGAGTGGCTTCCGTCTGGCCACTCTACCATAAAGGCCTGATTGGTGGAGTGCTGCAGAGATGGTTGTCTTTCTGGAAGGTTCTCCCATCTCCACAAAGGAACTCTGGAGCTCTGTCAGAGTGACCATCGGGTTCTTGGTCACCTCCCTGACCAAGCCCCCCCCCCTCAGTTTGTTCAGTTTGGCCGGGCGGCCAGTTCTAGAAAGGGTCTTGGTGGTTCCAAACTTCTTCCATTTAAGAATGATGAGGTCTTGGGGACCTTCAATGCTGCAGAAATGTTTTTGTACCCTTCCCCAGATCTGTGCCTCGACACAATCCTGTCTCGGAGCTCTCCGGACAAATCCTTCGACCTCATGGCTTGGTTTTTGCTCTGACATGCACTGTCAAATGTGGGACATTATATAGACAGGTGTGTGCCTTTCCAAATCATGTCCAATCAATTGAATTTACCACAGGTGGGCTCCAATCAAGTTGTAGAAACATCTCAATGATGATCAATGGAAACAGGATGCACCTGAGCTCAATTTAAGGTCTCATAGCAAAGGGTCTGAATGTTTATGTAAATTAGGTCTGTTTTTTTTTTTTTATAAATCTGCACACATTTCTAAAAACCTGTTTTCAATTTGTTATCATGGGGTATTGTGATGTCATTATGGGGTATTGTGATGTCATTATGGGGTATTGTGTGTAGATTGATGAGGACATTTTGTTATTTAATCCATTTTAGAACAAGGCTGTAACGTAACAAAATGTGGAAAAAGTCAAGGGTTCTGAATACTTTCCTGAAGGCACAGTATATCATAAAAGGAAATGGATGAAATGAAGAGGGAAGTAGGGAGAAGGAATATGGAAGGAGGGAGAGTGATAAAAGAGAGATAAATATTACCAGATACTAGGGCAGCCTTCTTCTTCCTCTCTGGCCGGGACAGACTCCTCCTTTTACACTTCTTCCCTTTTATCTCATCACTCCACCACTCTGAGAGAGAGAGGGAGCGAGAGAGAGAGAGAGAGAGAGAGAGAGGGAGCGAGAGAGAGAGAGAGAGAGAGAGATGGAGAGAAAGAAAGACAGAGAGAGAGAGATGGAGAGAAAGAAAGAGAGAGAGAGAGAGAGAGATGGAGAGAAAGAGAAAGAGAAAGAAAGAAAGAGAGAGATGGAGAGCAAGAAAGAGAGAGAGAGAGAGATGGAGAGAAAGAAAGAGAGAGAGAGAGAGAGAGAGAGAGAGAGAGAGAGAGAGAGAGAGAGAGAGAGAGAGAGAGAGAGAGAGAGAGAGAGAGAGAGATGGAGAGAGATGGAGAGAAAGAAAGAGAGAGAGAGAGAGATGGAGAGAAAGAGAGAGAGAGAGAGATGGAGAGAAAGAAAGAGAGAGAGAGATGGAGAGAAAGAAAGAGAGAGAGATGGAGAGAAAGAGAGAGAGAGAGAGATGGAGAGAAAGAGAGAGAGATGGAGAGAAAGAGAGAGAGAGAGAGATGGAGAGAAAGAGAAAGAGAAAGAAAGAAAGAGAGAGATGGAGAGCAAGAAAGAGAGAGAGAGAGAGATGGAGAGAAAGAAAGAGAGAGAGAGAGAGAGAGAGAGAGAGAGAGAGAGAGAGAGAGAGAGAGAGAGAGAGAGAGAGAGAGAGAGAGAGAAAGAGATGGAGAGAGATGGAGAGAAAGAAAGAGAGAGAGAGAGAGATGGAGAGAAAGAAAGAGAGAGAGAGATGGAGAGAAAGAAAGAGAGAGAGAGATGGAGAGAAAGAAAGAGAGAGAGATGGAGAGAAAGAGAGAGAGAGAGAGATGGAGAGAAAGAGAGAGAGATGGAGAGAAAGAGAGAGAGAGAGAGAGAGAGAGAGAGAGAGAGAGAGAGAGAGAGAGAGAGAGAGAGAGAGAGAGAGAGAGAGAGATGGAGAGAAAGAAAGAAAGCGAGAGAGAGATGAAGAGAAAGAAAGAGAGAGAGAGATGGAGAGAAAGAAAGAGAGAGAGAGATGGAGAGAAAGAAAGAGAGAGAGAGATGGAGAGAAAGAAAGAGAGAGAGAGATGGAGAAAAAGAAAGAGAGAGAGAGATGGAGAGAAAGAAAGAGAGAGAGAGATAGAAAGAAAGAGAGAGAGAGAGAGAGAGATGGAGAGAAAGAAAGAGAGAGAGAGGGAGATGGAGAGAAAGAAAGAGAGAGAGAGGGAGGGAGAGAGAGAGAGCGAGAGAGATGGAGAGAAAGAAAGAGAGAGAGATGGAGAGAAAGAAAGAGAGAGAGATGGAGAGAAAGAAAGAGAGAGAGAGAGAGAGAAGAGAAAGAAAGAGAGAGAGAGAGAGAGAGAGAGATGGACAGAAATAGAGCGGGAGGGAGAGAGAAAGGAGAGAGATGGAGAGAAAGAGAGGGAGGGAGAGAGAAAGAGACAGATGTTAATTCCTGAAAGACAAACATGTAGGTGAACTTTTGAAGAGTGTCTTCAAATCTCAAATTTCTGTCCTGCTAGAGCTCCCCCCCGGATCAACTGTAAGTGCAGTTATTGCTAAGTGGAAACGTCTAAGAGCAACAACGGCTCAGCCGCGAAGTGGTAGACCACACAAGCTCACAGAATGTACCCGTCGAGTGCTGAAGTGCGTAAAAATTGTCCGTCCTCGGTTGTAACACTCACTACCGAGTTCCAAACTGCCTCTGGAACCAATTTCACCACAGGAACTGTTCGTCGGGAGCTTCATGAAATGGGTTTCCATGGCCGAGCAGCCGCACACAAGCCTAAGATCACCATGTGCAATGCCAAGCGTCTGCTGGAATGGTGTAAAACTTGCAGCCATTGGACTCTGGAGCAGTGGAAACGCGTTCTCTGGAGTGATGAATCACGCTTCACCATCTAGCAGTTCGAAGGACAAATCTAGGTTTGGCGGATGCCAGGAGAACGCTACCCGCCCGAATGCATTGTGCTAAGTGTTAAGTTTGGTGGGCGGGAATAATGGTCTGGGGTTGTTAGACAATTCTGTGCTTCCAACTTTGTGGCAACAGTTTGGAAAAGGCCCTTTACTGTTTCAGAATGACAATGCCCCCGTGCACAAAGCTAGGTCCATAGAGAAATGGTTGGTCAAGATCGGTGTGGAAGAGCCCTGACCTCAACCTCATCGAACACCTTTGGGATGAATTGGAACGCCGACTGCGAGCCAGGCCTAATCGCCCAACATCAGTGCCCGATCTCACTAATACTCTTGAGGCTCAACGGAAGCAAGTCCCCGCAGCAATGTTCCAACATCTAGTGGAAAGCCTTCCCAGAAGAGTGGAGGCTGTTATAGCAGCAATGTTCCAACATCTAGTGGAAAGCCTTCCCCAGAAGAGTGGAGGCTGTTATAGCAGCAATGTTCCAACATCTAGTGGAAAGCCTTCCCCAGAAGAGTGGAGGCTGTTATAGCAGCAATGTTCCAACATCTAGTGGAAAGCCTTCCCCAGAAGAGTGGAGGCTGTTATAGCAGCAATGTTCCAACATCTAGTGGAAAGCCTTCCCCAGAAGAGTGGAGGCTGTTATAGCAGCAATGTTCCAACATCTAGTGGAAAGCCTTCCCCAGAAGAGTGGAGGCTGTTATAGCAGCAATGTTCCAACATCTAGTGGAAAGCCTTCCCAGAAGAGTGGAGGCTGTTATAGCAGCAATGTTCCAACATCTAGTGGAAAGCCTTCCCCAGAATAGTGGAGGCTGTTATAGCAGCAATGTTCCAACATCTAGTGGAAAGCCTTCCCCAGAAGAGTGGAGGCTGTTATAGCAGCAATGTTCCAACATCTAGTGGAAAGCCTTCCCCAGAAGAGTAGAGGCTGTTATAGCAGCAATGTTCCAACATCTAGTGGAAAGCCTTCCCCAGAAGAGTGGAGGCTGTTATAGCAGCAAAGGGGGGGACCAACTCCATATTAATGCCCATGATTTTGGAATGAGATGTTCGAAAAGCAGATGTCCACATACTTTTGGTCGTGTAGTGTAGTTCTGATGTGCTTGCATCTGTCTGTGTACCTGAGGTGAGGTCTACACTCTGACTATCCTCCTCCAGCCGTCTGATCTTGTCCAGCAGTTCTGTCTTCATAGCATCGAACAACAATGTCCTCTCGCTCTCTAGATGTTGTCGAGCTCCCTGCAGCTCACACTCGTACCTGTGTTGGATCACCTGCAGACACAGTTCTCTGTACACACCTGGACAGAGAGAAACAAAGAAAATACACTCAAAAATCATTTCAATAAAACGACAGAAAATGTATTAATTTCGCCTTCAGGTTTAATTGTAAGTAAAAAAATTAAGTTGTAATTTCATTATCAGCCACAATGTGTGCAGAGCTGCATAATATGTCATAATAGTAGTAGTTGTTGTGTTGCAGTAGTGTATTAGTAGTGGCAGTAGTAGTAGAAGTAATAGTAGAAGTAGTAGTAGTAGTAGTAGCAGTAGTAATACTACTATTAAACTATTACTACTACTAGTACTATCAGTAGAATTAATAGTAGCGGCAGCAGTAGTATCAGAGGTAGTAGTAGTAATAGTGCTGTAGTAGTAGTATTAATAGTAGCAGTAGTAATAATGTAGTAGTTGTAGTAGTATTAGTGGTTGTGGTCATAGTTTTAGTAGCAGTAGTAGTAATAGTGTAGCAATAATAGTAGTAGTAGTAGCAGCAGTAGTAATAGTGTAGCAATAATAGTAGTAGTAGTAGTAGCAGTAGTAATAGTGTAGCAATAATAGTAGTAGTAGTAGCAGCAGTAGTGGTAGTAGCAGTAGTAGTAGTAGTAGTGGTAGTAGAAGTAATGGTTGTAGTCGTAGTATTAGTAAAGGTAGTAGTAGTAGCAATAATGTAGTAGTAGTAGCAGTGGTTGTAGTCGTAGTATTAGTTGTAGTAGTGGTAGTAGCAGTAGTAATAGTGCAATAATAGTAGTAGTAGTATTAGTAGTAGTAGAAATAATAGTGTAGTAGTAGTAATAGTAGTAGCAGTAATAGTAGTGGTGGTAGTAGTAGTAGCAATAGTAGTAGTAGTTGTAGTAGTATTAGTAGAAATGGAGTAATAATAGTATTAGTAGTAGTAGTAGTAGTGGTTGTAGCCGTAGTAGTATTAGTAGTGCTAGTAGCAGTAGTAGTAATAGTTTAGTAATAGTAGGAGGAGTAGCAGTAGTAATAGTAGTCGCAGTAGTAGTAGTCATGGTATAAGTGTTAGTAGTAGTAGTAGTAGTAATAGTGTAGTAGTAGTAGTAGTAGTAGTAGTAGTAGTAGTAGTAGTAGTAGTAGTAGTGGTGGTTGTAGTTGTAGTATTAGTATTAGTACTAGTAGCAGCAGTAGTAGTAGCAGTGGTTGTAGTCGTAGTATTAGTAGTGGTAATAGCAGTAGTAATAGTAGTCGTAGTAGTAGTAGTCGTGGTATTAGTGGTAGTAGTAGTAGTAGTTATAGTAGTAGTAGAAGCAGTAGTAGTAGTAGTAGTAGCAGCAGTATTAGTAGTAGTGGTTGTAGTATTAGTAGCAGTAGTATTAGTGGTAGTAGTAAGAGTGTAGTAACAGTAGTAGTAGTAGTAGTAGTAGTAGTAGTAGTGGTTGTAGTCATAGTAGTAGTAGTAGTAGTAGTAGTTGTAGTTGTAGTATTAGTTGTTAGTATTAGTAGTAGTGGTAGTAGTAGTAGTAGTAGTAGTTACCTGCGACCTGTGTGTGTAGCTTCATGTTGTGGTGTTGTAGTAGTGTAGTAGCAGTAGTAGTAGTAGTGTAGCAGTAGTAGCAGTAGTATCAGTGGTTGTAGTCATAGTATTAGTAGTGCTAATAGCAGAAGTAATAGTAGTAGCAGTAGTAGTGGTTGTAGTAGCAGCAGTATTAGTAGTAGTGGTTGTAGTATTAGTAGCAGTAGTAGTAGTAGTAATATTAGTGGTAGTAGTATTAGTAGTGCTGGTTGTAGTATTAGTAGCAGTGGTAGTAGTATTAGTGGTAGTAGTATTAGTAGTAGTGGTTGTAGTATTAGTAGCTGTAGTAGTAGTATTTGTGGTAGTAGTAGTAGTAGTAGTAAGAGTGTAGTAATAGCAGTAGTAGTAGTAGTAGTAGTGGTTGTAGTCGTAGTAGTGGTTGTAGTCGTAGTATTAGTTGTTAGGATTAGTAGTAGTGGTAGCAGTAGTAGTAGTGGTTACCTGCCACCTGTGTGTGTGGCGTCATGTTGTGTTGTTGTGGTAGTGTAGTAGCAGTGTAGTAGTAGTGTAGTAGTAGTAATAATGTAGTAGTAGTAGTAGTAGCAGCAGTATTAGTAGTAGTGTTTGTAGCATTAGTAATAGTAGTAGTAGCAGTATTAGTGGTAGTACTGTAGCAATAGTAGTAGTAGTAGCTGCAGTAGTAGTAGTGGCATTAGTGGTTGTAGTCGTAGTAGTTGTAGTATTAGTTGTTAGTATTAGTAGTAGTAATAGTAGTAGTGGTAGTAGTCATAGTATTAGTTGTTAGTATTAGTCGCAGTATTAGTACTAGTAGTAGCAGTAGTATAGTAGTTACCTGCCACCTATGTGCGTAGCGTCATGTTGTGTTGTTGTAGTAGTGTAGTAGCAGTAGTAGTATTAGTAGTAGTAGTGTAATATTAGTAGTAGTAGTAGTAGTAGTAGTAGTAGTGTAATAGTAGTAGTAGTAGTATTAGTAGTAGTTGTGTAGTAGTAGTAGTAGTAGTAGTAGTAGTAGTAGTAGTAGTAGTGTAATAGTAGTAGTAGTATTAGTAGTAGTAGTGTAATAGTAGTAGTAGTGTAATAGTAGTAGTAGTAGTAGTATTAGTAGTAGTCGTGTAATAGTAGTAGTAGTGTAATAATAGTAGTAGTAGTATTAGTAGTAGTAGTGTAATAGTAGTAGTGTAGTAGTAGCAGTACTAATAGTAGAAGTAGTGTAGTAGTTACATGCCACATGTGTGCGTAGCGTGATATTGTAGTAGCAGTGTAGTAGTAGTAGTAGTAATAGTAGTGTATAGTAGTAGTAGTGTAGTAGTGATGTAATAGTAGTAGTAGTGTAGTAGTGATGTAATAGTAGTAGTAGTGTAGTAGTAGTAGTGGTGTAGTAGTAGTGTATGGTGGTAGTAGTGTAGTAGTAGTGTAATAGTAGTAGTAGTAGTAGTGGTGTAGTAGTAGTGTATAGTAGTAGTAGTGTAGTAGTAGTGTAATAGTAGTAGTAGTAGTAGTAGTAGAAGTAGTAGTAGTGTAATAGTAGTAGTAGTAGTAGTAGTAGTTGTAGTAGTGTAATAGTAGTAGTAGTAGTAGTAGTAGTAGTAGTAGTAGTTGTAGTAGTGTAATAGTAGCAGTAGTGTAGTAGTAGTGTAATAGTAGTAGTAGTAGTAGTGCAATATTAGTAGCAGTTTAGTAGTTGCAGAGTAATAGTAGTAGTAGTAGTAGTGTAATAGTAGTAGTAGTAGTAGTGTAGCAGAGTAATAGTAGTAGTAGTAGTAGTAGTAGCAGAGTAATAGTAGTAGTGTAGTAGTATTAGTAGTAGTGTAATAGTGGTAAAATAGTAGTAGAGTAATAGTAGTAGTGTAATAGTAGTAGTAGTAGTAGTGTAATAGTAGTAGTAGAGTGTAATAGTAGTAGTAGTAGTAGTAGTGTAGTAGTGTTGTAGTAGTAGTAGTAGTGTAATAGTAGTAGTGTAGGAGTAGTAGTAGTTACATGCAACCTGGGTGCATAGCGTCATGTTGTGTTGTAGTAGTATTAGTAGTGTAGTAGTAGTAGTAGTAGTGGTGTAGTAGTGCAGTAGTAGTAGTAGTAGTAGTAGTGTTGTAGTAGTGTAGTAGTCGTGTAGTGGTGTAGTAGTAGTGTAGTGGTGTAGTAGTAGTAGTATTAGTAGTAGTTGCAGAGTGGTAGTTGTAGTATTAGTAGTTTTGTAGTAGTAGTGTAGTAGTAGTAGTAGTAGTAGTAGTAGTGTAGTAGTGCAGTAGTGGTGTGGTGGTAGTAGTAGTGTAGTAGTAGTGTGGTAGTAGTGTAGTAGTAGTAGTGTAGTGGTGTAGTAGTGTGGTAGTAGTTGTAGTATTAGCAGTGCTGTAGTAGTAGTGTAGTAGTAGTGTAGTAGTAGTGTAGTAGTAATAGTAGTAGTGGTTGTAGTCGTATTAGTGGTTGTATTCGTAGTATTAGTTGTTAGGATTAGTAGTAGTGGTAGCAGTAGTAGTAGTGGTTACCTGCCACCTGTGTGTGTAGCGTCATGTTGTGTTGTTGTAGTAGTGTAGTAGCAGTATAGTAGTAGTGTAGTAGTAGTAATAATGTAGTAGTAGTAGTAGTAGCAGCAGTATTAGTAGTAGTGTTTGTAGCATTAGTAATAGTAGTAGTAGCAGTATTAGTGGTTGTACTGTAGCAATAGTAGTAGTAGTAGCAGCAGTAGTAGTAGTGGCAGTAGTGGTTGTAGTCGTAGTAGTCATAGTATTAGTTGTTAGTATTAGTAGTAGTAGTGGTAGTAGTCATAGTATTAGTTGTTAGTATTAGTCGCAGTATTAGTACTACTAGTAGCATTAGTGTAGTAGTTACCTGCCACCTATGTGCGTAGCGTCATGTTGTGTTGTTGTAGTAGTGTAGTAGTAGTAGTAGTGTAATAGTAGTGTAATAGTAGTAGTAGTAGTATTAGTAGTAGTAGTGTAATAGTAGTAGTAGTAGTAGTAGTAGTAGTAGTGGTGTAGTAGTAGTAGTAGTAGTATTAGTAGTAGTAGTGTAATAGTAGTAGTAGTAGTAGTATTAGTAGTAGTAGTGTAATAGTAGTAGTAGTATTAGTAGTAGTAGTGTAATAGTAGTAGTAGTAGTGTAATAGTAGTAGTAGTGGTATTAGTAGTAGTAGTGTAATAGTAGTAGTGTAGTAGTAGCAGTACTAATAGTAGTAGTAGAAGTAGTGTAGTAGTTACATGCCACATGTGTGCGTAGCGTGATATTGTAGTAGTAGTGTAGTAGTAGTAGTAATAGTAGTGTAGTAGTAGTGTAGTAGTAATAGTAGTGTAGTAGTGTAGTAGTGTAGTAGTGTAGTAGTAGTTACCTGCCACCTCTGTGCGTAGCGTCATGTTGTGTTGTAGTGTTGCCAGTGGTTCTCTGTATTCTCCTGCTTTACCAGTCAACACCTCATCTAGCTTCACCTTAACCTGGTTCAACCGCTCACGAAACAACCTACACACACACACACACACACACACACACACACACACACACACACACACACACACACACACACACACACACACACACACACACACACACACACACACACACACACACACACACACACACACACACACACACACACACACACACACACACACAAGATTGGTCAGTCAATCAATCAGTCTATATTCTGTATTATATATCTAAGCAATAATGCACGAGGGGGTGTGGTATATGGCCAATATACAATGGCTAAGGGCTGTTCTTAAGCAAGACGCATCGCGGATGGCCTGGACACAGCCCTTAGCCGTGGTATATTGGCCATATATCACACCCCCTCGGCCATATACCACAAACCCCCAGTGGTGCCTTACTGCTATTATAAACTGGTTACCAACATAATTAGAGCAGTAAAAATAAATATTTTGTCATACCAGTGGTATACGGTCGGATATACCACAGCTGTCAGCCAATCAGCATTCAGGGCTAGAACCACCCAGTTTATAAAAGTACCACGGCTTTCAGCCAACCAGCACTCCGGGTATGACAAAACATGTATTTTGACTGCTCTAATCACGTTGGTAACCAGTTCATCATAGCAATAAGGCACCTCGGAGGTTTGGGTTGTATCCAGGCACTCCACGTTGCATCGTTCATAAGAACAGCCCTTAGCTGTGGTATACTGGCCATATACCACACTCCCTCGGCCATATACTACACCCCCTCGGCCATATACCACACCCCCTCGGCCATATACCACACCCCCTCGGCCATATACCACACCCCCTGGCCATATACCACACCCCCTCGGCCATATACCACACCCCCTCGGCCATATACCACACCCCCTCGGCCATATACCACACCCCCTGGCCATATACCACACCCCCTCGGCCATATACCACACCCCCTCGGCCATATACCACACCCCCTCGGGACGTTAGGGCATTCTAGAGCGTGAATTATTTCCCTATAACACACGGTATATTTGCATGTTAGAATTCAACGGCTATAGTTAATTTGTACAAGTTTTCTTTGAGTTGTTTTTTGAAAGCAAAAACAATTCTAATTGGTCAGCTAAACGTCTGTTTGTTTGGTTACCACGGTAACTACCGTAGCTTATCTAGTAAACTTGCTTTGTCACTTCTGGTGGATGTTGAACACATTTCCACCTACAAATGAACACGTTTCTAGTAGCAAAATATGCAACTCCGTGGAAGGTTAGTTCCACTCCGCTAGCATGTCGTGGATCACACCTTCCAGGTCGTTTATTATTTTCCTTAAAATGCTTAGCCCCTTGTCGATTATCCCTTAAGAAAAGTTAAGCCTTTTCCTAAGCCTTGGATCAACCAATCAATCAACCGATTAATCAATCCATCAATGAGACTTACTTGTCTTTCAGTTCCAGGAACTGTTTCTCTAGGTCTGACATCTCATCTAGGCACTCTCCTCTCCTCCTCTCACAGTCCTCATCATCCATCTCTAGAGAAAGAGAGACAGAGGGAGGGGAGAGGGGGGGGGGGGGAGGGGAGAGGGAGGGAGGGGGAGAGGAGGGGAGAGGAGGGGAGAGGGAGGGGGGAAGGGGGGAAGGGGAGAGGAGGGGAGAGGGGGGGGGGGGGAGGGGGAGAGGGAGAGGTGGGGGGAGGGGAGAGGGATAGGGGGGAGGGGGAGAGGAGGGGAGAGGGGGGGGGAGGGGGAGAGGTGGGGGGAGGGGAGAGGGATAGGGGGGAGGGGGAGAGGAGGGGAGAGGGGGGGGGAGAGGGAGGGGGGAAGGGGGGAAGGGGAGAGAGAGAGGGAGGGGGAGAGGGGAAGGAGAGAGAGGGAGGGGGAGAGGGGAAGGGGAGAGGGAGAGGTGGGGGGAGGGGAGAGGGATAGGGGGGAGGGGGAGAGGAGGGGAGAGGGGGGGGGAGGGAGGGGGGAAGGGGGGAAGGGGAGAGAGAGAGGGAGGGGGAGAGGGGAAGGAGAGAGAGGGAGGGGGAGAGGGGAAGGGGAGAGGGAGAGGTGGGGGGAGGGGAGAGGGATAGGGGGGAGGGGGAGAGGAGGGGAGAGGGGGGGGAGGGAGGGGGGAAGGGGGGAAGGGGAGAGAGAGAGGGAGGGGGAGAGGGGAAGGAGAGAGAGGGAGAGGTGGGGGGAGGGGAGGGGAGAGGGAGAGGTGGGGGGAGGGGAGAGGGATAGGGGGGAGGGGGAGAGGAGGGGAGAGGGGGGGGGAGGGAGGGGGGAAGGGGGAAGGGGAGAGAGAGAGGGAGGGGGAGAGGGGAAGGAGAGAGAGGGAGGGGGAGAGGGGAAGGGGAGAGGGAGAGGTGGGGGGAGGGGAGAGGGATAGGGGGGAGGGGGAGAGGAGGGGAGAGGGGGGGGGAGGGAGGGGGAAGGGGGGAAGGGGAGAGAGAGAGGGAGGGGGAGAGGGGAAGGAGAGAGAGGGAGAGGTGGGGGGAGGGGAGAGGGATAGGGGGGAGGGGGAGAGGAGGGGAGGGGGGGGAGGGGGGAAGGGGGGAAAGGGGAGAGAGAGAGGGAGGGGGAGAGGGGAAGGGGAGAGGGGGGAAGGGGAGAGGGAGAGGGGGAGGGGAGAGGGAAGGGAGAATGAGAGAAAAGAGAGAGAAAGCAGGGAGAGGGGGGAGAGAGAAAGAGCAGGGAGAGGGGGAGAGAAAGATAGAGTGGGTGAGAGAGAAAGAGCAGGAAGAGAGAGAGTGAGTGGGAGATAGGGAGAGTGGGAAAGTAGTGAGACTTTTAGTTGCTCTTCATGTCAGTAAAGAAATTGTCTAAAAAGGAAAAAAACTAAAGAGAAAACTGTCCTCTCATCATTCAACAGTTATCTTACCTGAACTCTCCTCTTCCTCCTCTTCCTCCTCCTCGCTATCGTCCGAGTCACTCTCCCTCTCCTCTGTGCTCTCCTCCATGGTTTCCTCCTCCCCCTCTCTTCTCTCCCTCTCTTCCTCCATCTCTCCATTGGCCTCTGGTAGTTCACTCTCTCCCTCCACCTCCATCTCCTCCTCTGGTTCTCTGAGGGAGGGCTGGGCCGGCATCACTGAGAGAAAGAGAGAGGGAGATGGGGGAAAGAAAGACGGGAACTAGGTTAGCACGCACCGTTAACTAGCTAGCCATTTCAAACCGGTTACACATATAAAAATTACACTTTTAGCCATGTTTTAAGGCTATAAAGTGTTTGTTTACATTTACATTGTTTAAAAACAATGGAGAGAAAAACTATATATTTGGGGTTCTGATTATGGGGTATGACAGCTGAACAAAGCTCATGAGGGATTTATCAGTTATACTCTTCAATAATCAATTGGTATTTCATTCATTGATTATATTAATTCATTTATAAGTCCAAAAATGTATGTAGCAACTCACGATTCTAGTTTTGAGTTTTATAACATATTTATAACCTATATAGGCCTAACATAGTAACCTATTTACAAAATAGGTCTAATGTATGCATTTATACACAAATATTAATTACACCCTATAATCAACAATTCGGTAGACAACAAATCGTCATAACCATCAGTATTCCTACCAGCTTTATCCTCCATCTTCTAGGCTTTTTTGGGACAGAAATATAGCATTATAGAAATATAGTCTACTTACTGTCATTTTACCGGTATGTCAACAACAGCAAAAGTAGGCTAGCGGCGGGCCGGTGGCGCAGTGGTCATCCGAGAGACTACACCGGATGGTCCTTCCAACTCGAGAGCTACCGTATGGCTTCCGTGATGTCGCCTGCCCTGAGATCATACTGTAGGAATTGTTCCCGAGGCGGCGGCCTTTCGCGACCAAACGAATACAAAAAAATGTTTACCGAATATTGCATTTGAAATCGTTTTATTAGGCTATCCAACGGACAAACGTCTAATTCCTGGATTGGTCATTTATTTGCTTTTGACAGCAAACGTATGCGAGATCACTCTCCCTGTCTGCGACAGAGGTGGTAGTTGTTAACATTGTAGCCATATCGAAACGTAGTGTCATCATTTCGCATATAAAGTAAAGTAGCCTAAATGTTTTCCCGAGTTCTTTCACAGCACCGCTGCCATGTATGATGCAAATATGAAACTGTATTAACGGAGGAATAGCGGGTTGTTTTTGGACGCCAATTTGCTGTTCTAGCGCGGATTATGAAGAAGAAGATAGATAGAGATAGGCAGATGATCAACTAGGCTGTAGACCAAATAACAAACGGTAGTAAAATACGGAAATGCAGCATAAATAACAAAAATCGCCTACTTACCTTTTACGGTTTGTATCTTCTATACTCCAATACTATGAAGTACAGTTATATTATAACAATATTCAAACTAGGCTACTTCCTTTAGTTGCAGATCAGTTCTACTGCTACTTTTGCCGGACTCTAAAATTCTAGTCTAGCCAATCAATGCAGAGCTCTAATACCTGCCCAGCCAATAGAAACCATCCTGTGAGATATTACTGTACTGTCCTAGCCAATCAGAGACCGAAAATGAGATCTCGACAACCAATAGGTTCATTAAAAAAAAAGGGTTTCTTGAAGCAGTGGAAATTCAATCAATGTCACAAATAGTATGTGTTTTCAAGGATTCCTGTATATTTATGCATTTCCACCAGTGGAGGCTGCTGAGGGGAGGATGACTCATAATGGCTGGAATGGAGTGAATGGAACGACAGGTCAAACCCCTGTTGAGGACGACGAGCACACAGACGAGCTTCCCCGAGACGGATTCTGACAGTTTGTGCAGAAATTCTTTGGTTGTGAAAAACCCAGTTTCATCAGCTGTCCCGGTGGCTGGTCTCAGACGATCCCACAGGTGAAGAAGCCAGACGTTGAGGTCCTGGGCTGGCGTGGTTACACGCGGTCTGCGGTTGTGAAGCCGTTCGGACGTACTGACAAATTCTCTAAGACGACATTGGAAGGCGGCTTATGGTAGAGAAATGAACATTCAATTACACGCTCCCTCAAAATTTGAGACATCTGTGGTATTGTGTTGTGACAAAAATGCAAATTTAAGAGTGGCCTTTTATTGACACCAGCAAGAAGCTGTTTAATCATCTTCTTCATATACCAAAACCTGTCAGGTGGATGGATTATCTTGGCAAAGGAGAAATACTCACGAACAGGGGATGTAAACAAATTTGTGCACCAAATTAGAGAAATAAGCTTTTTGTATGTATGAAACATTTCTGGTATTTTACATTTCAGTTCATGAAACCATCACTTTACATGTTGAGTTTATAGTTTGGTTCAGTATACAGTACATTATAAAAGTGGGATGTACTTATTATTAGGTGTGGATACAGGCCTCAGCCGACGACGACGATGAGATCCGGAGAGCTGAAGAGGAAGATGCCACTATAGGCCCATTCTATTCTATTGGCATTTGCAGTGGAATTTGTCCCAGAAAAAAAACAATCTATTTGAGATACAAAAACACAATCCCTACTCCCCCTGGGTTGTGACGACAGCATGGATGCATTAGCTGCAGTAGTTACATCCTGCAGGTGGTGTTAAAGCCATTTCCAGTGTCATAATGTGTTGTCACACCCACCACATGAACACACACACACACACCCTTTAAACATATTTTTTATTAAAGTTGCATAAAAGTGTAACAGCATTGTGGTAAAACAAACAAAAAAAACCCGTCGCTACATTTTTGTTCTTCAGTTTATTTTTTTTGTTATTTTTTGTTATTAAAACACATCACTTCTAAAACAGCATTTCAATATTCAAAATTGTCGTACAGTAAAAAAAAAAAAATGTCTGACACACTCAACAACAGGCTATCAGGGTCGCTTCCCAAATGGCACCCTATTCCCTATTATAGTGCACTACTTTAGACCAGGGCTGGCACCCTATTCCCTATCTAGTGCACTACTTTAGACCAGGACTGGCACCCTATTCCCTATATAGTGCACTACTTTAGACCAGGATTGGCACCCTATTCCCTATGTAGTGCACTACTTTTGACCAGAGCCGGCACCCTATTCCCTATATAGTGCACTACATTTGACCAGAGCCGCTAGGTTAGTACTGTAAGTAACCATGTCCGAGCCATAACAACCCATAGGCTCCTGTCCTTCCTCCTCTTCCTGTAGCGGGAGGCAGCTTGATGTACAATTACACCCCCGGGAAAGGAGGCTAGTCTATCGCAAAAGTAGTGCACTATATAGGGAATAGGGTTCCATTGGCCATAGGGCTCTGGTTAAAAGTAGTGCACTATATAGGGAATAGGGTTCCATTGGCCTTAGGGCTCTGGTTAAAAGTAGTGCACTATATAGGGAACAGGGTTCCATTGGCCATAGGGCTCTGGTCAAAAGTAGTGCACTATATAGGGAACAGGGTTCCATTGGCCATAGGGCTCTGGTCAAAAGTAGTGCACTATATAGGGAACAGGGTTCCATTGGCCATAGGGCTCTGGTTAAAAGTAGTGCACTATATAGGGAACGGGGTTCCATTGGCCATAGGGCTCTGGTTAAAAGTAGTGCACTATATAGGGAACAGGATTCCATTTGGGATGCTCACCCGGTATTATAATAGTAAACACAGTAATAATTGACCTAGAATAGATATTCACATCTAAATAACGTAAAGAGGTGTAGATGACCTCTACATGACCTCTACATGACCTCTTCATAAACAACAACAGGATCATCCATTACAAAAGAGGATGAGTCAAAGAGAAAAACATTTTGTTGTGTTTGTTTTTTTTGTTGTTTAAAAAAATTGTTGTTAAAAATGGACGTCTCCTTATATTTGGTTTGTAACTTCAATATAGACCTAAGGCAACGTCAGTTATTAAACAAGAGATGCAGGGATGGAGGGAGAGAGGGATGGAGGGTGGGAAGGAGAGAGGGATGGAGGGTGGGAAGGAGAGAGGGATGGAGGGTGGGAAGGAGAGAGGGATGGAGGGTGGGAAGGAGAGAGGGATGGAGGGAGAGAGGGATGGAGGGAGAGAGGGATGGAGGGTGGGAAGGAGAGAGGGATGGAGGGTGGGAAGGAGAGAGGGATGGAGGGTGGGAAGGAGAGAGGGATGGAGGGTGGGAAGGAGAGAGGGATGGAGGGTGGGAAGGAGAGAGGGATGGAGGGTGGGAAGGAGAGAGGGATGGAGGGTGGGAAGGAGAGAGGGATGGAGGGTGGGAAGGAGAGAGGGATGGAGGGTGGGAAGGAGAGAGGGATGGAGGGTGGGAAGGAGAGAGGGATGGAGGGTGGGAAGGAGAGAGGGATGGAGGGTGGGAAGGAGAGAGGGATGGAGGGTGGGAAGGAGAGAGGGATGGAGGGAGAGAGGGATGGAGGGAGAGAGGGATGGAGGGAGAGAGGGATGGAGGGTGGGAAGGAGAGAGGGATGGAGGGTGGGAAGGAGAGAGGGATGGAGGGTGGGAAGGAGAGAGGGATGGAGGGTGGGAAGGAGAGAGGGATGGAGGGTGGGAAGGAGAGAGGGATGGAGGGTGGGAAGGAGAGAGGGATGGAGGGTGGGAAGGAGAGAGGGATGGAGGGTGGGAAGGAGAGAGGGATGGAGGGTGGGAAGGAGAGAGGGATGGAGGGTGGGAAGGAGAGAGGGATGGAGGGTGGGAAGGAGAGAGGGATGGAGGGTGGGAAGGAGAGAGGGATGGAGGGAGAGAGGGATGGAGGGAGAGAGGGATGGAGGGAGAGAGGGATGGAGGGTGGGAAGGAGAGAGGGATGGAGGGTGGGAAGGAGAGAGGGATGGAGGGTGGGAAGGAGAGAGGGATGGAGGGTGGGAAGGAGAGAGGGATGGAGGGTGGGAAGGAGAGAGGGATGGAGGGTGGGAAGGAGAGAAAGATGGAGGGTGGGAAGGAGAGAGGGATGGAGGGTGGGAAGGAGAGAGGGAGTGAGAGAGAAGGAGACAGAGGAAGGAGTGAGGGATGGAGTCATCTATAGATTGCTGGAAGTAGAAAGGGAAGGAGACAGAGGAAGGAGTGAGGGCCAGAGAGACATGGGGTGAGTGAGAGAGCTGCATGATTGGCAACACTAAGGCCTTGTGAGGCAGCCAAGCCAGGAAGAGTAAGACCTCTGATTCTCTCCATTTATCCCTCTCAATGATTATACCCACCCCTCCTTCCCGTGTGTGTGTTGACGAGAGAGCGCCAGCGTGTGTTTATGTGTGTGTGTGTACCAGTGTTCACATCTGTGTGAGAGTATGAAGGAGCAGCAGCTGTGGTCTGTGTTTCTGCTGTTCCCTCTGTGTGTGTGTGTGTGTGTGTGTGTGTGTGTGTGTGTGTGTGTGTGTGTGTGTGTGTGTGTGTGTGTGTGTGTGTGTGTGTGGCTATTTGGATGAACACATCGACACATTTTCCACTACCCAGTGCCCCCCCCCCCCCCTCTGTCCCTCCCTCCCTCCTCCCTCATTGGTTTACTCGTCTCCTGAAATCTCTCAACAAGAGTCCTCACTGACAAAGGCCTTACCTGCACATTATGGAGCATGACATATCTGACAGAACAATAAACAGTGATAAAGAGACAGAACTAGAGAGAGAGAGAGAGAGAGAAAAGGTCACTTTGTCAAGTCCCCCGGTGTGTGTTTTCACTGTGGTCGAGACTACACACACAGCTACATATACACTGTACTATACACAGGAGCCACTCCCATCACCAAATGGCACCCTTTAAACCTAGTCCACTACTTTGGACCAGAGCCCTGGTCAAATGTAATGGACTATAGAAGGTAATAAATAACATGCCATTTTGGGACTCCTTCTAAAACTCAGAATATATCCTGGGTTTAGGTACTAAAACTCAGAATATATCCTGGGTTTAGGTACTAAAACTCAAAATATATCCTGGGTTTAGGTACTAAAACTCAGAATATATCCTGGGTTTAGGTACTAAAACAGAATATATCCTGGGTTTAGGTACTAAAACTCACAATATATCCTGGGTTTAGGTCCTAAAACTCACAATATATCCTGGGTTTAGGTACTAAAACTCACAATATATCCTGGGTTTAGGTACTAAAACTCAGAATATATCCTGGGTTTAGGTACTAAAACTCACAATATATCCTGGGTTTAGGTCCTAAAACTCAGAATATATCCTGGGTTTAGGTACTAAAACTCACAATATATCCTGGGTTTAGGTCCTAAAACTCAGAATATATCCTGGGTTTAGGTCCTAAAACTCAGAATATATCCTGGGTTTAGGTCCTAAAACTCAGAATATATCCTGGGTTTAGGTCCTAAAACTCAGAATATATCCTGGGTTTAGGTCCTAAAACTCAGAATATATCCTGGGTTTAGGTACTAAAACTCAGAATATATCCTGGGCTTGGTTTACAGCTACATTATTGTATGCTATGTTCACACATTAACATGAGAAATATGACCGATCGTTTGATCATTTAACAACAATACAAATCCCTTTAAAAAATGTAATCTAAATAAATGTAAACTAAATAAAACATTAAAATAAAAATCACAGGACATGACATCATACACCCTGCTTAGATCTGATTGGCTGCTTCAATCACCTATCTTACTCCTCTGCTCCTTCTCTCCTCTCCTCCTCCCTCTTCCTCCTCCTCCTCCATCTCTGAGGAAGCCATGCTCCTATTTCTTCTGTGGGGTGAGGTTGGAGTGAGTGAGGGAGGCGGGAGGCAGGAGGAGGGAGGATAGAAGGAGGAGGGGTGACTCAGGGTTGAGGCTATTTCTTCTGTGGGGTGAGGTTAGAGTGAGGGAGGGAGGCAGGAGGAAGGAGGATAGAAGGAGGGGTGACTCAGGGTTGAGGTTATTTCTTCTGGGGGGTGGTGAGTTTCTGCATGCCACGTATCTTATCCAGTAGATCAGACACAAAGTCCTACAGGGAGAGAAGAGGGACAACACACACTATTAGTAACAACCACCTACAGGGAGAGAAGAGGGACAAAACACACCATTAGTAAAAACATCCTACAGGGAGAGTAGAGGGACAAAACACACCATTAGTAACAACATCCTACAGAAAGAGAAGAGGGACAAAACACACCATTAGTAAAACCATCCTACAGGGAGAGAAGAGGGACAAAACACACCATTAGTAAAAACATCCTACAGGGAGAGAAGAGGGACAAAACACACCATTAGTAACAACATCCTACAGGGAGAGAAGAGGGACAAAACACACCATTAGTAAAAACATCCTACAGGGAGAGAAGAGGGACAAAACACACCATTAGTAACAGCATCCTACAGGAAGAGAAGAGGGACAAAACACACCATTAGTAACAGCATCCTACAGGGAGAGAAGAGGGACAAAACACACCATTAGTACAGCATCCAACAGGAAGAGAAGAGGGACAAAACACACCATTAGTAACAACATCCTACAGGGAGAGAAGAGGGACAAAACACACCATTAGTAACAACATCCTACAGGGAGAGAAGAGGGACAAAACACACCATTAGTAACAACATCCTACAGGGAGAGAAGAGGGACAAAACACACCATTAGTACAAACATCCTACAGGGAGAGAAGAGGGACAAAACACACCATTAGTACAGCATCCTAGTGGGATAGAAGAGGGACAAAACACACCATTAGTACAGCATCCTACAGGGAGAGAAGAGGGACAA
This sequence comes from Salvelinus alpinus, assembly GCF_045679555.1. Taxonomy (NCBI): domain Eukaryota; kingdom Metazoa; phylum Chordata; class Actinopteri; order Salmoniformes; family Salmonidae; genus Salvelinus; species Salvelinus alpinus. The sequence goes on from NC_092116.1 coordinate 31,174,123, forward strand.
AACACACCATTAGTACAGCATCCTACAGGGAGAGAAGAGGGACAAAACACACCATTAGTAACAACATCCTACAGGAAGAGAAGAGGGACAAAACACACCATTAGTAACAACATCCTACAGGGAGAGAATAGGGACAAAACACACTATTAGTAACAACATCCTACAGGGAGAGAAGAGGGACAAAACACACTGTTAGTAACAACATCCTACAGGAAGAGAAGAGGGACAAAACACACCATTAGTAACAACATCCTACAGGGAGAGAAGAGGGACAAAACACACCATTAGTAACAACATCCTACAGGGAGAGAAGAGGGACAAAACACACCATTAGTAACACCATCCTAGTGGGAGAGAAGAAGGACAAAACACACCATTAGTAAAACCATCCTACAGGGAGAGAAGAGGGACAAAACACACCATTAGTAACAACATCCTACAGGGATAGAAGAGGGACAAAACACACCATTAGTAAAACCATCCTACAGGGAGAGAAGAGGGACAAAACACACCATTAGTAACAGCATCCTACAGGGAGAGAAGAGGGACAAAACACACCATTAGTAACAACATCCTACAGGGAGAGAAGAGGGACAAAACACACCATTAGTAACAACATCCTACAGGGAGAGAAGAGGGACAACACACCATTAGTAACAACATCCTACAGGGAGCGAAGAGGGACAAAACACACCATTAGTAACAACATCCTACAGGGAGAGAAGAGGGACAAAACACACCATTAGTACAGCATCCTACAGGGAGAGAAGAGGGACAAAACACACCATTAGTACAGCATCCTACAGGGAGAGTAGAGGGACAAAACACACCATTAGTACAGCATCCTACAGGGAGAGTAGAGGGACAAAACACACCATTAGTAACAACATCCTACAGGGAGAGAAGAGGGACAAAACACACCATTAGTAACAACATCCTACAGGGAGAGAAGAGGGACAAAACACACCATTAGTAACAACATCCTACAGGGAGAGAAGAGGGACAAAACACACCATTAGTAACAACATCCTACAGGGAGAGAAGAGGGACAAAACACACCATTAGTAACAACATCCTACAGGGAGAGAAGAGGGACAAAACACACCATTAGTAACACCATCCTACAGGGAGAGAAGAGGGACAAAACACACCATTAGTAACAACATCCTACAGGGAGAGAAGAGGGACAACACACACCATTAGTACAACATCCTACAGGGAGAGAAGAGGGACAAAACACACCATTAGTAACACCATCCTACAGGGAGAGAAGAGGGACAAAACACACCATTAGTAACAACATCCTACAGGGAGAGAAGAGGGACAAAACACACCATTAGTAACAACATCCTACAGGGAGAGAAGAGGGACACAACACACCATTAGTAAAACCATCCTACAGGGAGAGAAGAGGGACAAAACACACCATTAGTAAAAACATCCTACAGGGAGAGAAGAGGGACAAAACACACCATTAGTACAAAGTCAAAACATACACAGACAAAATGGCTTCTCAAAATGGTTTGCCTCAAAGACCGACAGAGGATGGTCCAGAAACAACACCAAGCCCCTTAGGTACCTCACATAGACCGAAAACAAGGCTGTTCGATGTCGGTCCTGGAGAGCCCTTGTCTAGGTGGTAGGGACTAGGGGTTGTTGCTGGACAATAATATATTTGACAAATAAAAACCACAATTCAAACATGAATACAATGCATTTAAAATCATTCAGGATAACACACAAACGTTGAAACACTTATTTCCATTGTGGTCCTCTGGCGGTGGGACTGACGTACCTCAGTAGGTTTGTAACAGTCTACCAGGAGATCTTTAACTCTGGCTCCTCTGTCATCATCACTGGGCATGTCCAGCAGCTCATCCACATCTATCTCCAACTCTGGTATGGCCTCCTCCTGTCATTCAGGGAAAAAGGAGGGAGGGAGGGAGGGAGGGAGGGAGGGAGGGAGGGAGGGAGGGAGGGAGGGAGGGAGGGAGGAGGAACGAATGAATCAACATCTACGGTGCATTCGGAAAGTATTCAGAACCCCTTGCATTTTTCCCCACATTCTGTTACGTTACAAACTTTTTTTGTTTGTTGATTAAATTGTTTTTTATTACTCAAATATACACACAATACCCCATAATGACATCACAATACCCCATAATGACATCACAATACCCCATAATGACATCACAATACCCCACACCCCGCTAACTAGCTAGCCATTTCACATCGGTTACACCAGCCTAATCTCGGGAGTTGATAGGCTTGAAGTCATAAACAGTGCAGTGCATCTAGCATTGCGAAGAGCTGCTGGCAAACGCAGGAAAGTGCTGTTTGAATGAATGCTTACGAGCCTGCTGCTGCCTACCACCGCTCAGTCAGACTGCGCTATCAAATCATAGACTTAATTATAATATAATAACACACAGAAATACGAGCCGTAGGTCATTAATATGGTCAAATCCGGAATCTATCATTTCGAAAACAAAACGTTTATTCTTTCAATGAAATACAAAACCGTTCCGTGTTTTATCTAACGAGGGGCATCCCTAAGTCTAAATATTCCTGTTACATTGCACAACCTTCAATGTTATGTCATAATTATGTAAAATTCTGGCAAATTAATTACGGTCTTTGTCAGGAAGAAATGGTCTTCACACAGTTCGCAACGAGCCAGGCGGCCCAAACTGCTGCATATACCCTGACTCTGCTTGCACTGAACACAAGAGAAGTGACACAATTTCCCTAGTTAATATTGCCTGCTAACATGAATTTCTTTTAACTAAATATGCAGGTAAAAAAAAAAAAAAAAAAAAGAGACTTCTGTGTATTGATTTTAAGAAAGGCATTGATGTTTATGGTTAGGTACATTTGTGCATTTTCTCGCGAATGCGCTTTTGTTAAATCATCCCCCGTTTGGCGAAGTTGAAGTAGGCTGTGATTCGATGATAAATTAACAGCCACCGCATTGATTATATGCAACGCTGGACAAGCTAGTTAAACTAGTAATATCATCAACCATGTGTAGTTAACTAGTGATTATGTGAAGATTGATTGTTTTTTCATAAGATAAGTTTAATGCTAGTTAGCAACTTATCTTGGCTCCTTGCAGCCACAAGGTCCTTTTGATGCTGCACTCGCGTAACAGGTGGTCAGCCTGCCACGCAGTCTCCTCGTGGATTGCAATGTAATCGGCCATAATCGGCGTCCAAAAAGGCAGATGACCGATGGTTATGAAAACTTGAAATCGCCCCTAATTAAAATGCCGATTAAATCGGTCGACCTCTAGATGCAACCCATGTGTGTTATTGAATACATGACTATTTCTACGCTTAGTTGGTCTTCTCTCCCTCTCCCTCTCTCTCTCTCCCTCTCTCCCTGACCTCTTTTCTATTTTTATCCCTCCATCTCAGATTTCTAATGACTATTCTTTCTCTCTCTGTCCTTCTCCCTCTTTTCCCTACATCTCTTTTTGTCTCTCCAATCTCCCTCTGTCCTTGTCTCTCTCTCTTTTCCCCCTTCTCTCTTCCCCATCTGTTTCTCTCTCCCATATCCCTGTCCTTCTCTCTCTCTATTCCCCCCATCTCTCTTTTCCCTCTTCTCCATCTGTTTCTCTCTGTCGTTCCCACTTTCCCCCCATCTGTTTCTCCCCGTCCCCCTCTCTGTTTCTCTCTGTCCTTCTTTCCCTCCCCATCTCGCTGTCCTCTCTCCCCCCATCTCTCTGTCCTCCACCATCTCTTTTCTCCAGCCCCCATCTGTCGTTATCTCTCTTTTCCCCCCCTCTTATCTCTGTCTTTCTCTCTCTTCTCTGTCGTTCTCCCTCTTCCCCCCCTCTTATCTCTGTCGTTCTCTCTCTCTTTCCACTCCTCTTATCTCTGTCGTTCTCTCTCTTCTCTGTCGTTCTCTCTCTCTTTCCCCCCTCTTATCTCTCTCTTTCCCCCCTCTTATCTCTGTCGTTCTCTCTCTCTTTCCCCCCTCTTATCTCTGTCGTTCTCTCTCTTCTCTGTCGTTCTCTCTCTTTCCCCCCCTCTTATCTCTGTCGTTCTCTCTCTTTCCACTCCTCTTATCTCTGTCGTTCTCTCTCTTCTCTGTCGTTCTCTCTCTTTCCCTCCTCTTATCTCCGTCGTTCTCTCTCTTCTCTGTCGTTCTCTCTCTCTTTCCCCCCTCTTATCTCTGTCGTTCTCTCTCTTCTCTGTCGTTCTCTCTCTTTCCCCCCCTCTTATCTCTGTCGTTCTCTCTCTTTCCACTCCTCTTATCTCTGTCGTTCTCTCTCTTCTCTGTCGTTCTCTCTCTTTCCCCCTCTTATCTCCGTCGTTCTCTCTCTCTTTCCACTCCTCTTATCTCTGTCGTTCTCTCTCTTTCCCTCCTCTTATCTCCGTCGTTCTCTCTCTTTTCCACTCCTCTTATCTCCATTGTTCTCTCTCTTTTCCTCCGTTGTTCTCTCTGTTTTCCACTACTCTTATCTCTGTCGTTCTGTTTTCCCGTCGCTCTCTTCTCCTCAGGATATAAATACATCTCCATGGCTTTTTCCTCCAACAGCCAATTACAGGAGCAGATCCTTTCTCCTCCCTCTTCCGTGATGTTCTCTCTCTCCATTCAATTTAAGGGCTTTATTAGCACGGGGAAACATGTGTTTACATTGATAAAGCAAGTGAAATAAATAAACAAAAGTGAAATAAACAAAAAATGAACAGTAAACTCACAAATTACACTCAAAAGTTCCAAAATAATTATCGCTTTCGAGTGTTTTCTCTTTGTATCTATAATCTGTCATGCGCTCTCTCCATTACTCTCTCTCATCCTCCCCCTCGGTTAGGGCTGCCCAAGCCAGCTGTCACTGCACCTGCCTACAGGCCACACACAAAACACTGCTGCACTGACACAGCACACAGGCGCATTGACACACACGCAGGCAAAGGCAAACACATTGCTGACACTCAAACACACAGAGATGTAGCCACACTTCTCTCTCTGTCCTTTATCCTAACACACACACACAAAGAAATTCAAACCGAGTAAATGCATTTAGCTGGGGTAAAGGAAGGAGGGGACCTGTGTGTGTGTGTGTGTGTGTGTGTGTGTGTGTGTGTGTGTGTGTGTGTGTGTGTGTGTGTGTGTGTGTGTGTGTGTGTGTGTGTGTGTGTGTGTGTGTGTGTTAGAGCTAAGTAGATGTAAGGGATTTAATCAGAGCCTGACAGAGAGGCGACACACACACACACACACACAAAGAAATTCAAACCGAGTAAATGCATTTAGCTGGGGTAAAGGAAGGAGGGGACCTGTGTGTGTGTGTGTGTGTGTGTGTGTGTGTGTGTGTGTGTGTGTGTGTGTGTGTGTGTGTGTGTGTGTGTGTTAGAGCTAAGTAGATGTAAGGGATTTAATCAGAGCCTGACAGAGAGGCGACACACACACACACACACACACACACACACACACACAGAAGCTGGGGTGAGAGTGAGGTAAGTCGACACAAAGAATGTTGCACACAACATGTGCTACCAGTCAGTCAGTAAGTCAGAAAGAGAGAGCTGGAGGGAGGGGGGATACCAAGAGAGAAAGAGACACAGGACAGAGACAGAGGTAGCGAGAGAACGAAAGAGCACGAGAGAGGGAACGAGAGAGAGAGAGAGAGAGAGAGAGGGAACGAAAGAGCACGAGAGAGGGAACGAGAGAGAGAGAGGGAACGAAAGAGCACGAGAGAGGGAACGAGAGAGAGAGAGGGAACGAAAGAGCACGAGAGAGAGAGGGAACGCGAGAACACGAGAGAGGGAACGAAAGAGAGAGGGAACGAAAGAGCACGAGAGAGGGAACGAGAGAGAGAGGGAACGAAAGAGCACGAGAGAGGGAACGAGAGAGAGAGAGGGAACGAAAGAGCACGAGAGAGAGAGGGAACGCGAGAACACGAGAGAGGGAACGAAAGAGAGAGGGAACGAAAGAGCACGAGAGAGGGAACGAGAGAGAGAGAGGGAACGAAAGAGCACGAGAGAGGGAACGAGAGAGAGAGAGGGAACGAAAGAGCACGAGAGAGGGAACGAGAGAGAGAGGGAACGAAAGAGCACGAGAGAGGGAACGAGAGAGAGAGAGGGAACGAAAGAGCACGAGAGAGAACTAGAGAGAGAGAGAGGGAACGAGATAGAGATGGAACGAGAGAGAGAGAGGGAACGTGAGAGAGAGAGAGAACAAACACCATTGTAAATACAACCCATATTTATGCTTATTTATTTTCCCTTGTGTACTTTAACCATTTGTACATTGTTACAACACTGTATATATATAATATGACATTTGTCATGTCTTTATTGTTTTGAAACTTCTGTATGTGTAATGTTTACTGTTAATTTTTATTGTTCATTTAACTTTTGTATATTATCTACCTCACTTGCTTTGGCAATGTTAACACATGTTTCCCATGCCAATAAAGCCCCTTGAATTGAATTGAGAGAGAGAGAGAGAGAGATGGGAGAGAGAGATGGAGAGAGAGAGAGAGAGAGAGAGAGATGGAGAGAGAGAGAGAGAGAGAGAGATGGAGAGAGAGAGAGAGAGAGCACTAGAGAAAGAGAGAACTAGAGAGAACACTAAGAGAGAGAGAGAGAGAGACACAGAGAGAGAGAGAGAGAGAGAGAGAGAGAGAGAGAGAGAGAGAGAGAGAGAGCACTAGAGAGAGAAAGCAAACAAGTGAAGGAGAGGGTCAAAGAGAGAATAATTGTAGAGAACAAGATCTTTCTCTACCGGCATCTAGAGTGTATTTCTAACAATCATATGTCTGTCTGTTGGTCAGTGTGTCTCTACAGGACAGAGTGTTATCTTGGTCAGTGTGTCTCTACAGGACAGAGTGTTATCTTGGTCAGTGTGTCTTTACAGGACAGTGTTATTATCTTGGCCAGTGTGTCTCTACAGGACAGTGTTATTATCTTGGTCAGTGTGTCTCTACAGGACAGAGTGTTATCTTGGTCAGTGTGTCTCTACAGGACAGAGTGTTATCTTGGTCAGTGTGTCTCTACAGGACAGAGTGTTATCTTGGTCAGTGTGTCTCTACAGGACAGAGTGTTATCATCTTGGTCAGTGTGTCTCTACAGGACAGAGTGTTATCTTGGTCAGTGTGTCTCTACAGGACAGAGTGTTATTATCTTGGTCAGTGTGTCTCTACAGGACAGAGTGTTATCTTGGTCAGTGTGTCTCTACAGGACAGAGTGTTATCTTGGTCAGTGTGTCTCTACAGGACAGAGTGTTATTATCTTGGTCAGTGTGTCAGTACAGGACAGAGTGTTATCTTGGTCAGTGTGTCTCTACAGGACAGAGTGTTATTATCTTGGTCAGTGTGTGTCTACAGGACAGAGTGTTATCTTGGTCAGTGTGTCTCTACAGGACAGAGTGTTATCTTGGTCAGTGTGTCTCCACAGGACAGAGTGTTATCTTGGTCAGTGTGTCTCTACAGGACAGAGTGTTATTATCTTGGTCAGTGTGTCTCTACAGGACAGTGTGTTATCTTGGTCAGTGTGTCTCTACAGGACAGAGTGTTATTATCTTGGTCAGTGTGTCTCTACAGGACAGAGTGTTATCTTGGTCAGTGTGTCTCTACAGGACAGAGTGTTATCTTGGTCAGTGTGTCTCTACAGGACAGAGTGTTATTATCTTGGTCAGTGTGTCAGTACAGGACAGAGTGTTATCTTGGTCAGTGTGTCTCTACAGGACAGAGTGTTATTATCTTGGTCAGTGTGTGTCAACAGGACAGAGTGTTATCTTGGTCAGTGTGTCTCTACAGGACAGAGTGTTATCTTGGTCAGTGTGTCTCCACAGGACAGAGTGTTATCTTGGTCAGTGTGTCTCTACAGGACAGAGTGTTATTATCTTGGTCAGTGTGTCTCTACAGGACAGAGTGTTATTATCTTGGTCAGTGTGTCTCTACAGGACAGAGTGTTATCTTGGTCAGTGTGTCTCTACAGGACAGAGTGTTGTCTTGGTCAGTGTGTCTCTACAGGACAGAGTGTTATCTTGGTCAGTGTGTGTCTACAGGACAGAGTGTTATCTTGGTCAGTGTGTCAGTACAGGACAGAGTGTTATCTTGGTCAGTGTGTCAGTACAGGACAGAGTGTTATCTTGGTCAGTGTGTCTCTACAGGACAGAGTGTTATTATCTTGGTCAGTGTGTCTCTACAGGACAGAGTGTTATTATCTTGGTCAGTGTGTCTCTACAGGACAGAGTGTTATTATCTTGGTCAGTGTGTCTCTACAGGACAGAGTGTTATCTTGGTCAGTGTGTGTCTACAGGACAGAGTGTTATCTTGGTCAGTGTGTCTCTACAGGACAGAGAGTTATCTTGGTCAGTGTGTCTCTACAGGACAGAGTGTTATCTTGGTCAGTGTGTGTCTACAGGACAGAGTGTTATCTTGGTCAGTGTGTCTCTACAGGACAGAGTGTTATCTTGGTCAGTGTGTCTCTACAGGACAGAGTGTTATCTTGGTCAGTGTGTCTCTACAGGACAGAGTGTTATTATCTTAGTCAGTGTGTCTCTACAGGACAGAGTGTTGTCTTGGTCAGTGTGTCTCTACAGGACAGAGTGTTATCATCTTGGTCAGTGTGTCTCTACAGGACAGAGTGTTGTCTTGGTCAGTGTGTCTCTACAGGACAGAGTGTTATCTTGGTCAGTGTGTCTCCACAGGACAGAGTGTTATCTTGGTCAGTGTGTCTCTACAGGACAGAGTGTTATTATCTTGGTCAGTGTGTCTCTACAGGACAGAGTGTTATTATCTTGGTCAGTGTGTCTCTACAGGACAGAGTGTTATTATCTTGGTCAGTGTGTCTCTACAGGACAGAGTGTTATCTTGGTCAGTGTGTCTCTAGAGGACAGAGTGTTATCTTGGTCAGTGTGTCTCTACAGGACAGAGTGTTATTATCTTGGTCAGTGTGTCAGTACAGGACAGAGTGTTATCTTGGTCAGTGTGTCTCTACAGGACAGAGTGTTATTATCTTGGTCAGTGTGTGTCTACAGGACAGAGTGTTATCTTGGTCAGTGTGTCTCTACAGGACAGAGTGTTATCTTGGTCAGTGTGTCTCCACAGGACAGAGTGTTATCTTGGTCAGTGTGTCTCTACAGGACAGAGTGTTATTATCTTGGTCAGTGTGTCTCTACAGGACAGAGTGTTATTATCTTGGTCAGTGTGTCTCTACAGGACAGAGTGTTATCTTGGTCAGTGTGTCTCTACAGGACAGAGTGTTGTCTTGGTCAGTGTGTCTCTACAGGACAGAGTGTTATCTTGGTCAGTGTGTGTCTACAGGACAGAGTGTTATCTTGGTCAGTGTGTCAGTACAGGACAGAGTGTTATCTTGGTCAGTGTGTCAGTACAGGACAGAGTGTTATCTTGGTCAGTGTGTCTCTACAGGACAGAGTGTTATTATCTTGGTCAGTGTGTCTCTACAGGACAGAGTGTTATTATCTTGGTCAGTGTGTCTCTACAGGACAGAGTGTTATTATCTTGGTCAGTGTGTCTCTACAGGACAGAGAGTTATCTTGGTCAGTGTGACTCTACAGGACAGAGTGTTATCTTGGTCAGTGTGTGTCTACAGGACAGAGTGTTATCTTGGTCAGTGTGTCTCTACAGGACAGAGTGTTATCTTGGTCAGTGTGTCTCTACAGGACAGAGTGTTATCTTGGTCAGTGTGTGTCTACAGGACAGAGTGTTATCTTGGTCAGTGTGTCTCTACAGGACAGAGTGTTGTCTTGGCCAGTGTGTGTCTACAGGACAGAGTGTTATCTTGGTCAGTGTGTGTCTACAGGACAGAGTGTTATCTTGGTCAGTGTGTCTCTACAGGACAGAGTGTTGTCTTGGTCAGTGTGTCTCTACAGGACAGAGTGTTATCTTGGTCAGTGTGTGTCTACAGGACAGAGTGTTATCTTGGTCAGTGTGTCTCTACAGGACAGAGTGTTATCTTGGTCAGTGTGTCTCTACAGGACAGAGTGTTATCTTGGTCAGTGTGTCTCTACAGGACAGAGTGTTATTATCTTGGTCAGTGTGTCTCTACAGGACAGAGTGTTATCTTGGTCAGTGTGTCTCTACAGGACAGAGTGTTGTCTTGGTCAGTGTGTGTCTACAGGACAGAGTGTTGCCTTGGTCAGTGTGTGTCTACAGGACAGAGTGTTGCCTTGGTCAGTGTGTGTGTTGTGTAGATGTGAGTCAAGAGGCAGTGCATTGCAGCGTGTTTTATGTGTGTGTGTCTGCGTGTTTAAGATGTTTTGTGACTTTCAGTACTTCTGTCAAATGTGTCTCACGTCTTCTACTGATGGACAGAGGATCAAGTCTGTCTATCAGCGCCGCCGATGTCCCATTATAGACCGAGGGCAGTATTCCTGCTCCACTTCACTCACGGCTAGCCGTTATCTCCCCTCTCATACTGACTCTAGTCTGTCCTGAGGAACCACTGGGAGTCTGGGCTGTATCATGTTATCTCCTCTCTCATACTGACTCTAGTCTGTCCTGAGGAACCACTGGGAGTCTGGACTGTATCATGTTATCTCCTCTCTCATACTGACTCTAGTCTGTCCTGAGGAACCACTGGGAGTCTGGACTGTATCATGTTATCTCCTCTCTCATACTGACTCTAGTCTGTCCTGAGGAACCACTGGGAGTCTGGGCTGTATCATGTTATCTCCCCTCTCATACTGACTCTAGTCTGTCCTGAGGAACCACTGGGAGTCTGGACTGTATCATGTTATCTCCTCTCTCATACTGACTCTAGTCTGTCCTGAGGAACCACTGGGAGTCTGGGCTGTATCATGTTATCTCCTCTCTCATACTGACTCTAGTCTGTCCTGAGGAACCACTGGGAGTCTGGGCTGTATCATGTTATCTCCCCTCTCATACTGACTCTAGTCTGTCCTGAGGAACCACTGGGAGTCTGGGCTGTATCATGTTATCTCCTCTCTCATACTGACTCTAGTCTGTCCTGAGGAACCACTGGGAGTCTGGACTGTATCATGTTATCTCCTCTCTCATACTGACTCTAGTCTGTCCTGAGGAACCACTGGGAGTCTGGACTGTATCATGTTATCTCCTCTCTCATACTGACTCTAGTCTGTCCTGAGGAACCACTGGGAGTCTGGGCTGTATCATGTTATCTCCTCTCTCATACTGACTCTAGTCTGTCCTGAGGAACCACTGGGAGTCTGGGCTGTATCATGTTATCTCCTCTCTCATACTGACTCTAGTCTGTCCTGAGGAACCACTGGGAGTCTGGGCTGTATCATGTTATCTCCTCTCTCATACTGACTCTAGTCTGTCCTGAGGAACCACTGGGAGTCTGGGCTGTATCATGTTATCTCCCCTCTCATACTGACTCTAGTCTGTCCTGAGGAACCACTGGGAGTCTGGGCTGTATCATGTTATCTCCCCTCTCATACTGACTCTAGTCTGTCCTGAGGAACCACTGGGAGTCTGGACTGTATCATGTTATCTCCCCTCTCATACTGACTCTAGTCTGTCCTGAGGAACCACTGGGAGTCTGGGCTGTATCATGTTATCTCCCCTCTCATACTGACTCTAGTCTGTCCTGAGGAACCACTGGGAGTCTGGACTGTATCATGTTATCTCCCCTCTCATACTGACTCTAGTCTGTCCTGAGGAACCACTGGGAGTCTGGACTGTATCATGTTATCTCCCCTCTCATACTGACTCTAGTCTGTCCTGAGGAACCACTGGGAGTCTGGACTGTATCATGTTATCTCCTCTCTCATACTGACTCTAGTCTGTCCTGAGGAACCACTGGGAGTCTGGGCTGTATCATGTTATCTCCTCTCTCATACTGACTCTAGTCTGTCCTGAGGAACCACTGGGAGTCTGGGCTGTATCATGTTATCTCCCCTCTCATACTGACTCTAGTCTGTCCTGAGGAACCACTGGGAGTCTGGGCTGTATCATGTTATCTCCCCTCTCATACTGACTCTAGTCTGTCCTGAGGAACCACTGGGAGTCTGGGCTGTATCATGTTATCTCCCCTCTCATACTGACTCTAGTCTGTCCTGAGGAACCACTGGGAGTCTGGGCTGTATCATGTTATCTCCTCTCTCATACTGACTCTAGTCTGTCCTGAGGAACCACTGGGAGTCTGGGCTGTATCATGTTATCTCCCCTCTCATACTGACTCTAGTCTGTCCTGAGGAACCACTGGGAGTCTGGACTGTATCATGTTATCTCCCCTCTCATACTGACTCTAGTCTGTCCTGAGGAACCACTGGGAGTCTGGACTGTATCATGTTATCTCCTCTCTCATACTGACTCTAGTCTGTCCTGAGGAACCACTTGGAGTCTGGACTGTATCATGTTATCTCCCCTCTCATACTGACTCTAGTCTGTCCTGAGGAACCACTGGGAGTCTGGACTGTATCATGTTATCTCCCCTCTCATACTGACTCTAGTCTGTCCTGAGGAACCACTGGGAGTCTGGACTGTATCATGTTATCTCCTCTCTCATACTGACTCTAGTCTGTCCTGAGGAACCACTGGGAGTCTGTCCTGAGGAACCACTGGGAGTCTGGACTGAGGATCCACTGGGAGTCTGGACTGTATCATGTTATCTCCTCTCTCATACTGACTCTAGTCTGTCCTGGGGATCCACTGAACTCACTGGGAGTCTGGACTGTATCATGTTATCTCCTCTCTCATACTGACTCTAGTCTGTCCTGAGGAACCACTGGGAGTCTGGACTGTATCATGTTATGCTGTACATTAGTTAACACACTTGAATAATGCAACACGGAATGTAGAAATGCTGAAAATGTTTAATTACTGTTCACAAAACAATGTTCATTACAGGCTAGAACACTTTACAATGCAGGAAGATACTGGTAGCTCCCTGGCTTTGTATGCTAACTTTCCTTGCTAGCTAACAGCTGAAGCTAACATCAATTCACTACCCTAGCAGGGTACTTTGTTTGTGATATGCATAATATAAACACAAAATAATGCTGATTTTAAAAGCCGATTGTCACCAAAAACGTTCATCCACTTAATCTCCCCAGCCTCACGTCTCAAGGTCATAGTTGTTCTATCTGGCCTCAAACTGGCTGTGTGAGAATGATGTCATGGGTCTTAAAGAGACAGCACACACACTTTTAGAAAATAAGCATTACTGTAAAAAATTAAATAAAAATAAAAATGTTTTTTTTTTAAATATTGGTTCGTAAATAATATCATATCGGTGAGCCAACTTGTAAATGCAGAGGGTCTTTCACTTAATTATGAAGAATGATTATCACTTTCCAGCCTGTAACAACTAAAAATGCAGCAATCATTTGAGATGCCATTCCCTCAGGTGTTGCTTCATGTAATGCACATGAATAAAATCAACAGGGGTAATGGAAGGTGAGTTCTGAGGGTCAGGTCTACTGAGTCAACAGGGGTAATGGAAGGTGAGTTCTGAGGGTCAGGTCTACTGAGTCAACAGGGGTAATGGAAGGTGAGTTCTGAGGGTCAGGTCTACTGAGTCAACAGGGGTAATGGAAGGTGAGTTCTGAGGGTCAGGTCTACTGAGTCAACAGGGGTAATGGAAGGTGAGTTCTGAGGGTCAGGTCTACTGAGTCAACAGGGGTAATGGAAGGTGAGTTCTGAGGGTCAGGTCTACTGAGTCAACAGGGGTAATGGAAGGTGAGTTCTGAGGGTCAGGTCTACTGAGTCAACAGGGGTAATGGAAGGTGAGTTCTGAGGGTCAGGTCTACTATATTTGGCAAGACATCAGTAGATTTAAAATGTATCATATTTATGAAGATTTGGCCCTACTATGGAGCGATGTACTGTGTGTGTCTGTTACCGCACCAATCTGACCCACATACACGTCGTCTTTCTGAGAGGATGATGAGACAGACCAGGACCTCAGACCAGGACCAATGTTCCCTAAAATAGTTTTCGGCACCGAGTAAATTTCAGGTCTGCTGAGTGCAAACTTGAACGTTGTGAAAATTCTGTGCAACTTCCAGCGCACGTTTACTGTGAACACTGAGGCTGTACCCGCTTTAAGTTACAGTTATACTGTGAACACTGAGGCTGTACCCACTTTAAGTTACAGTTATACTGTGAACACTGAGGCTGTACCCACTTTAAGTTACAGTTTGACTGTGAACACTGAGGCTGTACTCGCTTTAAGTTACAGTTTGACTGTGAACACCGAGGCTTTAAATTACAGTTTTACTGTGAACACCGAGGCTGTACCTGCTTTAAGTTACAGTTTGACTGTGAACACTGAGGCTTTAAGTTACAGTTTTACTGTGAACACTGAGGCTGTACCCGCTTTAAATTACAGTTTTACTGTGAACACCGAGGCTGTACCTGCTTTAAGTTACAGTTTGACTGTGAACACTGAGGCTTTAAGTTACAGTTTGACTGAACACTGAGGCTTTAAGTTACAGTTTGACTGTGAACACTGAGGCTTTAAGTTACATTTATAAAAGTGGTCAAGTAGGCTACTGTGGCTATTTGATCACAACCAGAGAGGCCTACCATCAAAAACAATGGAGAAAATGCATCCCATAACATTTTAACATGGAAATAGCTGTTCTATCGTTCAGCCTACAGTAGCAGACAATGTGTGGTGTTCAATGTAGGACTACATTCCATAAGACTTTTGAAAAAATTCGTGCAGGGCTTGACATTAATCTGTTTATCCACTTGTCCTTCAGACAAGGAGGTGACTGGACATGTTGTTTGATGCAAGAAACCACATTACAAAATAAAATAAATGATTCCCATACCATTATTACAGAGAATCAGACCAATTATGCTACGCTCTGCCTATTGGCTACTTAGCTTATTCAAGCATGTCTCAAAATACAACACTGCCCCTTTAAGACAAAAAAAAAGCTCTTTACCTGACTGGCTTTTCAAAGATGTCTAGAAATGTATACATTATGTGCCCTTGTAGGAAGCAGTCACTCCCCTATTTCTGACTACAACTGATCTATAACTGGGCTAATAACTCACTAACTGGCAAAGGATATGAACACAATGTGCACACGTGACTACATGCAGCTCTCGCTTTGATTTCAAAATCACTGCATCTACTCATGACCACTCATGCTGTAAACATAGTCCAGTCCATCTCCTCACGACCACTCATACTGTAAACACAGTCCAGTTCAAAGTAAATGGCACAGATCCATATATGGCAATGGTCTATTTGCATATAGGCCAACTGCAGCTCTGATTGGTTAGACCGCACCGGTCTGTGTAGAGTCGTGCCTGTCAATGCAATAGAATCCTACTCCAACGCGTTCTGCCTACAGCAAAATGTCTTGCATAGTTAGTTTTGTTTTGATGCGATCACAATTCCCACAGTAAAAGGGAAATGTTGATAGCGTTAACAAGGAAAACTCTTGAAAGTTGAGTGACGTTCAATCTTGTGCTTCTCTCCATCGGGAAGATCCCAGATCATGATAGACCAGTGAGAGAGAGCGTGAGAGAGGGAGAGAGCGTGAGAGAGAGCTGTGAGAGTTGAGAGAGAGTTGAGAGCGTGAGAGTTGAGAGAGAGAGCGTGAGAGTTGAGAGAGAGAGCGTGAGAGTTGAGAGAGAGAGCGTGAGAGTTGAGAGAGAGAGCGTGAGAGTTGAGAGAGAGAGCTTGAGAGTTGAGAGAGAGAGCGTGAGAGTTGAGGGAGAGAGAGCGAGAGCGAGAGAGAGCGCGAGCGAGAGAGAGCGCGAGAGAGAGAGAGCGCGAGAGCGAGCGCGAGAGAGAGAGCGCGAGCGAGAGAGAGCGCGAGCGAGAGAGAGCGAGAGCGAGAGAGAGCGCGAGAGCGAGCGAGAGAGAGAGAGAGAGCGCGAGAGAGAGCGCGAGAGCGAGAGAGAGCGCGAGAGCGAGAGAGAGCGCGAGAGCGAGAGAGAGCGCGAGAGCGAGAGAGAGCGCGAGAGCGAGAGAGAGAGCGCGAGAGCGAGCGCGAGAGCGAGAGAGAGCGCGAGAGCGAGAGAGAGCGCGAGAGCAAGCGCGAGAGCGAGAGCGAGCGCGAGATAGACAGCGAGAGAGAGACAGCGAGAGAGAGACAGCGAGAGACAGCGAGAGACAGACACACACACACAGCTTGAAATAACCCTACATAACCATGCTATGTGCACAACATATATTGATGCAACACCTATAATGAAAGTGTATTGGGATTTAGTAACTGTGTTGAGATTTAGGAAGTGTGTTGAGATTTAGGAACTGTGTTTTTTATGTAAAGTGATGGTGACAGCCTCTCTGGTGTAGTGAAAGCAGCTACTAATGAGGGAAATAAGTACTTGATCAGAAAGAAAGATTTCTGGCTCCCAGGTGTCTTTTATACAGGTAACGAGCTAAGATTAGGAGCACGCTCTTAAAGGGGGTGATCCTAATCTCAGTTTGTTACCTGTATAAAAGACACCTGTTCACAGAAGCAATCAATCAATCAGATTCCAAACTCTCCACCATGGCCAAGACCAAAGAGCTCTCCAAGGATGTCAGGGACAAGATTGTAGACCTACACAAGGCTGGAATGGGCTACAAGACCATCGCCAAGCAGCTTGGTGAGAAGGTGACAACAGTTGGTGCGATTATTCGCAAATGGAAGAAACACAAAAGAACTGTCAATCTCCCTCGGCCTGGGGCTCCATGCAAGATCTCACCTCGTGGAGTTGCAATGATCATGAGAACGGTGAGGAATCAGCCCAGAACTACACGAGAGGAACTTGTCAATGATCTCAAGGCAGCTGGGACCATAGTCACCAAGAAAACAACTGGTAACACACTACACCGTAAAATGAAATCCTGCAGCGCCCGCAAGGTCCCCCTGCTCAAGAAATCACATATACATGCCCGTCTGAAGTTTGCCAATGAACATCTGAATGCTTCAGAGGACAACTGGGTGAAAGTGTTGTGGTCAGATGAGACCAAAATGGAGCTCTTTGGCATCAACTCAACTCGCCGTGTTTGGAGGAGGAGGAATGCTGCCTATGACCCCAAGAACACCATCCCCACCGTCAAACATGGAGGTGGACACATTATGCTTTGGGGGACAACTTCACCGCATCAAAGGGACGATGGACAGGGCCATGTACTGTCAAATCTTGTGTGAGAACCTCCTTCCCTCAGCCAGGGCATTGAAAATGGGTCGTGGATGGGTATTCCAGCATGACAATGACCCAAAACACACGGCCAAGGCAACAAAGGAGTGGCTCAAGAAGAAGCACATTAAGGTCCTGGAGTGGCCTAGCCAGTCTCCAGACCTTAATCCCATAGAAAATCTGTGGAGGGAGCTGAAGGTTGGAGTTGCCAAACGTCAGCCTCGAAACCTTAATGACTTGGAGAAGATCTGCAAAGAGGAGTGGGACAAAATCCCTCCTGAGATGTGTGCAAACCTCATTAAAATGCAAATCAATTGATAGCATTTTTGACATGCGTTTTTCAGGATTTTTTTGTTGTTATTCTGTCTCTCACTGATCAAATAAACCTACCATTAAAATTATAGACGGATCATTTCTTTGTCAGTGGGCAAACGTACAAAATCAGCAGGGGATCAAATACTCCCCCCCCCCTCACTGTACATTTTACCGGTACTACCAGTAGTAGTAGTCCAACCGATAACACCACGACGGAATGAGTTTGAAGTAATGCTGCGCCGCCGGGAACAGCTAGCATGTCCAGCTAAAGTACGTCGGGAACAGGGGGGGCAGCCAGACGAGACAATGGAAGGAGGATGCTGTGAGAAGTTACCGGGCTCGAATTTCATTTTGCTTGATTGATACTTCTCATTGTGTATGTAATAAACAACATATTTTTTGATGATGATTAAAGGTTATACTCTATGTCTGGATGTATGCATTTTTTCCCCCAATGCTACATTACATTTGGCAGACCTAACTTGATCGACCCTCTTTCTACAGGGCCTCTCTAGTCTATGAGAGACCTAATCATATTTCTATGCCTATAGACATGCAGTCAGCTAATAAACTCATTATTATGCATCAACATTTTAAAATTTGATTACAATCGTTTATTGTCAATCATTCTTGAATTTGTTCGGTTATACAATTAAGTAGATTCATGAACTGATAACACATTCATATATATATATATATATTTTTTTTAAGTATAATTTTTGAATATGATAGAAAGATAGATTGCATTCTATTATACATCCTATCAATCTATGCGAATAATGTTTATTAATGTTAATTTGTGTATTAATAACAATACTCTGAAAATCAGTCTGAAATGTAATATTTCTCCTATTGTTCATGTCCATATAGACGAGGACAACGTGGTAAAGTTATTCCTTATCCACTTAATGTTTTTTTTGTTGTTTTTTTACTCGCTCACCTCACTTTTCTAGGGGGGGAAATCCGTTAAACAGTGAATCAATTTTGTCTGGCCTAACCTTTGTTTAACGAGGCAAGTCAGTTTAGAACAAATTCTTATTTACAATGACGGCCTACCCTAACGACGCTGGGCCAATTGTGCGCCACCCTATGGGACTCCCAATCGTGGCCGGATGTCATACAGCCTGGATTCGAACCAGGGACTGTAGTGACGCCTCTCGCACTGAGATGCAGTGTCTTAGACCGCTGCGCTACTCGGATAAAGGAGGTGACTATGAACTGGCTTCTAAAAATAAATAAAAAATAAAAAAAACATTGACAGATTTCTTGACAGGCAACATATTTTGTAAAAGGGTTTGTGTTACACACACAGCCAGGGGGATGAGAACAACATGACAGGCAACATATTTTGTAAAAGGGTTTGTGTGACACACACAGCCAGGGGGATGAGAACAACATGACAGGCTGGTCGGACCGAAACACACCGAGACAACAACGTGTCCTACAATCTACAGCCATACCTACTGTCACAACACACACACCTCATTGGATTAGTAAACAACAGGTGGAGACTAACAGTGAAATGCTTACTTACAGGTGCTTCTCCAATAATGGGGGGGGGGGGGGGGGATAGTGATGCAAGCTATAAATACACAACGAATAACAAACATGGCTATATACAGAGAGTAACAGGTAGTAACACGGCTGTATACAGGAAGCACCAGGTAGTAACATGGCTATATACAGGGAGTACCAGGTAATAACATGGCTATATACAGAGAGTACCAGGTAATAACATGGCTATATACAGGGAGTACCAGGTAGTAACATGGTTATATACAGGGAGTACCAGGTAGTAACATGGCTGTATACAGGGAGTACCAGGTAGTAACATGGTTATATACAGGGAGTACCAGGTAGTAACATGGCTGTATACAGGGAGTACCAGGTAGTAACATGGTTATATACAGGGAGTACCAGGTAATAACATGGCTATATACAGGAAGTACCAGGTAGTAACATGGCTATATACAGGGAGTACCAGGTAATATCATGGCTATATACAGAGAGTACCAGGTAGTAACATGGCTATATACAGGGAGTACCAGGTAATAACACGGCTATATACAGGAAGCACCAGGTAATAACACGGCTATATACAGGAAGCACCAGGTAGTAACACGGCTATATACAGGAAGCACCAGGTAATAACACGGCTGTATACAGGAAGCACCAGGTAATAAACCGGCTATATACAGGGAGTACCAGGTAGTAACATGGCTATATACAGGGAGCACCAGGTACTAACATGGCTATATACAGGGAGTACCAGGTAATAACATGGCTGTATACAGGGAGTACCAGGTAATAACATGGTTATATACAGGGAGTACCAGGTAATAACATGGTTATATACAGGGAGTACCAGGTAATAACATGGCTATATACAGAGAGTACCAGGTAGTAACATGGCTATATACAGAGAGTACCAGGTAGTAACATGGTTATATACAGGGAGTACCAGGTAGTAACATGGCTATATACAGAGAGTACCAGGTAGTAACATGGTTATATACAGGGAGTACCAGGTAGTAACACGGCTATATACAGGGAGTACCAGGTAATAACATGGCTATATACAGGAAGCACCAGGTAATAACATGGCTGTATACAGGGAGTACCAGGTAGTAACATGGCTATATACAGGAAGCACCAGGTAATAACATGGCTGTATACAGGGAGTACCAGGTAATAACATGGCTATATACAGGAAGCACCAGGTAGTAACATGGCTATATACAGGAAGCACCAGGTAATAACACGGCTATATACAGGAAGCACCAGGTAGTAACACGGCTATATACAGGAAGCACCAGGTAGTAACACGGCTATATACAGGAAGCACCAGGTAATAACACGGCTATATACAGGAAGCACCAGGTACTAACATAGCTATATACAGGAAGCACCAGGTAATAACACGGATGTATACAGGGAGTACCAAGTAATAACATGGCTACATACAGGGAGTACCAGTACCGAGTCGATGTGCAGAGACACAAGGTACTTGAGGTATCTATGTACATATAGGTCCAGGGTCAAGTGACTAGACAACAGGTTAGATGATAGACAGTAGCAGCAGATTATATGGTGAGTGTGAAAGTGTGTGTGTTGGGGTGTCAGTACGTGTGAGTGTGTGGGTAGAGTCAGTGCAAATAAGGGTCAATGAAGGTAGCCCGGGTATCCATTTTGATTCGCTATTTAGCAGTCTTGTTTGGCAGTTTGGGGGGGGGTGGAAGCTGTTCGGGGTTCTGTTTGTTTCAGACTTGGTGCATCGGTACCGCTTGCCGTGCGGAAGCAGAGAGAACAGTCTATGACTTGGGTGGCTGGAATCTTTTGAAAATGGTTTGGGTCTTCCTCTGACACCGCCTGGTATAGAGGTCCTGGATGGCAGGGGGCTTAGCCCCAGTGATGTATTGGGCCGTACGCACTACCCTCTGTAGCGCCTTGCGGTCAAATACCAAGCAGCTGCCCAAATAGGCGGTGATGCAGCCAGTCGAGATGCTGTTAAATGGTGCTACTGTTGAACTTTGAGGATCTGAGGGCCCCATGTCAAATATGTTTAAAACCCTCGCGTCGCCTCTTCCTCTCTGTTTACGCACTACAAGCCCCTCCCCCTGCCTCTCACAACAACAAAGTTGAGAGGGCACTTCTTCCTCTCTCTCTGACAAGCGGTTTCAACTCGCTATTTGCATTTGACGTTTGGTCCAACAGAAGAATGGGTCATATGGAAACCAAAACACATTGAGACATTACCGTAATAGAGAAGTTGAACTTTCAAAAAAATACCTTTTTTTTTTTTATGTCTCAACTCCTCAAATTGTAAACAAAGCAGATAAAACTATAACAGGAGTATCAATGAACACTGATTCTGGGAAATGAATGCTCAGCTTCTCAAACGGGATTGCAGTACCACGTACAGCTCGCAGAATTGTAGCCAAAGACTGTTGTACTCGTTGTCTAGTCTTTTATAAAAATGTGCAATAAGCATAAAAACACAATTATATAAAAGAAAGAAAAAAAGAAAATCAGCAACTCGTTCACATTCTGAGAAAATAAGGTAAACCACTCGATTTCAACATCTGAACAAAGTGGACGATCTGTGATTAGTGCAACAACTGTGTGTTGCTTCACAGTCCCCACTGTTCCATAAGGTGTATTTTTATCTGTTTTTTAAAATCTGATTCTACTGCTGCATCAGTTACCTGATGTGGAATAGAGCTCCATGTAGTCATGGCTCTATGTAGTACTGTGGAATATCTTGTGGGGTATGGACGGGTGTCTGAGCTGTGCGCCAGGAGATTAAACAGACGGCTCGATGCATTCAACATGTCAATACCTCTCACAAACACAAGTAGTGATGAAGTCAATCTCTCCTCCACTTTCAGCCAGGAGATATTGACATGCATAATATTTGCTCTTTGTGGACATCCAACGGCAGTGCTGCCTTGTTCTGAGCCAATTGCAATTTTCTAAGTCCTTTTTCGTAGCACCTGACCACACGACTGAACAGTAGTCCAGGTGTGACAAAACTAGGGCCTGTAGGACCTGCCTTGTTGATAGTGTTGTTAAGAATGTAGAAACTAGGGACTGTAGGACCTGCCTTGTTGATAGTGTTGTTAAGAATGTAGAAACTAGGGCCTGTAGGACCTGCCTTGTTGATAGCGTTGTTAAGAAGGTACAGCAGCACTTTGTTATGGACAGACCTCTCCCCATCTTACTACTGTATCAATATGTTTTGAACATGACAGTTTACATTCCAGGGTTACGCCAAGCAGATTAGTCACCTTCAACTTGCTCAATTTCCACAATATTTATTACAAGATTTAGTTGAGGTTTAGGGTTTAGCGAAAGATTTGTCCCAAATACAATGCTTTTAGTTTTTGAAATATTTAGGTCTAACTTATTCCTTGCCACCCGTTCTGAAACTAACTGCAGCTCTTTGTTAAGTGTTGCAGTCATTTCAGTCACTGTAGTAGCTGACGTGCAGTGACAACCGCATACATAGACACACTAGCTTTAAATCAAAGCCAGTGGCATGTCGTTAGTAAAGATTGAAAAAAGTAAGGGGCCTAGACAGCTACCCTGGGGAATTCCTGATTCTACCTGGATTATGTTGGAGAGGCTTCCATTATAGAACACCCTCTGTGTTCTGTTAGACAGGTAACTCTTTATCCACAATATAGCAGGGGGTGTAAAGCCATAACACATACGTTTTTCCATCAGCAGACTACGATCGATAATGTCAGAAGCCGCACTGAAGTCTAACAAGACAGCCCCAATCTTTTTATCATCAATTTCTCTCAGCCAATCATCAGTCATTTGTGTAAGTGCTGTGCTTGTTGAATGTCCTTCCCAATAAGCGTGCTGAATGTCTGTTGTCAATTTGTTTTACTGTAAAATAGCAATGTATCTGGTCAAACACAATTTTGGTAACAGGCTGATTAGTTGGCTATTTGAGCCAGTAAATGGGGCTTTACTATTCTTAGGTAGCGGATAGACTTTTGCTTCCCTCCAGGCCTGCCAAAATCGTCCGCTATTATCCTCAGTCATTTCCCATCCATGTTGTCAGACCCTGGTGGCTTGTCATTGTTGATAAAACATCAATCATTTTCTCACCTCTTCCACACTGGCTTTACGGAATTCGAAATTTCAACGCTTGTATTTCATAAGTTGATCAGATATACTTGGATGTGTAGTGTCAGTGTTTACTGCTGCGTGTCATGCCTAAATGAGCTAATCTTGCCAACGAAAAATACATTGAAGTCATTTGTCAATAT
This sequence comes from Salvelinus alpinus, assembly GCF_045679555.1. Taxonomy (NCBI): domain Eukaryota; kingdom Metazoa; phylum Chordata; class Actinopteri; order Salmoniformes; family Salmonidae; genus Salvelinus; species Salvelinus alpinus. Next base: position 31,197,274 of record NC_092116.1, read on the forward strand.
CAGTGGGTTTTGTAATGAATGAACCATCTGATTCAATGGATGATGGAGCTGAGTTTGCCTTTTTTCCCCCATAATTTCATTGAAGATGATGCAAAGCTTTTTACTGTCGGCATTTATCTTTGTTTCATTGTGTAGTTTCTTCTTCTTTTTATTCAGTTCAGTCGCATTTCTCAATTTGAAGTACGTTTGCCCATCGGTTGTGCAGCCAGACTTATTTGCCATTCCTGTTGCCTCATCTCTCTCAACCATACAATTTTTCAATTCCTCATCAATCCAAGGGGATTTAACAGTTTTTTTTACAGTCATTTTCTTAAAATGGGCGCATGCTTATTAGTTAATGGGATAAGCAATTTCATAAATGTGTCTGTTTCCTCCTCATTACACACCACGGACCAACAAATATTATTTACATCAACAACATAGGGATCGCTACAAAACGTATTGTATGACCTCTTATACACTACATTAGGCCCAGCCTTTTGAACTTTGGTTTTCCTAGATATGGCAACTATATTGTGATCACTACATCCTATGGATCTGGATACTGCAGATTTCTGCAGTATTAGTAAAGATGTGATCAATACATGTTGATGATTTAACTCCTGTTCTGTCTTGTAACTACACTGGTTGGTTGACTGATAACCTGAACCAGGATGCAGGCACTGGTTACAGTTTGAAGCTTTTTCTTGAGTGGGAAGCTTGATGAAAGCCAGTCAATATTTAACCTCTTAAGTGTAAAGTCCCCATATTTGTGGATCCTATTAGATGTGTTTTACTCCATTCAGTCTGGTATGAGAACAGTAGCAAAAGCAGGGTGTCTGCGGAAAGCTGAGTATCTTGGCTATTGATCTGTGCCTTAAAATCTTTGGTGTGACTTACTACCCATATATAAGCATATGAATGTATAAGGGCAGGCTGAGCCAATGACCTCATTTCAAGATGGCTGCTGCCTAAATTCCGGTTAGCGTTGTGAAGCATAAACAAAAGTGCGTTACGGGGGGGGATACAGAGAGGGGGGGGGGCGATACAGAGAGGGGGGGGGGGGGGGGGCGATACAGGGGGGGGGGGATACAGAGAGTGGTGGGGGGGGGGGGCGATACAGAGGGGGGGCGATATACAGAGGGGGGGGGGGGGGGGCGATATACAGAGGGGGGGGGGGGGCGATATACAGAGGGGGGGGGGTGATACGGGGGGGGGGGGGGGCGATATACAGAGGGGGGGCGATATACAGAGGGGGGGGGGGCGATATACAGAGGGGGGGGGCGATACGGGGGGGGGGGCGATATACAGAGGGGGGGGGGGGCGATATACAGAGGGGGGGGTGATATACAGAGGGGGGGGGGCGATATACAGAGGGGGGGGGGGGCGATATACAGAGGGGGGGGGGGGGGGGGCGATATACAGAGGGGGGGGGGGGCGAGCGATAGAAACTTGTCACGAGACATTGATACTAACAGATGATTGCATCTACTGTAGACATGAACACATTACATCTACTATAGATATGATATGAACACATTACATTTACTGTAGACATGAACACATTACATCTACTATAGATATGATATGAACACATTACATCTACTGTAGATATGAACACATTACATCTACTGTAGACATGAACACATTACATCTACTATAGATATGAACACATTACATCTACTGTCGACATGATCACATTACATCTACTGTAGACATGAACACATTACATCTACTGTAGACATGAACACATTACATCTACTGTAGATATGAACACATTACATCTACTGTCGACATGATCACATTACATCTACTATAGATATGATATGAACACATTACATCTACTGTAGACATGAACACATTACATCTACTGTAGATATGAACACATTACATCTACTGTAGATATGATATGAACACATTACATCTACTGTAGATATGATATGAACACATTACATCTACTGTAGACATGAACACATTACATCTACTGTAGACATGAACACATTACATCTACTATAGATATGATATGAACACATTACATCTACTATAGATATGATATGAACACATTACATCTACTGTAGACATGAACACATTACATCTACTGTAGATATGAACACATTACATCTACTGTAGATATGAACACATTACATCTACTGTAGATATGAACACATTACATCTACTGTAGACATGAACACATTACATCTACTATAGATATGATATGAACACATTACATCTACTGTCGACATGAACACATTACATCTACTGTAGATATGAACACATTACATCTACTATAGATATGATATGAACACATTACATCTACTGTAGACATGAACACATTACATCTACTGTAGACATGAACACATTACATCTACTGTAGATATGATATGAACACATTACATCTACTGTAGATATGAACACATTACATCTACTGTAGACATGATATGAACACATTACATCTACTGTAGATATGAACACATTACATCTACTGTAGACATGAACACATTACATCTACTGTAGACATGATATGAACACATTACATCTACTGTAGACATGAACACATTACATCTACTGTAGATATGAACACATTACATCTACTGTAGATATGATATGAACACATTACATCTACTGTAGACATGAACACATTACATCTACTGTAGACATGAACACATTACATCTACTGTAGACATGAACACATTACATCTACTGTAGATATGATCACATTACATCTACTATAGACATGATATGAACACATTACATCTACTGTAGATATGAACACATTACATCTACTGTAGATATGATCACATTACATCTACTGTAGATATGATATGAACACATTACATCTACTGTAGACATGATATGATCACATTACATCTACTGTAGACATGAACACATTACATCTACTGTAGATATGATCACATTACATCTACTGTAGATATGATATGATCACATTACATCTACTGTAGACATGAACACATTACATCTACTGTAGACATGATATGAACACATTACATCTACTGTAGACATGAACACATTACATCTACTGTAGACATGATCACATTACATCTACTGTAGATATGACATGAACACATTACATCTACTGTAGATATGAACACATTACATCTACTATAGATATGATATGAACACATTACATCTACTGTAGACATGATGAACACATTACATCTACTGTAGACATGAACACATTACATCTACTGTAGATATGATATGAACACATTACATCTACTGTAGACATGAACACATTACATCTACTGTAGATATGATATGAACACATTACATCTACTGTAGACATGAACACATTACATCTACTGTAGACATGAACACATTACATCTACTGTAGACATGAACACATTACATCTACTGTAGATATGATATGAACACATTACATCTACTGTAGACATGAACACATTACATCTACTGTAGACATGATATGAACACATTACATCTACTGTAGACATGATATGAACACATTACATCTACTGTAGATATGAACACATTACATCTACTGTAGACATGAACACATTACATCTACTGTAGATATGAACACATTACATCTACTATAGACATGATATGAACACATTACATCTACTGTAGATATGAACACATTACATCTACTGTAGATATGAACACATTACATCTACTGTAGACATGATATGAACACATTACATCTACTGTAGACATGAACACATTACATCTACTGTAGACATGAACACATTACATCTACTGTAGACATGATATGAACACATTACATCTACTGTAGACATGATATGAACACATTACATCTACTGTAGATATGATATGAACACATTACATCTACTGTAGATATGATATGAACACATTACATCTACTATAGATATGATATGAACACATTACATCTACTGTAGACATGAACACATTACATCTACTGTAGATATGAACACATTACATCTACTGTAGACATGATATGAACACATTACATCTACTATAGATATGAACACATTACATCTACTGTAGACATGAACACATTACATCTACTATAGATATGATATGAACACATTACATCTACTGTAGATATGAACACATTACATCTACTGTAGATATGAACACATTACATCTACTGTAGACATGATATGAACACATTACATCTACTGTAGACATGATATGAACACATTACATCTACTGTAGACATGATATGAACACATTACATCTACTGTAGACATGAACACATTACATCTACTGTAGACATGATATGAACACATTACATCTACTGTAGATATGAACACATTACATCTACTGTAGACATGATATGAACACATTACATCTACTGTAGACATGAACACATTACATCTACTGTAGACATGAACACATTACATCTACTGTAGACATGAACACATTACATCTACTGTAGACATGAACACATTACATCTACTGTAGACATGAACACATTACATCTACTGTAGACATGAACACATTACATCTACTGTAGACATGATATGAACACATTACATCTACTGTAGATATGAACACATTACATCTACTGTAGACATGAACACATTACATCTACTGTAGACATGATATGAACACATTACATCTACTGTAGATATGAACACATTACATCTACTGTAGACATGATATGAACACATTACATCTACTGTAGACATGAACACATTACATCTACTGTAGACATGAACACATTACATCTACTGTAGACATGAACACATTACATCTACTGTAGACATGATATGAACACATTACATCTACTGTAGACATGATATGAACACATTACATCTACTGTAGATATGAACACATTACATCTACTGTAGACATGATATGAACACATTACATCTACTGTAGATATGAACACATTACATCTACTGTAGATATGATATGAACACATTACATCTACTGTAGACATGATATGAACACATTACATCTACTGTAGACATGAACACATTACATCTACTGTAGATATGAACACATTACATCTACTGTAGACATGAACACATTACATCTACTGTAGACATGAACACATTACATCTACTGTAGACATGAACACATTACATCTACTGTAGATATGAACACATTACATCTACTGTAGACATGAACACATTACATCTACTGTAGACATGAACACATTACATCTACTGTAGATATGAACACATTACATCTACTGTAGACATGAACACATTACATCTACTGTAGACATGATATGAACACATTACATCTACTGTAGATATGAACACATTACATCTACTGTAGACATGATATGAACACATTACATCTACTGTATATATGAACACATTACATCTACTGTAGACATGAACACATTACATCTACTGTAGACATGATATGAACACATTACATCTACTGTAGATATGAACACATTACATCTACTGTAGACATGATATGAACACATTACATCTACTGTAGATATGAACACATTACATCTACTGTAGACATGAACACATTACATCTACTGTAGACATGAACACATTACATCTACTGTAGATATGAACACATTACATCTACTGTAGACATGAACACATTACATCTACTGTAGACATGAACACATTACATCTACTGTAGATATGAACACATTACATCTACTGTAGACATGAACACATTACATCTACTGTAGATATGATCACATTACATCTACTGTAGACATGATATGAACACATTACATCTACTGTAGACATGAACACATTACATCTACTGTAGATATGAACACATTACATCTACTGTAGACATGAACCCATTACATCTACTGTAGACATGAACACATTACATCTACTGTAGACATGAACACATTACATCTACTGTAGATATGAACACATTACATCTACTGTAGATATGAACACATTACATCTACTGTAGATATGAACACATTACATCTACTGTAGACATGAACACATTACATCTACTGTAGACATGATATGAACACATTACATCTACTGTAGACATGAACACATTACATCTACTGTAGACATGAACACATTACATCTACTGTAGACATGAACACATTACATCTACTGTAGACATGAACACATTACATCTACTGTAGACATGACATGAACACATTACATCTACTGTAGATATGAACACATTACATCTACTGTAGACATGAACACATTACATCTACTGTAGATATGAACACATTACATCTACTGTAGATATGAACACATTACATCTACTGTAGACATGAACACATTACATCTACTGTTGACATGATATGAACACATTACATCTACTGTAGATATGACATGAACACATTACATCTACTGTAGACATGATCACATTACATCTACTGTAGACATGATATGAACACATTACATCTACTGTAGACATGAACACATTACATCTACTGTAGACATGATCACATTACATCTACTGTAGACATGATATGAACACATTACATCTACTGTAGACATGAACACATTACATCTACTGTAGATATGAACACATTACATCTACTGTAGACATGATCACATTACATCTACTGTAGACATGATATGAACACATTACATCTACTGTAGATATGAACACATTACATCTACTGTAGACATGATATGAACACATTACATCTACTGTAGACATGAACACATTACATCTAGGGGTGTATTGGTCAACTCCTGCTGCCTTTCATCACACCACACACACACCCACACACCACCCACTCACACCCACACACCACCCACCCACCCACACACACACCCACACCACCCACTCACACCACACACACATCTACACCACCCACACCACCCACTCACACCACCCACACCACACACACACCCACACCACCCACTCACACCACACACCCACACTCACACACCCACACCACCCACTCACACCACACACACACCCACACCACACACACACCCACACCACACACACCCACACCACCCACTCACCCACTCACACCACACACACCCACACCACCCACTCACACCACACACACACCACCCACTCACCCACACCACCCACCCACACCACCCACACACACCCACACCACCTACTCACACCACCCACTCACACCACCCACCCACCCACCCACCCACACCACCCACTCACACCACCCACACACCACCGCTTATAAGGAATCTGCAGATACTAGAGCAACAAACGCAGCAGTCAGTTCCCCCCAAGCTAACCCCACTGGGAGAGGAGGGCTGGCTGAGAAACTGTTTTCAGAAGACAATAATGCATGTTCTCATTTGACAAGACAGACACACACCACTGAAGGGTTAAACCTTCTGGAACTCTCCTAGCATCCTGTTTAACCATGTGACCATGAGAGAGTGGGGGGGGGGGGAGGGGCACAGACAACCACTGATAAACCATGGGGAAATTTGCAGGAGGGTCGTGCGTGAGTAATTAAGATAAGTGATGACTACTTAATGTAATTAATCCTAGAAATCTCTGCAGTACCCGATCAATAAACAATCAATACCTGTAAAGTACTTACGAAGACTTGGATGTGTGTGAACTGGCTCACCCTGAATGTACCATTGTAGGTGGTGATCCTAAAGAGTGATCACTAAGGGCATTTCCACGTGAAAGGACCCCTGAGCACCAACACGGGCAGGTAGCCTAGTGGTTCGAGTGTAGGGGCGGCAGGTAGCCTAGTGGTTAGAGTGTAGAGGTGGCAGGTAGCCTAGTGGTTAGAGTGTAGGGGCGGCAGGTTGCCTAGTGGTTAGAGTGTAGGGGCGGCAGGTAGCCTAGTGGTTAGAGTGTAGGGGCGGCAGGTAGCCTAGTGGTTCGAGTGTAGGGACGGCAGGTAGCCTCGTGGTTAGAGTGTAGAGGTGGCAGGTAGCCTCGTGGTTAGAGTGTAGGGGCGGCAGGTAGCCTAGTGGTTAGAGTGTAGGGGCGGCAGGTAGCCTAGTGTTTGACTAGTTAACTGTAAGGTTGCAAGATAGACTCCCCCGAGCTGACAAGGTAAAAATCTGTCGTTCTGCCCCTGAACAAGGCAGTTAAACCCACTGTTCCTAGGCCGTCATTGAAAATAAGAATTTGTTCTTTAAACCAACTTACCTGGTTAAATAAAGATTAAATAAAGTTTTAAAAAGTAACATCCAAATTGGTAACGGAATTACCAACAACAACAACAATCAGTAAATGTAATTACTGCAGGTGAATTGCCTAAATGGGAAATCACAATAGTCACAAACCACAGTTGGGTCACCTGTTACTGTCCTCTCTTCCACTGACTGTTATGTTCAGCTCAGTGTCTCCTGTTACTGTCCTCTCTTCCACTGACTGTTATGTTCAGCTCAGTGTCTCCTGTTACTGTCCTCTCTTCCACTGACTGTTATGTTCAGCTCATAGTGTCTCCTGTTACTGTCCTCTCTTCCACTGACTGTTATGTTCAGCTCATAGTGTCTCCTGCTACTGTCCTCTCTTCCACTGACTGTTATGTTCAGCTCAGTGTCTCCTGTTACTGTCCTCTCTTCCACTGACTGTTATGTTCAGCTCATAGTGTCTCCTGTTACTGTCCTCTCTTCCACTGACTGTTATATTCAGCTCATAGTGTCTCCTGTTACTGTCCTCTCTTCCACTGACTGTTATGTTCAGCTCAGTGTCTCCTGTTACTGTCCTCCCTTCTACTGACTGTTATGTTCAGCTCATAGTGTCTCCTGTTACTGTCCTCTCTTCCACTGACTGTTATGTTCAGCTCAGTGTCTCCTGTTACTGTCCTCCCTTCTACTGACTGTTATGTTCAGCTCATAGTGTCTCCTGTTACTGTCCTCTCTTCCACTGACTGTTATGTTCAGCTCATAGTGTCTCCTGTTACTGTCCTCTCTTCCACTGACTGTTATGTTCAGCTCATAGTGTCTCCTGTTACTGTCCTCTCTTCCACTGACTGTTATGTTCAGCTCAGTGTCTCCTGTTACTGTCCTCCCTTCCACTGACTGTTATGTTCAGCTCATAGTGTCTCCTGTTACTGTCCTCCCTTCCACTGACTGTTATGTTCAGCTCATAGTGTCTCCTGTTACTGTCCTCTCTTCCACTGACTGTTATGTTCAGCTCATAGTGTCTCCTGTTACTGTCCTCTCTTCCACTGACATACTGTTATGTTCAGCTCATAGTGTCTCCTGTTACTGTCCTCTCTTCCACTGACTGTTATGTTCAGCTCATAGTGTCTCCTGTTACTGTCCTCTCTTCCACTGACTGTTATGTTCAGCTCATAGTGTCTCCTGTTACTGTCCTCTCTTCCACTGACTGTTATGTTCAGCTCATAGTGTCTCCTGTTACTGTCCTCTCTTCCACTGACTGTTATGTTCAGCTCATAGTGTCTCCTGTTACTGTCCTCTCTTCCACTGACTGTTATGTTCAGCTCATAGTGTCTCCTGTTACTGTCCTCTCTTCCACTGACTGTTATGTTCAGCTCATAGTGTCTCCTGTTACTGTCCTCTCTTCCACTGACTGTTATGTTCAGCTCATAGTGTCTCCTGTTACTGTCCTCTCTTCCACTGACTGTTATGTTCAGCTCATAGTGTCTCCTGTTACTGTCCTCCCTTCCACTGACTGTTATGTTCAGCTCATAGTGTCTCCTGCTACTGTCCTCCCTTCCACTGACTGTTATGTTCAGCTCATAGTGTCTCCTGTTACTGTCCTCTCTTCCACTGACTGTTATGTTCAGCTCATAGTGTCTCCTGTTACTGTCCTCTCTTCCACTGACTGTTATGTTCAGCTCATAGTGTCTCCTGTTACTGTCCTCTCTTCCACTGACTGTTATGTTCAGCTCAGTGTCTCCTGTTACTGTCCTCTCTTCCACTGACATACTGTTATGTTCAGCTCATAGTGTCTCCTGTTACTGTCCTCTCTTCCACTGACTGTTATGTTCAGCTCATAGTGTCTCCTGCTACTGTCCTCTCTTCCACTGACTGTTATGTTCAGCTCATAGTGTCTCCTGTTACTGTCCTCTCTTCCACTGACTGTTATGTTCAGCTCATAGTGTCTCCTGTTACTGTCCTCTCTTCCACTGACTGTTATGTTCAGCTCATAGTGTCTCCCGTTACTGTCCTCCCTTCCACTGACTGTTATGTTCAGCTCATAGTGTCTCCTGTTACTGTCCTCCCTTCCACTGACTGTTATGTTCAGCTCATAGTGTCTCCTGTTACTGTCCTCTCTTCCACTGACTGTTATGTTCAGCTCATAGTGTCTCCTGTTACTGTCCTCTCTTCCACTGACTGTTATGTTCAGCTCATAGTGTCTCCTGTTACTGTCCTCTCTTCCACTGACTGTTATGTTCAGCTCATAGTGTCTCCTGTTACTGTCCTCTCTTCCACTGACTGTTATGTTCAGCTCATAGTGTCTCCTGTTACTGTCCTCTCTTCCACTGACTGTTATGTTCAGCTCATAGTGTCTCCTGTTACTGTCCTCTCTTCCACTGACTGTTATGTTCAGCTCATAGTGTCTCCTGTTACTGTCCTCTCTTCCACTGACTGTTATGGTCAGCTCATAGTGTCTCCTGTTACTGTCCTCCCTTCCACTGACTGTTATGTTCAGCTCATAGTGTCTCCTGTTACTGTCCTCCCTTCCACTGACATACTGTTATGTTCAGCTCATAGTGTCTCCTGTTACTGTCCTCTCTTCCACTGACTGTTATGTTCAGCTCATAGTGTCTCCTGTTACTGTCCTCTCTTCCACTGACTGTTATGTTCAGCTCATAGTGTCTCCTGTTACTGTCCTCTCTTCCACTGACTGTTATGTTCAGCTCATAGTGTCTCCTGTTACTGTCCTCTCTTCCACTGACTGTTATGTTCAGCTCATAGTGTCTCCTGTTACTGTCCTCTCTTCCACTGACTGTTATGTTCAGCTCATAGTGTCTCCTGTTACTGTCCTCTCTTCTACTGACTGTTATGTTCAGCTCATAGTGTCTCCTGTTACTGTCCTCTCTTCCACTGACTGTTATGTTCAGCTCATAGTGCCTCCCGTTACTGTCCTCCCTTCCACTGACTGTTATGTTCAGCTCATAGTGTCTCCTGTTACTGTCCTCCCTTCCACTGACTGTTATGTTCAGCTCATAGTGTCTCCTGTTACTGTCCTCTCTTCCACTGACTGTTATGTTCAGCTCATAGTGTCTCCTGTTACTGTCCTCTCTTCCACTGACTGTTATGTTCAGCTCATAGTGTCTCCTGTTACTGTCCTCTCTTCCACTGACTGTTATGTTCAGCTCATAGTGTCTCCTGTTACTGTCCTCTCTTCCACTGACTGTTATGTTCAGCTCATAGTGTCTCCTGTTACTGTCCTCTCTTCCACTGACTGTTATGTTCAGCTCATAGTGTCTCCTGTTACTGTCCTCTCTTCCACTGACTGTTATGGTCAGCTCATAGTGTCTCCTGTTACTGTCCTCCCTTCCACTGACTGTTATGTTCAGCTCATAGTGTCACCTGTTACTGTCCTCTCTTCCACTGACATACTGTTATGTTCAGCTCATAGTGTCTCCTGTTACTGTCCTCTCTTCCACTGACTGTTATGTTCAGCTCATAGTGTCTCCTGTTACTGTCCTCTCTTCTACTGACTGTTATGTTCAGCTCATAGTGTCTCCTGTTACTGTCCTCCCTTCCACTGACTGTTATGTTCAGCTCATAGTGTCTCCTTTTACTGTCCTCTCTTCCACTGACTGTTATGTTCAGCTCATAGTGTCTCCTGTTACTGTCCTCTCTTCCACTGACTGTTATGTTCAGCTCATAGTGTCTCCTGTTACTGTCCTCTCTTCCACTGACTGTTATGTTCAGCTCATAGTGTCTCCTGTTACTGTCCTCTCTTCCACTGACTGTTATGTTCAGCTCATAGTGTCTCCTGTTACTGTCCTCTCTTCCACTGACTGTTATGTTCAGCTCATAGTGTCTCCTGTTACTGTCCTCTCTTCCACTGACTGTTATGTTCAGCTCATAGTGTCTCCTGTTACTGTCCTCTCTTCCACTGACTGTTATGTTCAGCTGATAACTGTTTTCTATGTCTTTCTGTTGTCTGGTAGTCTAGTCTCCCTCTCTCCAGTTAAAGTTACCTCTCCCAGCTCTTACTGACACCTACCCATGAGCCCCCTCTCTTTCCATTTACTGTAACCAGCATCCTCACCCACTGACCACGGACCTACACTCACACAGTAGAGTAGAGTATAGTAGGGTAGAGAAGAGAAGAGTAGAGTACAGGTGACGAGTAGAGAAGAGTAAAGTAGAGTACAGTACAGTAGACAAATAGAGTAAAGTTGGGCCAGTTGTATGACTTAACGACCGGTCGTAAACTTTCTCTCGTTTGCTTTTGCAGTATTGAGAATGGAATGTCTGAGTGTTACAACAGAGAGAGAGAGAGAGAGTACTTTGCAGTACTTTAACATCAAAATATTGGAACAATATTTCTAACATAAATAATGTGGGAAATGGTAGGTAAGGCTCCAAACAATAATCATGTCAAATCAGTTGTTGTTTTGTGATATCATTAAGGACGGTATAACTAAATAACTGTAAGTCCACAAATGTATACGTCCCAGTTATCAGATTTACATCTAAATGTTGTAAAACTTATATGATTAAATATGAAACTATTTATGAAAAGATAGCAATGTGATTTTAGCCTTCTATATTAGATAATTGTCAAATAAAGTTTTACACCGTCAGTAACCACACCCATGTGAGCACAGACATTATGCCAACAGGATGGAACTCCCCTTTTTACAGAGTGCATAAAAGGAAAGCTAACGAAATTTAGACCAAGCAAGCGGGGACGGTGTTGAGCCGGACGTCACAAATGGTTAGACTCTACCAGACCAGAATACGTGCAGCGCGAGCTGAATACGTTACAAATGGTAAGACCCACAAACTATTGACGAGTAAAAGCGAAGACTACACCAAACATTCTCAGTCTGCAGCTGGGTAATGTAAAGTAGTCTAGAACGTGGACCAAAGACACGAGGATCTCAGCAAATGACCATTGGTATATTTCTGATGTAACCAGTCTAACGAACGCTCAGAGACAATGAAGCCTACTACAACAGGACATTGTGACCTCTGGTGGACAAGAGACTTACACAACCAGAGACTTTCTGTCGAACTATTCGTCACAGACGGATCGAGTGGTTTCAGAGAAACGACAGACAAAGACATCCAGGCGTAAATATCTAAATCCAACTGAGCGGTTGTTAGGGTGCTAAATATCCATATTTACAGTGAGCGTATTATTCAACTGTATGTACGAAAAATTATTTCCTTTGTCTCTCCTTCTCACGCTCTTTCTTTCCCCACCCCTTTCATTGTGTAACAAGCCGTCATATCGGGTTAGTCCACTAGGGACTTTTCAATGCATGATGTTAGTAATCAATTCAACCTATATTGTGTGTGTTTATGTATTTCTGTGTGATTATTTAGTTAATTCGTAAATAAATAAATAATTGAGCCAATTTGTGTATCGCTGAATTATCACTTAGACTAGGGTTCGTGCAGATTTATGAAGTCAATGACGTTCAGAATGAGACTGAGGTAATAATGGTTTATGGATGACTGGTATGATAACGATGTATTGTGATATATCCTTGAGTTAATTCAGGAAACGTTAACTCATTAAACAAACTTTTTCCCGTGGTGCCCCAAGATTGCTAATGAGTTAATTGTTACATGATTAATATAAATCAGCTAATAATTAAACATAGTTAATTGGTTTGATAAAATAGTAGTGGTTTGTTACACTTTGAAAATCAATATTTTTTAAATTTTTTTGGGCATTTTGACATTTTAAAGCGAAAAAAACTTAGGCAACGCATAATTATGTTACCATGGAAATGACCCTAACTGTAAATCGCTCTGTAGAAGAGTCTGCTAAATGACTGAAATGTAAATGTCGGTAGATTGGGCTCAAGGGGTTAGGGGTCAAAGGTCATGTTAGCATTAGCCACAGTTATTGACCTCCCATTGGTTTTCATTACTCTGAAGAGCTTTGGGCTGATTAGCTGGGTAACCTGTATTAGGGTGCCTAACACACACACACAAATAGAGATACTTACTCAGTACTTCCTGTGGATGCAATCCATCTTATCAATACTACATTAACATTCTCCTGAAACTGTCATCCCCCTCCCTCAGACCAGACCAGACAGTCACTCACTCACTCACTCACTCACTGGCTCCCTCTCTCAGACCAGACCACACAGACAGACAGACAGTCACTCACTGACTGACTGGCTCTCTCGTCCCCCTCTGGCTAACTGACTGGCTCTCTCGTCCCCCTCTGGCTTGGCTCTCTCTCTCTCTCTCGTCCCCCTCTGGCTGGCTCGCTCTCTCTCGCTCTCTCTCTCGTCCCCCTCTGGCTGGCTCGCTCTCTCTCTCTCGTCCCCCTCTGGCTGGCTCGCTCTCTCTCTCTCGCTCTCTCTCTCTCGTCCCCCTCTGGCTGGCTCTCTCTCTCTCTCTCTCGCTCTCCCTCTCTCTCTCTCTCTCGTCCCCCTCTGGCTGGCTCGCTCTCTCTCTCGTCCCCCTCTGGCTGGCTCTCTCTCGTCCCCCTCTGGCTGGCTCTCTCTCGTCCCCCTCTGGCTGGCTCTCTCTCGTCCCCCTCTGGCTGGCTCTCTCTCGTCCCCCTCTGGCTGGCTCTCTCTCGTCCCCCTCTGGCTGGCTCTCTCTCGTCCCCCTCTGGCTGGCTCTCTCTCGTCCCCCTCTGGCTGGCTCTCTCTCGTCCCCCTCTGGCTGGCTCTCTCTCGTCCCCCTCTGGCTGGCTCTCTCTCGTCCCCCTCTGGCTGGCTCTCTCTCGTCCCCCTCTGGCTGGCTCTCTCTCGTCCCCCTCTGGCTGGCTGGCTCTCTCGTCCCCCTCTGGCTGGCTGGCTCTCTCGTCCCCCTCCCTCTGGCTGGCTCTCTCTCGTCCCCCTCTGGCTGGCTCTCTCTCGTCCCCCTCTGGCTGGCTCTCTCTCGTCCCCCTCTGGCTGGCTCTCTCTCGTCCCCCTCTGGCTGGCTCTCTCTCGTCCCCCTCTGGCTGGCTCTCTCTCGTCCCCCTCTGGCTGGCTCTCTCTCGTCCCCCTCTGGCTGGCTCTCTCTCTCTCGTCCCCCTCTGGCTGGCTCTCTCTCTCTCGTCCCCCTCTGGCTAACTGTCTCTCTCTCGTCCCCCTCTGGCTAACTGTCTCTCTCTCGTCCCCCTCTGGCTAACTGTCTCTCTCTCGTCCCCCTCTGGCTGGCTCTCTCTCGTCCCCCTCTGGCTAACTGTCTCTCTCTCGTCCACCTCTGGCTGGCTCTCTCTCGTCCACCTCTGGCTGGCTCTCTCTCGTCCCCCTCTGGCTAACTGTCTCTCTCTCGTCCACCTCTGGCTGGCTCTCTCTCGTCCCCCTCTGGCTAACTGTCTCTCTCTCGTCCACCTCTGGCTGGCTCTCTCTCGTCCCCCTCTGGCTAACTGTCTCTCTCTCGTCCCCCTCTGGCTGGCTCTCTCTCGTCCCCCTCTGGCTGGCTCTCTCTCGTCCACCTCTGGCTGGCACGGACTCCGTCTCTCCCAGTATTTTCCCTCAGTTTCATAATTAAACTACCTGATGCCCCAAAGCCTCGTCGGTCCCTAATGTCTGTCACTCCAGCTGTTCTCTACCTCACACAGTCAGTCAGTCAGTCAGTCAGTCAGTCAGTCAGTCAGTCAGTGGGTCAGCTCTGAGTCATTCTAACAGAGACAGGAAGTGTGTGTGAGT
Source organism: Salvelinus alpinus (assembly GCF_045679555.1). Classification (NCBI taxonomy): domain Eukaryota; kingdom Metazoa; phylum Chordata; class Actinopteri; order Salmoniformes; family Salmonidae; genus Salvelinus; species Salvelinus alpinus. Next base: position 31,212,896 of record NC_092116.1, read on the forward strand.
TCACTGATACATTCCTGGGTCAGTGGACATCGTGTGTGTAAACTGCTACACTGGAGTCTTTCATTCCTGAGGCATCACAGACCATCTTTGTTTTGGTCTCACACACACACACACACACACCACACACACACACACACACACACACACACACACACACACACACACAATTTCTGTGTGACATCATGAAGTCTGAAACAGAAGCTGACAGAAAAAAAAGAGCAGACACTCCCGAGTGGCGCAGCGGTCTAAGACACTGCATCTAAGTGCAAGAGGTGTCACTACAGTCCCTGGTTCGAATCCAGGCTGTATCTCAACCGGCCGTGATTGGGAGTCCCATAGGGCGGCGCACAATTGGGGGGGGTCGGCCGTCATTGTAAATCAGAATTTGACCTTAACTGACTTGCCTAGTTAAAGGTTAAATACCTTTTTTAAATCCATGACCAGCTAAACATAACAGCCTGTACAAATCCCAGCTGTTCTCACAGTCTCAACCCATTTCCCACAACACCTCAGGGAACTAGCTACAGTACATTGTCTCTTGACTTCTCTTTTACCAGACAGCTTCCCCACACACCCAATGGGCCCTGGCCAACAGTAGTGGTCGTCCTATAGGGAATCAGGTGGCATTGGGACACACCTCCTAGTTGTACACACACCCAATGGGCCCTGGCCAACAGTAGTGGTCGTCCTATAGGGAATCAGGTGGCATTGGGACACACTTCCTAGTTGTACACACACCCAATGGGCCCTGGCCAACAGTAGTGGTCGTCCTATAGGGAATCAGGTGGCATTGGGACACACCTCCTAGTTGTACACACACCCAATGGGCCCTGGCCAACAGTAGTGGTCGTCCTATAGGGAATCAGGTGGCATTGGGACACACCTCCTAGTTGTACACACACCCAATGGGCCCTGGCCAACAGTAGTGGTCGTCCTATAGGGGAATCAGGTGGCATTGGGACACACTTCCTAGTTGTACACACACCCAATGGGCCCTGGCCAACAGTAGTGGTCGTCCTATAGGGAATCAGGTGGCATTGGGACACACCTCCTAGTTGTACCTGACAATCTCAGATAATTCTGCTTTCAATGTTCATTATTATAGGAGCATTATCGCTAATCAATACATTATTATAGTGCCCCATTCCGCAATGGTTACTGATGATTAGGGCTGTCACTGACGTTTAAAAAAAATAAAAAAAATTAGGTTGACATTTTTTGGTGTCTTTTTCCCCCATATATAGACGCACCCTGTGTGTTAATAAAATCAACTATATATAGGCTACTGAGCTTGTCTGATGCTTTAAGCACTGCAATTCAAAATGAAGACACACAAATTATTAAAGAGGTAGCCTTGGCCTACTTCTATGTGTAATCAGGCCAGGTAGCCTTGTTTAGCTATTAGTAGGGGTTGGGATCATGGTTAATTATTTAGCTAGTAGTAGCTGTTGGGATTATGGTTCATTATTTAGCTAGTAGTAGGGGTTGGGATTATGGTTCATTATTTAGCTAGTAGTAGGGGTTGGGATTATGGTTCATTGTTTAGCTAGTAATAGGGGTTGGGATTATGGTTCATTATTTAGCTAATAGTAGGGGTTGGGATTATGGTTCATTGTTTAGCTAGTAGTAGGGGTTGGGATTATGGTTCACTATTTAGCTAATAGTAGGGGTTGGGATTATGGTTCATTATTTAGCTAGTAGTAGGGGTTGGGATTATGGTTCATTATTTAGCTAGTAGTAGGGGTTGGGATTATGGTTCATTGTTTAGCTAGTAATAGGGGTTGGGATTATGGTTCATTATTTAGCTAGTAGTAGGGGTTGGGATTATGGTTCACTATTTAGCTAGTAGTAGGGGTTGGGATTATGGTTCACTATTTAGCTAATAGTAGGGGTTGGGATTATGGTTCATGATTTAGCTAGTAGTAGGGGTTGGGATTATGGTTCATTATTTAGCTAGTAGTAGGGGTTGGGATTATGGTTCATTATTTAGCTAGTAGTAGGGGTTGGGATTATGGTTCATTATTTAGCTAGTAGTAGGGGTTGGGATTATGGTTCATTATTTAGCTAGTAGTAGGGGTTGGGATTATGGTTCATTATTTAGCTAGTAGTAGGGGTTGGGATTATGGTTCATTATTTAGCTAGTAGTAGGGGTTGGGATTATGGTTCACTATTTAGCTAGTAGTAGGGGTTGGGATTATGGTTCACTATTTAGCTAGTAGTAGGGGTTGGGATTATGGTTCATTATTTAGCTAGTAGTAGGGGTTGGGATTATGGTTCATTATTTAGCTAGTAGTAGGGGTTGGGATTATGGTTCATTATTTAGCTAGTAGTAGGGGTTGGGATTATGGTTCATTATTTAGCTAGTAGTAGGGGTTGGGATTATGGTTCATTATTTAGCTAGTAGTAGGGGTTGGGATTATGGTTCACTATTTAGCTAGTAGTAGGGGTTGGGATTATGGTTCATTATTTAGCTAGTAGTAGGGGTTGGGATTATGGTTCATTGTTTAGCTAGCTACATGTCTAAACAAAAGACTCCACTATGCCAGATGGTGACCCATCAAGTTAGCCAGGTGTGTCTGGGGGTGATTACGTCCTTCTATTGTATTTCATGAACATGTGTACATGTCTAGACAAGTGACCCATCCACTTAGCTGGATGTGGCTGGGGGGTGAGTTACACCATTTCCTTCACATGACGCATCATGTCTGGGTAAACATCATCTAATAATTAAAAACTATTTATAAATCAGGACACTTTCTATGTTTGATATTGCTACTACACAAATAAGCATGTAACCATTTCAGTGTACCGTTTACACCTTCTGTATCCTGTGCATTTGACAAATAAACATATTTGATTTGATATAGTGTGTGTTTACCAGAGACAGTAATTTGAAGAACATGACCCGCAACAAAGTCAGATTAAGATATATGCCAAGTGTATTTTTACCGGGAGTTTTACTTACTGTAGGCTATTACTTTTACCACTTTTAGTATTTAAATCTTTGGTTATTTTAATAAACATTTAACCACGACAAGGTGACTGGGAATATGGTTGAATACAAATAGTACAGTTATTCCCTCCGTAAGGCAATCAAACAGGCAAAACGTCAGTACAGAGACAAAGTGGAGTCGCTCATCAACGGCTCAGACGCGAGACGTATGTGGCAGGGTCTACAGACAATCACGGATGATAAAGGGAAACCAGCCAAGTAGCAGACACCGACGTCTTGCTCCCAGACAAGCTACACACCTTCTTCGCCCGCTTTGAGGATAACAGTGACACCGACGCAGCCCGCTACCAAGGACTGTGGGCTCTCGTTGTCCGTGGCCGACGTGAGTACGACGTTTAAGCGTGTTAACCCTCGGAAGACTGCCGGCCCAGACAGCATCCCTAGCCACGTCCTCAGTGCATGCGCAGACCAGCTGGCTGGAGTGTCTACAGACACCACTCCCTATCCCAGTCTGTTGTCCCTCACCAACTTTTACAGATGCACAATTGAGAGCATCCTGTCGGGCTGTATCACCGCCTGGTACGGCAACTGCTCCGCCCTCAACCACAGGGCTCTCCAGAGGGTGGTGGGGTCTTCCCAACACATCACTGGGGACAAACTACCTGCCCTCCAGGACACCAACAGCATCCGATGTCACAGAAAGGCCCAAAAGATTATCAGGGACATCAACCACCTGAGCCACTGCCTGTTCACCCCGCTACCATCCAGAAGGCGAGGTCAGTACAGGTGCATCAAGCTGGGACCAAGAGACTGAAAGACAAACAGCTTCTATCTCAAGGCCATCAGACTATTAACCTCTCTTGGGTAGGGGGCAGAATTTTCACCTTTGGATGAAAAGCGTGCCCAAAGTAAACTGCCTGTTACTCAGGCACAGAAGCTAGTATATGCATATAATTGGTAGATCTGGATAGAAAACACTCTAAAGTTTCTAAAACTGTTAAAATAATGTCTGTGAGTATAACAGAACTGATAAGGCAGGCGAAACCCCAAGGACAAACCATCCAGGGGGAAAAAATTGAGGTCATAGGATTTTCCAATGGGTTTCTATGGGATACCCTTATTATTTGGAACCTGGTTGCAGTCCCTATGGCTTCCACTAGATGTCAACAGTCTTTAGAAATTGTTCAATGTTTTTCTTTTGAGAAATTAAGTAGTAGTGCTATTTATTGTAAGTGTCACTCCAGGTGGACTCCACTGTTTTGATGCGCGTGAACTGGAGCGCGCTTCACGTTGTTTTTATCCGGCATTGGAAACGTCTTAAATTTTATCGATTATTTACGTTTTAGGGTACCTGAGGTTGGATTAGGAACGTTGTTTGAAATGTTTGGACCAAGTTTACAGGTAACTTATTAGATACTTTGTAGTTATGTTGGGCGAGTTGAAACCGGTGTATTTCTGAATCAAACGCGCCAAATAAAATGGACATTTTTGGGACATAAAGAAGGACATTATCAAACAAAAGGAACATTTGTGATGTTTCTGGGCCAGTTTGGAGTGCCAACAGAAGAAGATCTTCAAAGGTAAGGCATGAATTATATCGCTATTTCTGACTTTTATGGCGCACCTGCCTGGTTGAAATATGATTTTCATGTGTTTGTATGCGGGGCGCTGTCCTCAGATAATCGCATGGTTTGCTTTTATCTATAAAGCCTTTTTGAAACCTGACACAGCGGCTGAATTAACAAGAAGTTAAGCTTTATTTTGATGTATAACACATATTTTCAAGAATGTTAAATATTTGAATTTGGTATTTTCGAATTTCGCGCTCTGCAACTTCAGCAGATGTTGGCCAGGTGGGACGCTAACGTCCCACCTGCCCATAAGAAGTTAAATAGCCATCACTAGCCGGCCTCCACCCAGTAATCTTCCCGGAACTTAGTCACTGTCACTAGCCAGCTACCACCCGGTTACTCAACCCTGCACCTTAGAGGCTGCTGCCCTATGTACATAGAATCACCGGCCACTGTAACAACGGAACACCGGCCACTGTAACAACGGAACACCGGCCACTGTAACAACGGAACACCGGCCACTGTAACAACGGAACACCGGCCACTGTAACAACGGAACACCGGCCACTGTAACAACGGAACACCGGCCACTGTAACACCGGCCACTGTAACAACGGCCACTGTAACACCGGCCACTGTAACAACGGAACACCGGCCACTGTAACAACGGAACACCGGCCACTGTAACAACGGAACACCGGCCACTGTAACAACGGAACACCGGCCACTGTAACAACGGAACACCGGCCACTGTAACACCGGCCACTGTAACAACGGAACAACGGCCACTGTAACAACGGAACACCGGCCACTGTAACACCGGCCACTGTAACACCGGCCACTGTAACAACGGAACACCGGCCACTGTAACAACGGAACACCGGCCACTGTAACAACGGAACACCGGCCACTGTAACAACGGAACACCGGCCACTGTAACAACGGAACACCGGCCACTGTAACAACGGAACACCGGCCACTGTAACAATGTTTACATACTGTTTTACTAATTTCATATATATACACACACACATTGTATTCTAGTCAAGGCCATCCTATTTAACTATTACTGTGTATATATACACACTATTCTACCCTACATATTCTACAGATAGACTAAATATTCTATCCACAGTGTCCATAATGTCTATACAGCCCATCACACACATATACACTAGTGTTCAGAAGTTTGGGGTCACTTAGAAATGTCCTTGTTTTTTTTAAAGAAAAAATGTGGTTTTGTCCATTAAAATAACATCAAATTGATCAGAAATACAGTGTAGACATTGTTAATGTTGTAAATGACTATTGTAGCCGGAAACTGCTGATTTTTAATGGAATATCTACATAGGCGTACAGAGGCCCATTATCAGCAACCATCACTCCTGTGTTCCAACGGCACGTTGTGTTAGCTAATCCAAGGTGATCATTTATAAGGCGAATTGATCATTAGAAAACCCTTTTGCAATTATGTTAGCACAGCTGAAAACTGTTGTTCTGATTAAAGAAGCAATTAAACTGGCCTTCTTTAGACTAGTTGAGTATCTGGAGCATCAGCATTTGCGGGTTCGATTACAGGCTCAAAATGGCCAGAAACAAATAACTTTCTTCTGTAACTCGTCAGTCTATTCTTGTTCTGAGAAATGAACGCTAATCCATGCGAGAAATTGCCAAGAAACTGAAGATCTCGTACAACACTGTGTACTACTCCCTTCACAGAACAGCGCAAACTGGCTCTAACCAGTTAGCTCATTCTAATATTTCTACATTTCTTAATTCCATTCTTTTAGATGTGTGTGTATTGTTCGATATTACCGCACTGTTGGAGTTAGGAACACAAGCATTTCACTACACCCACAATAACATCTGACAAATATGTGTATGCGACCAATAAAATTGGATTTGATGTGACACTACCTTACTCGCTCCATTTAGCACATGGCCTCACATGTGAATCCTTAAAGAGATGGGTGGGGCTAAAGCTTAAGAGGGTGTGAACAATGCTGAATGGGTGGAGACAAAAAAAAGAGCTCTCCAGTAGGTGTACCAAAATATTCAAAGACCATTATCTCAAAACTGGGGTTACAAGTTTATCAACATTCAAAGTAGAATTACTTTCCCATTGTTCCTCAAATGCAGTGTATGATATACCATATGGTAGCTCTGAGTCTCTAATTTTATCTAATGTAAAAAATATAAATAATAAATGAAATAAAACATTTCAAATTTTGCTACATAGGACCGAATCGAGGTGGTTAGTCACATATATACACACTATTTAGACACACACACACACACACACACACACACACACACACACACACACACACACACACACACACACACACACACACACACACACACACACACACACACACACACACACACACACACACACACACACACTTCAGCAGCTGCTGCTACTCAGTTCTTTGTTCTACTCTTGTCATCATACTTCGATTACACAAAACATTAAGAACACCTGCTCTTTCCATGACATAGACTGACCAGGTGAATCCAGGTGAAAGCTATGATCCCTTACTGATGTCACTGTTGATTCCACTTGAAGGCGAGGAAACAGGTTAAAGAAGGATTTCTAAATGGAGACATGGATTGTGTATGTGTGCCATTCAGAATGAGCAAGACAAATGATTGAAGTGCCTTTGAACGGGGTATGGAGTTATAACGCTGCAGGGTTTTCCCCCGTGTGTAACAACAATGTTCCACCAGACAAAGGAAATCCAGACAACTTGACAAAACTGTGGGAAGCATTGGAGTCAACATGGGCCAGCATCCCTGTGGAACGCTTTCGACACCTTGTAGAGTACATGCCTATCTATCCTAATGCCTGGTCACTTTACCCTGCCTTCATGTACATATCTACCTCAAATACCTTATTATTATCTATCCTGATGCCTAGTCACTTTACCCTGCCTTCATGTACATATCTACCTCAAATACCTTATTATTATCTATCCTGATGCCTAGTCACTTTACCCTGCCTTCATGTACATATCTACCTCAAATACCTTATTATTATCTATCCTGATGTCTAGTCACTTTACCCTGCCTTCATGTACATATCTACCTCAAATACCTTATTATTATCTATCCTGATGCCTAGTCACTTTACCCTGCCTTCATGTACATACCTACCTCAAATACCTTATTATTATCTATCCTGATGCCTAGTCACTTTACCCTGCCTTCATGTACATATCTACCTCAAATACCTTATTATTATCTATCCTGATGCCTAGTCACTTTACCCTGCCTTCATGTACATATCTACCTCAAATACCTTATTATTATCTATCCTGATGCCTAGTCACTTTACCCTGCCTTCATGTACATACCTACCTCAAATACCTTATTATTATCTATCCTGATGCCTAGTCACTTTACCCTGCCTTCATGTACATATCTACCTCAAATACCTTATTATTATCTATCCTGATGTCTAGTCACTTTACCCTGCCTTCATGTACATATCTACCTCAAATACCTTATTATTATCTATCCTGATGCCTAGTCACTTTACCCTGCCTTCATGTACATATCTACCTCAAATACCTTATTATTATCTATCCTGATGTCTAGTCACTTTACCCTGCCTTCATGTACATACAGTGGGGAGAACAAGTATTTGATACACTGCCGATTTTGCAGGTTTTCCTACTTACAAAGCATGTAGAGGTCTGTAATTTTTATCATAGGTACACTTCAACTGTGAGAGACGGAACCTAAAACAAAAATCCAGAAAATCACATTGTATGATTTTTAAGTAATTAATTTGCATTTTATTGCATGACATAAGTATTTGATACATCAGAAAAGCAAAACTTAATATTTGGTACAGAAACCTTTGTTTGCAATTACAGAGATCATACATTTCCTGTAGTTCTTGACCAGGTTTGCACACACTGCAACAGGGATTTTGGCCCACTCCTCCATACAGACCTTCTCCAGATCCTTCAGGTTTCGGGGCTGTCGCTGGGCAATACGGAATTTCAGCTCCCTCCAAAGATTTTCTATTGGGTTCAGGTCTGGAGACTGGCTAGACCACTCCAGGACCTTGAGATGCTTCTTACGGAGCCACTCCTTAGTTTCCCTGGCTGTGTGTTTCGGGTCGTTGTCATGCTGGAAGACCCAGCCACGACCCATCTTCAATGCTCTTACTGAGGGAAGGAGGTTGTTGGCCAAGATCTCGCGATACATGGCCCCATCCATCCTCCCCTCAATACGGTGCAATCGTCCTGTCCCCTTTGCAGAAAAGCAGCCCCAAAGAATGATGTTTCCACCTCCATGCTTCACGGTTGGGATGGGTTCTTGGGGTTGTACTCATCCTTCTTCTTCCTCCAAACACAGCGAGTGGAGTTTAGACCAAAAAGTTATATTTTTGTCTCATCAGACCACATGACCTTCTCCCATTCCTCCTCTGGATCATCCAGATGGTCATTGGCAAACTTCAGACGGGCCTGGACATGCGCTGGCTTGAGCAGGGGGACCTTGCGTGCGCTGCAGGATTTTAATCCATGACGGCGTAGTGTGTTACTAATGGTTTTCTTTGAGACTGTGGTCCCAGCTCTCTTCAGGTCATTGACCAGGTCCTGCCGTGTAGTTCTGGGCTGATCCCTCACCTTCCTCATGATCATTGATGCCCCACGAGGTGATATCTTGCATGGAGCCCCAGTCCGAGGGTGATTGACCGTCATCTTGAACTTCTTCCATTTTCTAATAATTGCGCCAACAGTTGTTGCCTTCTCACCAAGCTGCTTGCCTATTGTCCTGTAGCTCGTCCCAGCCTTGTGCAGGTCTACAATTTTATCCCTGATGTCCTTACACAGCTCTCTGGTCTTGGCCATTGTGGAGAGGTTGGAGTCTGTTTGATTGAGCGTGTGGACAGGTGTATTTTATACAGGTAACGAGTTCAAACAGGTGCAGTTAATACAGGTAATGAGTGGAGAACAGGAGGGCTTCTTAAAGAAAAACTAACAGGTCTGTGAGAGTCGGAATTCTTACTGGTTGGTAGGTGATCAAATACTTATGTCATGCAATAAAATGCAAATTAATTACTTAAAAATCATACAATGTGATTTTCTGGATTTTTGTTTTAGATTCCGTCTCTCACAGTTGAAGTTTACCTATGATAAAAATTACAGACCTCTACATGCTTTGTAAGTAGGAAAACCTGCAAAATCGGCAGTGTATCAAATACTTGTTCTCCCCACTGTATCTACCTCAAATACCTTATTATTATCTATCCTGATGCCTGGTCACTTTACCCTGCCTTCATGTACATACCATATCTATTTATTTATTTTTTTCAACTCTGCATCGTCAGGAAGGGCTTTTAAACAAGCATTTCACAGATAAGTCTACACTCGTTGTATTCGGCCCATCATCTGACAAATACATTTGTATTTGATCCGGGCACTAAACCTAAATATTCACCGCAGGGGGGGGGGGGGGGACATGGGTTTAGGAAAACAAACAATGTTTATTCCCTTGTGCCAACGTCACATACAGTAGGGGAAAAAAGGCTTATTTCTATTAGCCAGCCAAAACCTTTTGCAATTATTTTAGCACAGCTGAAAACTGTTGTTCTGATTAAAGAAGCTATAAAACTGGCCTTCCTAAGACTAGTTGAGTATCTGGAGCATCAGCATTTGTGGGTTCCAATACAGACTCAAAATGGCCAGAAACAAAGAACTCGCCAGCCAGCCAGCCTCTCTCCAACCAGTCTACGGTCTGTCTTTCTCTCTCACCAGCCAGTCCTCTCTCTCTCCAACCAGTCTACGGTCTCTCTTTCTCTCTCTCCAGCCAGTCCTCTCTCTCTCCAACCAGTCTACGGTCTGTCTTTCTCTCACCAGCCAGCCAGCCTCTCTCCAACCAGTCTACGGTCTGTCTTTCTCTCTCCAACCAGTCTACAGTCTCTCTTTCTCTCTCCAGCCAGTCCTCTCTCTCTCCAACCAGTCTACAGTCTCTCTTTCTCTCTCCAGCCAGTCCTCTCTCTCTCCAACCAGTCTACGGTCTGTCTTTCTCTCTCACCAGCCAGTCCTCTCTCTCTCCAGCCAGTCTACAGTCTCTCTTTCTCTCCCTCTCCAACCATTCTACAGTCTCTCTTTCTCTCTCCAGCCAGTCCTCTCTCTCTCCAGCCAGTCTACAGTCTCTCTTTCTCTCTCCAGCCAGTCCTCTCTCTCTCCAACCAGTCTACGGTCTGTCTTTCTCTCTCTCTCCAACCAGTCTACGGTCTGTCTTTCTCTCTCACCAGCCAGTCCTCTCCCTCTCCAGCCAGTCTACAGTCTCTCTTTCTCTCTCCAGCCAGTCCTCTCTCTCTCCAGCCAGTCTACAGTCTCTCTTTCTCTCCCTCTCCAACCAGTCTACGGTCTGTCTTTCTCTCTCACCAGCCAGTCCTCTCCCTCTCCAACCAGTCCTCTCCCTCTCCAACCAGTCTACGGTCTGTCTTTCTCTCTCACCAGCCAGTCCTCTCTCTCTCCAGCCAGTCTACAGTCTTTCTTTCTCTCCCTCTCCAGCCAGTCTACAGTCTCTCTTTCTCTCCCTCTCCAACCAGTCTACGGTCTGTCTTTCTCCCTCTCCAGCCAGTCTACTGTCTGTCTTTCTCCCTCTCCAGCCAGTCTACTGTCTGTCTTTCTCCCTCTCCAGCCAGTCTACTGTCTGTCTTTCTCCCTCTCCAGCCAGTCTACTGTCTGTCTTTCTCTCACAACATAGTATAGGCTGACTAAACATCAGTATCATTATAACATCATGACATATACTATGTTATGTTGTGATATACTATGTTATGTTGTGATATACTATTATGTTGTGATATACTATTATGTTGTGATATACTATGTTATGTTGTCATATACTATGTTATTATAATGATACTGATGTTTAGTCAGCCTATACTATGTTGTGATATACTATTATGTTGTGATCTACTATTATGTTGTGATATACTATGTTATGTTGTGATATACTATGTTATTATAATGATACTGATGTTTAGTCAGCCTATACTATGTTGTGATATACTATTATGTTGTGATATACTATGTTATGTTGTGATATACTATGTTATTATAATGATAGTGATGTTTAGTTTGCCTATACTATGCTGTGATAGTATATCACAACATAATAGTATATGTTATGTTGTCATATACTATGTTATTATAATGATACTGATGTTTAGTCAGCCTATTCCTGAGCACACCAATGTTGTTCTACTTTAAAATAAATACCATCTTTCAGTTAACTCATTAGTGAACCTCAGGGGGCTCGTTAACCGTAACCGATGTGATACGGTAGCCTTTCAGTAGTGGTTCCCAACCTTTTTTCGGGTTACTGTACCACCAACTGAATTTTGCTCTACCTGAAGTCCTCTGCAGTACTGCCTCATGTGCGTTTTACCAGTAGCCCTATGGTCTCATGGGTCTGTGGACAGGCGAGGTACCCTCGGTTTGGAAGCGTTGCCCTATTCCCTCGTGCAATAATTTTGACCATAGCCCTCATAGTACCTAGTCAAAAGTAGTTGACAATATGGTGCCATTTGCGATATCTAAAATGTGTGTAATTTATTTTCGGCATCTCACCTCACAGTTGTAAAGAACCGTTAGCTGGTCGATTATCCATTCCTCCAGATTTAGTCTCTTTCTTAGTTCTTTCCGGTCATATTTGACGGTTACTCGCCCTTGCTTCCGAACAGGTATCTCCGGTTCTTCGGTTGAACCGGCGGCTACCGTCTGGAAATATACACGGGGTTGAGGGCTCGTCTCTGGGCTGGTAACCGCAGCCATGGTCGGTCCGCTGAAGAAAATCCTGAAAGTTCTGGTGGTAGTGGGAATTTCAGACGCGTTGTTTTGTATTGTTCGTCGCGGTGTTGGTGGTTGCTAAACAGCCGTGATTCTCATAAGGAGAAGCTATAAAATTCAAGTATATTACTGCTATTGTTCCCTTCTTGCAAAAAAAGAGCACCGCATTTGGTTCACTTCGTGGTTTCCAAATTGACCTAAAAATATATATATATATTTTAAAGGCTATATAATTGGTTATTTACAGTATTAGAATACAGCGTATAAATGTTTAGGATAGCCTACAAACCAGCAGTACTACACTTATTTTAAGTACAAAGAGAATATCTTCCGTGCCGTCTCTCCTCTCTCTGTCCTCGTGTAGTTGCAACGTAAAAGCGGTTGACTTTTCCTTAATCTACGGAAAACCTAACGTTACGTAGACAAAAAAAAAGGCTATTCCTGAATTCTTTACTATTCCCTCCTCTCTTCTGCTTTCCCGTCCTCCGTCTCTCTCTTTCTTCCGTCTCACTCTTTCTTCAGTCTCTCTCTTCTCTCCGAACGCAACGCAACGCATCTTCTTCTTCTTTAAGTTTTCTATGGCGAATCGCAACCAACTGACAGGTGCATACACCGCCACCTACTGTACAGGAATGTGACGACGGCCACGACCTATATACCCCTATATTCTCCTAATGAATTTCTAATAAAATACAATATTTCCCTACAAACCTCAGTACTTCCACCCCCCCAACCCAAAATACCCCCCCGTTCCCATCTACCCTCTCTGACACTGTCATACAACCTTTTCTTTTCTACATCATACATTTTACAAAATACACTGAACAATAATATAAAACGCAACATGTAAAGTGTTGGTCCCATGTTTCATGATCTGAAATAAAAGATCCCAGAAAATGTTCCACATACACAAAAAGCTTATTTCTTTACATTTTTTTGTGCATAAATTTGTTTATATCTTTGTTAGTGAGCATTTCTCCTTTTGCCAAGATAATCCATCTACCTGACAGGTGTGGCATATCAAGAAGTTGATTAAACAGCATAATCATTACACAGGTGCACCTTGTGCTGGGGGACAATAAAAGGCCACTCTAAAATGTGCAGTTTTGTCACACAACACAATGCCACAGATGTCTCAAGTTTAGAGGGAGCCATCAATTGACATACTGACTGCAGGAATGTCCACCAGAGCTGTCGCCAGAGAATGTTCATTTCTCTCCAACGTCATTTTAGAGAATTTGGCAGTATGTCCAACTGGCCTCACAACCGCAGACCACGTGTATGGTCACATCTGGGTGAGCGGTTTACTGATGTCAACGTTGTGAACAGAGAGCACCGTGATAGCTGTGGGGTTATGGTATGGGGCAGGCGTTAGTTACGGACAATGAACACAATTGCATTTTATCGACGGCCATTTAAATGCACAAAACATATCGAGAAGCCCTTTCTTATTGAAGGTATCTGTGACCAACAGATGCATATCTGTATTACCAGTCATGTGAAATCGATAGATTATTTTAACTAAATTAATTTATTTCAATTGACTGATTTTTCTCATCAACTCCTTGTTTCCCTATCCGCTCTCAAAGAACAATTCAATCCCGAATCTCATCCTACACAACATAACCTCCTCCATTCTGTTCCCATTATATGACACTATCTCCCGTACAGATTTCCTGGCACTATAAAAACGTCTACCCTTTACCACTTTCATCCCCTTGTCTCTGCCAGCAATCTGGTAATTTTGGGGTGGCAGATAGCCTAGTGGTTAGAGCGTTGGGCCAGTAACCGTTGGGCCAGTAGAGCGTTGGATCAGTAACCTAGTAACCGAAAGGTTGCTAGATCGAATCCCCGAGCTGACAAGGTAAATATCTGTCGTTCTGCCCCTGAACAAGGCAGGTAACTCACTGTTCCCGGGACGTCATTGAAAATAAGGATTTGATTTGTTCTTAACTGACTTGCCTAGTTAAATTTAAAAAATCTACCCCATTTTCTACCCAACTGCGCCTGTATATCCACAATCCTATTTATTTACTGCTCTTCTAACCATTTTACGGTATCTACTATATAATTTCCCTGAATTCCTGTACGAGCCGGAATCCAACAGAGCTCAACTTCATTACCATCTCCTGGTTACCCCGACAACAGCATTGTTATGTCTACCCATAAATCCTCACGTTTTGACTTCCCAGATCTTAAACTATAACACTGATGCAGAGTCCCATCATATTAATAGTCTTACACCTCCTCTATCCATTGCAATCCAACAATTATCACAACCATTTCTGTTGAATATAAATCTAAATAATTTGTTAGTCTCTTGCATAGATTAACATCGAACTCAGGAATAAATACATTTCTCTCTCTCTCTCTCTCTCTCTGTGTATTGCCACCACCTACTGGGTGAGGTAAAAACTGAGATACTTTAACAAAAACATTTCTAAAATAAATAATAACACACTCATATTATTTAAATATATAATAAAATGCAATGTACTCCTTCACTTAGTAAAATGTAGTCAGATCCCTACAGGCTCTGGGGCCTGAGAGGGGGAAGCATCTTCAGACAGTATTCCCTGCAATATTTCATCTGTGAAATCCAGGAGATTCCAGTGATTTCCAGTTTCCTCTATTTGATTTGTTAGTTTGTCCTGTGCAATGAATCACCTGCACAATAAACACAAAATAATCAACCTTTTTCATGATTAGTGTTTCAGGATTTCTCAACTGACTGACATCTACAGACTGTTGGGCGTCTTCATCATCATCATCTCTACTCGCTGCTTCGACCATTTTCACTGCCTCTGCAGTGCCATCAACATCCTACCACTCCTAGTCAATATGACTGGCTCCACTCCTCCCAATGCATCCTTCAACATCTTTGTGATCGCAAACTGTCCCCCCTCCCCCCCCCAAAAAAACAATCCTTGCTCATGAATCACACTCGAATGAGGCATTATCATACCGATGCTTATCTCGATTTACCAGTTTAGCCCTTTTTGGCTCCATTCTAAGATGTTACAGTATTCCAGTCATTTCCTCCATCTTCACTCACGCCAACAGAATCAAGCAGTGATTATTTCTCTCTCCTGCCATCGCACCAGCTACAATCTCTCTCTGTCTCTGTCTCTGTCTCTGTCTCTGTCTCTGTCTCTCTCTCTGTCTCTGTCTCTGTCTCTCTCTCTGTCTCTCTCTCTCTCTCTCCTGCCATCGCACCAGCTACAATAGCTCTCTCTCTCTCTCTCTCTCTCTCTCTCTCTCTCTCTCTCTCTCTCTCTCTCTCTCTCTCTCTCTCTCTCTCTCTCTCTCTCTCTCTCTCTCTCTCTCTCTCTCTCTCTCTCTCTCTCGCCATCATTCCAACTACAATAACTCTCCCCTTCCTTCCTCTCTCTCTTTCCGCCTGTCACACATTGACACTTTAATTCACTACCATAGGCCTACTAACCACATAGCACAAGCAGCATATTCCACCAGTCGCCATTTTAGTACTTAGAAGTTTATAGTCTATTTCTTGCACACGATCTATTCTCAAGACAATTCCTTATAACCGCCATGGGCCTACCTAACACCCTTATAACCGCCATGGGCCTACCTAACACCCTTATAACCGCCATGGGCCTACCTAACACCCTTATAACCGCCATGGGCCTACCTAATACCCTTATAACCGCCATGAGCCTACCTAACACCCTTATAACCGCCATGGGCCTACCTAACACCCGTATAACCGCCATGAGCCTACCTAACACCCTTATAACCACCATGGGCCTACCTAACACCCTTATAACCGCCATGGGCCTACCTAACACCCGTATAACCGCCATGAGCCTACCTAACACCCTTATAACCACCATGGGCCTACCTAACACCCTTATAACCGCCGTGGGCCTACCTAACACCCTTATAACAACATGTTTATTAGGGTTTAGAACCATTATTCTGTTCTCTCCACAGTAGACTAGTCCGTACTCTCCATGGTAGACTAGTATGTACTCTCCATAGTAGACTCGTCTGTACTCTCCATACTAGACTCGTCTGTACTCTCCATAGTAGACTAGTCTGTACTCTCCATAGTAGACTAGTCTGTACTCTCCATAGTAGACTAGTCTGTACTCTCCATGGTAGACTAGTCCGTACTCTCCATAGTAGACTAGTCTGTACTCTCCATGGTAGACTAGTCCGTACTCTCCATAGTAGACTAGTCTGTACTCTCCATGGTAGACTAGTCCGTACTCTCCATAGTAGACTAGTCCGTACTCTCCATAGTAGA
Organism: Salvelinus alpinus; assembly: GCF_045679555.1. NCBI lineage: Eukaryota > Metazoa > Chordata > Actinopteri > Salmoniformes > Salmonidae > Salvelinus > Salvelinus alpinus. Next base: position 31,229,510 of record NC_092116.1, read on the forward strand.
CTAGTCTGTACTCTCCATAGTAGACTAGTCCGTACTCTCCATAGTAGACTAGTCTGTACTCTCCATAGTAGACTAGTCTGTTCTCCCCATAGCAGACTAGTCTGTACTCTCCATGGTAGACTAGTCTGTACTCTCCATAGTAGACTAGTCTGTACTCTCCATAGTAGACTAGTCTGTACTCTCCACAGGAGACTAGTCTGTACTCTCCATAGCAGACTAGTCTGTACTCTCCATAGTAGACTAGTCTGTACTCTCCATAGTAGACTAGTCTGTACTCTCCACAGGAGACTAGTCTGTACTCTCCATAGTAGACTAGTCTGTACTCTCCATAGTAGACTAGTCTGTACTCTCCATAGTAGACTAGTCTGTACTCTCCATAGTAGACTAGTCTGTACTCTCCATAGTAGACTAGTCTGTACTCTCCACAGGAGACTAGTCTGTACTCTCCACAGTAGACTAGTCTGTACTCTCCATAGTAGACTAGTCTGTTCTCCCCAGAGCAGACTAGTCTGTACTCTCCATGGTAGACTAGTCTGTTCTCTCCATAGTAGACTAGTCTGTACTCTCCATAGTAGACTAGTCTGTACTCTCCACAGTAGACTAGTCTGTACTCTCCATAGTAGACTAGTCTGTACTCTCCATAGTAGACTAGTCTGTTCTCTTCATAGTAGACTAGTCTGTACTCTCCATAGTAGACTAGTCTGTACTCTCCATGGTAGACTAGTCTGTACTCTCCATAGTAGACTAGTCTGTACTCTCCATAGTAGACTAGTCTGTACTCTCCATAGTAGACTAGTCTGTTCTCTTCATAGTAGACTAGTCTGTACTCTCCATAGTAGACTAGTCTGTACTCTCCACAGTAGACTAGTCTGTACTCTCCATAGTAGACTAGTCTGTACTCTCCATAGTAGACTAGTCTGTACTCTCCATAGTAGACTAGTCTGTTCTCTTCATAGTAGACTAGTCTGTACTCTCCACAGGAGACTAGTCTGTACTCTCCATAGTAGACTAGTCTGTACTCTCCACAGTAGACTAGTCTGTTCTCTCCATAGTAGACTAGTCTGTTCTCTCCATAGTAGACTAGTCTGTACTCTCCACAGTAGACTAGTCTGTACTCTCCACAGGAGACTAGTCTGTACTCTCCACAGGAGACTACCTTGAGATAAAATACAGAGTGCGTCCCAAATATCTCTCTCGGGAAACAGGAAACTAAAATATTGTCTCTGTTGACAGCACGTGGGCATTTGTTCTGTGTGTGTTTGACACAGAGGCCACCTTTTATTTTAACAACGGGAATAGATACTCTGGTTAAACCGAAACATTTAATTAACGTGTGTGTGTGAGAGAGAGTCAACCATGACGATCCAAGCAACCTATCTGAATAATTGCATTCGCACAACACACACACCACAGCCCACCTTCATGCACACACACACACACACACACACACACACACACACACACACACACACACACACACACACACACACACACACACACACACACACACACACACACACACACACACACACACACACACACACACACACACACACGAAGCCTGAATAATTCAATAAGTATGTCTGAATCTTACAGTCTAGTAACCCCAGACAGCCTTATTTAAACGCAGACTGACACACACATGTGGGGGTCAGTTTAACATGTTATATTAATGATAGACATGTAGGGAGCGTGAAAGCAGACTAGTCTGTACTCTCTGTGTGTGTCCCTCCCCCAGTGGGTAGCCTAGTGGCTAGAGTGTTGGGCCAGTAACCGTAAAGGTTGCTAGATTGGATCCCTGAGCTGACAAGGTAAAAATCTGTCGTTCTGCTCCTGAACAAGGCAGTTAACCCACTGTTCCTAGGCCATCATTGTAAATAATAATTTCTTCTTAACTGACCTGCCTAGTTAAATAAATAAAAATACAGGGGTGCAACTTTGGTTTAAGAAGTGGGGCATAAATAAATAAAATTCAGTTTGATAAACACTCCAAACAGCCTACCTTTCCGCTCGGAGGCGTCCGCGTGGTCCTAAAGCATACCGTTGCCTCGTTTTGCATCACATTCTAATGATTAAACTGGGGAGGGGGGGGGGGGGGGGACAGAAATGCAATTTCAGAATTTGGGGGGGGCCCCAGTGAAATCACGTATGAAAGAATTGTGACCTGGACCAAGCTAAAGTGGTGTGTTATAAAATGGTGCTTAAACAACTTTTATGTATCTTTATTTATGTTTTACATAAAAATACAAAATCACTTTCAAAATACAGACTGAACAGAACCTCTAATTAAATCAAATCAATAAAAAGGAATCTAGGGTGAACTAGATCAGCTTTCCAAACCCAATCGTGATCTTAACCGGTAAGGGGAGAGCACAAAACGGATTCTAGATAGTCTTAAAAGATCATAACAGCTTTCTGTCTACATGAAGTTATCGTTTCCCTTTATTACTGGTCTGTAGGCTGCCTTGTTGAGTAGTAAACTCCAATCCAGCTGGCGGCACTATTGTGCGTTTCCGGGTTAGCCAGCCTGTGTTATTAACCATAAAAGAAGAAGCCAAAACACGGAAGTAGAACCGGAGACTTTATTTTGATTGTGAACGTTCCTTTGTGCGTAGTAAATCATAAAATGAATTGGCTAGCTACTAAACTCGCAGTGAACTGGACAATGTCTAAACTACAGTTGTTGCTTGTGTTCAAAAATGAGCGTTTAACGGCGTCTGCTGTGGAGATTTCCGGGGCAGTTGAGAGAACGGTAATGGAGTACCAGGAGGAGAATAATCGGCTACGGAGACTGTTGGGGATCACACCGGAGATAAAACTATGTAGAATAAGTTCGTATGTAGATCTACTGATAGTTAACAGTTTACTAATTGAGTAGAACTATAGTTAAGGCTAACAGCATGACCATTTCAACAATTTTATGACGCTTCCCCCCCCTTTTTTAACTTCTACGTGCATACTATAAAAACATTGGCTGTTTCACGAAAAACAGGGGTATATTTAGACAAAGACCGTAGCAAACAGTTACTCGAAACAGAAAATGTTTCGCAACGAAAGCTAGAGTTTCTATTGAGTGAGTCCCCTTTGCTTCCGTTAAGTTATGTTGCTATAGTACAGGTAGTTAGTAGTAACTTAGTCCTTGCTCGCTAGCTAGCAAAATAATGATATGCGCTGTTTTATCTCCACTACTGTGCCCTCCCTGCTTTGAAACAGCCTGAATGTATGATTTACTCGGTACGTCCTTTACGTTTATGTGAATTTTGTAGTATGATCTAAAATAAGGACGCGCGACAACGAGGTTCTAGCTCCAGCCTGTTTATTAACCTAACCCTCGCATGTCCTACATAGGTACGGATACCCCCAAGGGACATCTTACTACAGTTAGAATCAACCAACTTTTGGCAGCGATTACAACGGTGAGTCTTTCTGGATCATGCTAAGAGCTTTCGATTGTACAATATCTGACCATTATTCTTTTTTAAATTCTTCAAGCTCTATCAAGTTGGTTGTTGATTATTGCTAAACAGACATTTTCAAGTCTTGCTTTAGATTTTCAAGCCAATTTTTTAAAAGTCAAAACTATAACTAGGCCACTCAAACATTCAATGTC
>NC_092116.1:31233219-31315719 GCF_045679555.1 Salvelinus alpinus
GTTCCTTACTAAGCCCTAGACAACCAGGTGAGGAGAGTTCCTTACTAAGCCCTAGACAACCAGGTGAGAGGAGTTCCTTACTAAGCCCTAGACAACCAGGTGAGAGGAGTTCCTTACTAAGCCATAGACAACCAGGTGAGAGGAGTTCCTTACTAAGCCCTAGACAACCAGGTGAGGGGAGTTCCTTACTAAGCCCTAGACAACCAGGTGAGGGGAGTTCCTTACTAAGCCCTAGACAACCAGGTGAGAGGAGTTCCTTACTAAGCCCTAGACAACCAGGTGAGGAGTTCCTTACTAAGCCCTAGACAACCAGGTGAGAGGAGTTCCTTACTAAGCCCTAGACAACCAGGTGAGGGGAGTTCCTTACTAAGCCATAGACAACCAGGTGAGAGGAGTTCCTTACTAAGATCTAGACAACCAGGTGAGAGGAGTTCCTTACTAAGCCCTAGACAACCAGGTGAGGGGAGTTCCTTACTAAGCCCTAGACAACCAGGTGAGAGGAGTTCCTTACTAAGCCCTAGACAACCAGGAGAGGAGTTCCTTACTAAGACCTAGACAACCAGGTGAGAGGAGTTCCTTACTAAGCCCTAGACAACCAGGTGAGGAGAGTTCCTTACTAAGCCCTAGACAACCAGGTGAGGGGAGTTCCTTACTAAGCCCTAGACAACCAGGTGAGGGGAGTTCCTTACTAAGCCCTAGACAACCAGGTGAGAGGAGTTCCTTACTAAGCCCTAGACAACCAGGTAAGAGTTACTAAGCCCTAGACAACCAGGTGAGGAGTTCCTTATTAAGCCCTAGACAACCAGGTGAGAGGAGTTCCTTATTAAGCCCTAGACAACCAGGTGAGAGGAGTTCCTTACTAAGCCCTAGACAACCAGGTGAGAGGAGTTCCTTACTAATCAGTGACCTTAATTCAATCAGTCAAGCACAAGGGAGGAGTGAAAATCCGCTGACACTTGGACCTCCGTGGAATGAGATTGACGCGCGTCGTAGGGTAAGAGTTGAATAACCCTGCTCCAGGGCAATTCCACAGTAACATAGTGACGCTGACTCTCTTTTTCTAAAGAGCGACATCCCCTAAAAAGCTACTCTTTTTTTCCCATTTTGAAAACGGCCTATGTGGCATCGATATGAGTCAGAAACATTTAATTATAGTGGACTACAAAGTGTAAATAGGATAATTTTGGTCATAAAGTCAGTCTCGTCCAAAAAAAGGAGACTTGCGAGATGATAGGAAAATATTTTATGTCACAGAATGAAAAACTGTTAATGGTTTTATATGGGTTTATTTGTGTCCTGCCCTCAGCTGGCAGCATCAGTAATTATCCATTCAGAGCACAGCTGCACACGACCCCATCATAATGACATCATAATGACATCATAATGACATGCTACATTTCTGGTTTGACATTCAATATGGGGCTAGTCAGGGACCATTTAGTAAATTACACAATGTACACTGAACAAAACTATAAAACGCAACATGTAAAGTGTTGGTCCCATGTTTCATGAACTGAAATTATAAGACATAGAAATGTTTCATACACACAAAAAAAAGCTTATTTATCTTAAAACCTCTTAAGGATCCACCCCCTTTTTTTCAATTTCCACCTAAAATGACATACCCAAATCTAACTGCCTGTAGCAAGGATATGCTGATTCTTGATACTATTTGAAAGGAAACACTTTGAAGTTTGAATATAACACAATAGATCTGGTAAAAGATAATACAAAGAAAAAGCCTACTGTACTGGACCGGACTAGACTAAACTGGACTGAACTCTACTGGACTAAACTATACTAGACTGAACTATACAGGACTATACTGGACTGAACTGGACTATACTATACTGGACTAAACTCTCCTGGACTGAACTCTTCTGGACTGGACTAAACTATACTGGACTGAATTATACTGGACTAAACTATACTGGACTAAACTATACTGGACTGAACTATACTGGACTAAACTATACTGGACTGAATTATACTGGACTGAACTATACTGGACTGAACTATACTGGACTGAATTATACTGGACTAAATTATACTGGACTAAACTATACTGGACTGAATTATACTGGACTGAATTATACTGGACTAAACTATACTGGACTAAACTATACTGGACTGAACTATACTGGACTAAACTATACTGGACTGAACTATACTGGACTGAATTATACTGGACTGAACTATACTGGACTGAATTATACTGGACTAAACTATACTGGACTGAATTATACTGGACTAAACTATACTGGACTGAATTATACTGGACTAAACTATACTGGACTAAACTATACTGGACTAAACTATACTGGACTAAACTATACTGGACTGAACTATACTGGACTGAACTATACTGGACTAAACTATACTGGACTGAACTATACTGGACTGAATTATACTGGACTGAACTATACTGGATTATACTAGACTGGATTATACTGGACTGGACTGGATTATACTGGACTGAATTATACTGGATTATACTGGACTGTATTATACTGGACTGTATTATACTGGACTGGATTATACTGGACTGTATTATACTGGACTGAATTATACTGGACTGAATTATACTGGACTGAATTATACTGGACTGAATTATACTGGACTGAATCCAGACAGACTGGTGTCCATGCTGATGCTGAAAATGCCCAGGCTGTAGAGGGAACCAAAGTTAGTCACACAGCTGTATAGGCTTTATTTCACTATTTTGAGACGTATAGCTGCAGCCATAGCCTATAGGCTTATGTTTACATTGTATAGACAAAGCTAATTGTATAATGTTGTGAGGACTGGACTAATTAGCAGGCAGCAGAGCCAAAGGTCAGTGTTATATTTAATTATGTTCTACATTTGATATTTTCTACAATTTCTTATTTATGTTAATGTTAATATTCACTTACAGTGGGGCAAAAAAAGTATTTAGTCAGCCACCAATTGTGCAAGTTCTCCCACTTAAAAAGATGAGAGAGGCCTGTAATTTTCATCGTAGGTACACTTCAACTATGACAGACAAAATGAGAAAAAAAATTCCAGAAAATCACATTGTAGGATTTTTAATGAATTTATTTGCAAATTATGGTGGAAAATAAGTATTTGGTCACCTACAAACAAGGAAGATTCCTGGTCTCACAGACCTGTAACTTCTTCTTTAAGAGGCTCCTCTGTCCTCCACTCGTTATCTGTATTAATGGCACCTGTTTGAACTTGTTATCAGTATAGCCTCAACTAGGCCTATGATATTTCATTGAATAAGCCTAGCCTACTCAAACATAATAATTGGCTTTTGCAAGGGCATTCATTTTCAGCACCATCTTTTCATCGATTGGAGGAGTATTAGGCTATAGGAATCAAGACCAATGTAAAGTCTGTGTTAATAGACTACCGATTTGTATTTTTTTTATATGAAAGTAGACGGAAATGACTGACCTGCACAGAAAGTGTCCAGATGACTCTGGCTCTGTGCTGAATCATCAGTAGGTGTGAATGTTCTGGAAGCTTCATTCTAATCAGTTAAGAAAACAATAAGAAACCATTCAACCTCTTATGGGCCATCAGCGGGACAAAAAGTCTTGCAGAGTCTACGAGATTATGTGTTTTTAAACCGTTTTTTGAAATGTTCATATTGATATTTTAAGCTACGCTGTGAAAACCGATTTATGGGCACACAAATACAAAATGATGTATGCAATTGCACAATCAAATGCTTCTAACCGAAAGAGTCACCTAACTTGTGTCCCACTGGGCCATGTTGATTCTACCAGTTTTTTGCCCAGTGTAGGCTGGTACTTCAATAGTCTGTGCGTAGGCTAACAGACCTATTTGTTGGATGTGCAATTTGGTATCCAGCTGTTTTGTTAGGCCTAGTGATACTGTTGACCATCATCAGCTGATCAAGGAAATATTTTTCTGAATGACAGTCAAGTACCAAAATGGTGTTCGGGAAGACTGTCCAGAATATGTTGATGTCTCATTCGTTGTGGGCATCATCCCACTGGGCAAAGACTGGTTGAATCAACATTGTTTCCATGTCATTTCAACCCCCCCACATCTAATCAATGTGGGAAACTGTTTGGATTTGCAAAAAGTCATCAATGTAACGGTATTTTGTCATTTTTTTTGACTTTTAACTGAAGTCACATGACATGGTGCTTTTTTGTTATTGATTTCATGTTCATTCAAGTTAGTTGACAACCAAATGTAAACGCAAAGAAGGCAACCGTAAACATCCCTCAGGATGATGCAGCACCCCCTTGGGCCAATCGGTGTAATTTTGTAAATGACGAATCTCTATGGTAAGACGCATCATTCACCAACGTTTTCATCAAAATCAGGCCAGTGGTGTCTGATATTGCGTTAGCTAGCCTCAGAAACAACCAAATGATGGCTTTTTTACCAGATCCAAATATTTTCGCATGAACTGTTTATTTTCATAAATTCGGTATCCTAAGATACAAAATATAATATTCTGCACCTATATGAACGAATTGATTTTAGGCCACGGCCCAAAGAACAGCTACATGATTTAATGAAAAGCAGCAAATAGACAAAACATTGTTTCACATTCTTTAATAAAAAACAAACAGTAGCAGACAATAGGCTATAGAGCTGGCTTCAGTTCCCCCGTAAAAAAAAATAGGCCTACAAGGAAACTCGATGCATCTCAACGACAGGGCTGTACGCACAAAGAGTTTTCCACATTAAGACACGTAAGTGCATGAAACCTGTACAACACACACACACACACAAACTGGGCATCACTATGGGGTCACTGTGTGTGCCTGTGTCTGTGTGAGAGAGATACCTGGACCATAATGAAGTTATACTCGCACATCATCAGTTGCTAGGTGATGCCCGTTGCTAGGATGTTGACGGTCAGAGCTGACTGGATCTCTGTTGCTACGGTACCAATGTTTACTATGTTCACCTGAACAGGTGAGATAAGAGAAGGAGGAGAGAGAAAGGAGAGGAGGAAGATGGAGGGGAAAGAGAGCAAGAGGGAGAGCGAGTTGGAGGAGAAGGAAAGAGGTGAGAGGAGAGGAAAAAGTAGGAGATGAGTGAACTTTCGATATTTATTTTTCTCAAATAAGAGGCAAAATACATATTTGAAATCCCCAGACTACTGTGATAAAGATGACAGACATATGAGGACTGTCCTAGAACGCTGTGAATGCACCCAGGAACCACTTCTTTCAACGTCTGACTGGTAATACAATCCCACACACCTGGCATGTAAATTAAACCTATAATCTGGTAAAACAATCCCACACACCTGGCATGTAAATTAAACCTATAATCTGGTAAGAAAATCCCACACACCTGGCATGTAAATTAAACCTATAATCTGGTAAAACAATCCCACACACCTGGCATGTAAATTAAACCTATAATCTGGTAAAACAATCCCACACACCTGGCATGTAAATTAAACCTATAATCTGGTAAAAAAATCCCACACACCTGGCATGTAAATTAAACCTATAATCTGGTAAAACAATCCCACACACCTGGCATGTAAATTAAACCTATAATCTGGTAAAACAATCCCACACACCTGGCATGTAAATTAAACCTATAATCTCCTAATCTCTCTACCACAACTCTGCCTCAATGTTTTGATTTTTCTGAATCCTTAAAGACCGACGCGAGCAGTACCATTTACAGGTGTGTCTGTGCCTCTCACCTTGCCTCCAGTCTGGTCTGTCAGTAGTCCCACCTCAGCCAACCTGCAGTCTGTTCCCTCAAAGGTCATCACTGAAACTCTCACACTGCAGAGCACATAGAGACAACCAGAAACAACACCAAAATAAGTGGCTAGCTAGCGTTAGCAATGTTTGGTGGTCAATGAGAATCAAATAAAATGTATTTATATAGCCCTTCTTACATCAGCTGATATCTCAAAGTGCTGTACAGAAACCCAGCCTAAAACCCCAAACAGCAAGCAATGCAGGTGTAGAAGCATGGTGGCTAGGAAAAACTCCCTAGATAGGCCAAAACTTAGGAAGAAACCTAGAGAGGAACCAGGCTATGAGGGGTGGCCAGTCCTCTTCTGGCTGTGCCGGGTGGAGATTATAACAGAACATGGCAAAGATGTTCAAATGTTCATAGATGACCAGCATGGTCAAATAATAGTAATCAGAGTGAACAGGTCAGGGTTCCATAGCCGCAGGCAGAACAGTAGATACTGGAACAGCAGCACGGCCAGGTGGACTGGGGACAACGAGGAGTCATCATGCCAGGTAGTCCTGAGGCATGGTCCTAGGGCTCAGGTTTTTGACAAATTAAATGTGATTTGTGATGTGAGATGCTACTTGTCTTTCACTATTTCTCTGTCTCTCTGTCTCTTTCTCTCTCTGTCTCTCTGTCTCTGTCTCTATCTTTCGCTCTGTAATTCTCACCCTATTGAACTCAGAAAAAAAGGGATTTCAGGTCTCTCTGTGACCCCCACCTAATGTCTCCTTTTCTCTCTCTGATTTCATGCTCCAGCTGTCTCTCTCTCCCTCTCTTTCTCTCTCTCCCTCTCTTTCTCTCTCTCTCCCTCTTTCTCTCTCTCTCTCTCTCTGTGACCCCCACCTAATTTCTCTCTTTCTCTCTCTGATTTCATGCTCCAGCTGTCTCTCTCTCCCTCTCTTTCTTTCTCTCCAGAGTTATGTGTATCCCTGCAGGCTAACTACTGACAACAATAAACCCAGGAATTAATGTATGTGTGTTGACCCACTTGATGATGACAAAGGTCCCGGAAGACATCATCTGCTTGTACATATCTCTGTCCGTAATATCTTTGTCCATAATATCCCTGTCCGTAAAATCTCTGTCCGTAATATCTCTGTCCGTAATATCTCTGTCTGTAATATCTCTGTCCGTAATATCCCTGTCTGTAAAATCTCTGTCCATAATATCCCTGTCCGTAAAATCTCTGTCCGTAATATCTCTGTCTGTAATATCTCTGTCCATAATATCCCTGTCCGTAAAATCTCTGTCCGTAATATCTCTGTCTGTAATATCTCTGTCCGTAATATCCCTGTCCGTAAAATCTCTGTCCATAATATCTTTGTCCGTAGTATCCCTGTCCGTAAAATCTCTGTTCATAATATCCCTGTCCGTAATATCTCTGTCCATAAAATCTCTGTCCATAATATCCCTGTGTGTGTGTGTGTGTGTGTGTGTGTGTGTGTGTGTGTGTGTGTGTGTGTGTGTGTCCCACGTTTATTTCGTTTTGTGTTGGTTGACCTACAAACCCAGCAGATCATTTTTCTTTCCTTTCACCCCCCCCCCCCCCCCCCCCCCCTTCTATCCCTCTTCTATATATCTCCCTTTCAGCCCTCGGTGGCTCGGAAAAACTCCCTAGAAAGGCAAACACCTAGGAAGAAACCTAGAGAGGAACCAGGCTATGAGGGGTGGCCAGTCCTCTTCTGGCTGTGCCGGGTGGAGATTATAACAGAACATGGCCAAGATGTTCAAATGTTCATAAATGACCAGCATGGTCAAATAATAATAATCACAGTAGTTGTCGAGGGTGCAACAAGTCAGCACCTCAGGAGTAAATGTCAATTGGCTTTTCATAGCCAATCATTGAGAGTATCTCTACCGCTCCCGCTGTCTCTAGAGAGTTGAAAATAGCAGGTCTGGGACAGGTAGCACATCCGGTGAACAGGTCAGGGTTCCATAGCCGCAGGCAGAACAGTTGAAACTGGAGCAGCAGCACGGCCAGGTGGCCTGGGGACAGCAAGGAGTCATCATGCCAGGTAGTCCTGAGGCATGGTCCTAGGGCTCAGGTCCTCCGAGAGAGAGAAAGAAAGAGAGAAAGAGAGAATTAGAGAGAGCATACTTAAATTCACACAGGACACCGGATAAGACAGGAGAAGTACTCCAGATATAACAGACTGACCCTAGTCCCCCGACACATAAACTAATGCAGCATAAATACTGGAGGCTGAGACAGGAGGGGTCAGGAGACACTGTGGCCCCATCCGATGATACCCTCGGACAGGGCCAGACAGGCAGGATATAACCCCACCCACTTTGCCAAAGCACAGCCCCCACACCACTAGAGGGATATCTTCAACCACCAACTTACCATCCTGAGACAAGGCCGAGTATAGCCCACAAAGATCTCCGCCACGGCACAACCCAAGGGGGGGCGGGGGGGGCGCCCTCCCCTTGGGTTGAGCTAGCAAACAATGTAGCAAAAGTATTAAGTACTCCTCGTGGACTATTAAATTATTTATCCATTTAAATATTACTTTTTTGAAAAATAGCTCAGTTTTGCCATAGCCGTCACTGGCCTTCATATGATATAAAGTGAGCTTGTCCGAGGTGTCGGACTCAACAACAGTCAGGGTTGCCAGGTCAAGCAAAAATGTCTAGCCCAAAGACCACTCAAAACCCACCCTAAAGGCCTGAAAACTAGCCCCATTTTGGGTTTTTTTCACAGCAAGAGAGGAGTTGTCATATCTATGCAATAAACCCTTTTTCCCGTGACGCTAACGAGCCAATTAAGAAGGAATATGAACATCACAGTAACTTGTAACGACGTTAGAAGCTAAATTTGGGTTTCTTCAAAATAGCAATTATTGCTAGCTGTGACGTGACGTAATAAAGGAATTTGAATATGTGGCAAGAGAAAAGATAATTCTCCCCTATTAAAGTCGCCAGATCATTTTCCATCGATGGATGTCGATTTAACTCGTTTGACTGCTGTGATTAAGCAATAAGGAACAAAGGGGTATGGTATATGGCCAATATACCACGGCCAAGGGCTGTTGTTAACACGACGCAACGCAGAGTGCCTGGATACAGCCCTTAGCCGTGGTATGTTGGCCAAAAACCACAAACCACTGGTTACCACTGTAATTAGAACAGTAAAAATAAATAGTTTGTCATACCCGTGGTATATGGTCTGATATACCACGGCTTTCAGCCAATCAGCATTCAGGGTTCGAACCAGGTTTATAAATGTAATCATAAACTTCCTATTTCTGTTTGTCTTTTATTAAAGAATGTGAAACAATGTTTTGTCTATTTGCTGCTTTTCATTAAATCATGTAGCTGTTCTTTAGGCCGTGGCCTAAAATCAATTCGTTCAATGTCTCCTACCTCTTCTAATTTGACTAGCACCTATGCTCCTCCCTCTTTTCCCCCTGCCCCGCTACAAAGTTTCTCCCAGGCAGTCACTGAGTCCAAGGTGCTAAAGGAGTTCCTTAAACTTGACCCCCAAAAAAACATCAGGGTCAAATGGTTTAGACCCTTTCTTCTTTAAGGTTGCTGTCCCTATCATCGCCAAGCCTATCCCTGACCTTTTTAACCTGTCTCTCCTCTCTGGGGAGGTTCCCATTGCTTGGAAGGCAGCCACAGTTCGTCCTTTTTTTAAAGGGGGAGATCAAGCTGATCCTAACTGTTATAGGCCTATTTCTATTTTGCTCTGTTTATCAAAAGTGTTAGAAAAACTTGTTAATAATCAACTGACTGGTTTTCTTGATGTCTATAGTATTCTCTCTGGTATGCAATCTGGTTTCTGCTCAGGTTATGGATGTGTCACTGCAACCTTAAAGGTCCTCAATTGATTCTAAGCAATATTGTGCTGCTAATTTTATTGACTTGGCCAAAGCTTTTGATACGGTAGACCATTCCATTCTTGTGGGCCGGCTAAGGAGTATTGATGTCTTTGAGGGGTCTTTGGCCTGGTTTGCTAACTACCTCTCTCTAAGAGTGCAGTGTATAAAGTCAGACAATCTGCTGTCTCAGCCACTGCCTTTCACCAAGGGAGCACCCCAAGGCTAGCCCAGCCCATAGGCTATACTGTACATTATTATATATTATGAAAGTTGGCTAGCCCCATAGGCTATACTGTACATTATTATACATTATGAAAGTTGGCTAGTCCCATAGGCTATACTGTACATTATTATATATTATGAAAGTTGGCTAGTCCCATAGGCTATACTGTACATTATTATATATTATGAAAGTTGGCTAGTCCCATAGGCTATACTGTACATTATTATACATTATGAAAGTTGGCTAGTCCAGCCCATAGTCTATACTGTACATTATTATATATTATGAAAGTTGGCTAGCCCCATAGGCTATACTGTACATTATTATACATTATGAAAGTTGGCTAGTCCCATAGGCTATACTGTACATTATTATATATTATGAAAGTTGGCTAGTCCCATAGGCTATACTGTACATTATTATATATTATGAAAGTTGGCTAGTCCCATAGGCTATACTGTACATTATTATACATTATGAAAGTTGGCTAGTCCCATAGGCTATACTGTACATTATTATATATTATGAAAGTTGGCTAGTCCAGCCCATAGTCTATACTGTACATTATTATACATTATGAAAGTTGGCTAGCCCCATAGGCTATACTGTACATTATTATACATTATGAAAGTTGGCTAGTCCCATAGGCTATACTGTACATTATTATATATTATGAAAGTTGGCTAGTCCAGCCCATAGTCTATACTGTACATTATTATACATTATGAAAGTTGGCTAGTCCCATAGGCTATACTGTACATTATTATATATTATGAAAGTTGGCTAGCCCCATAGGCTATACTGTACATTATTATATATTATGAAAGTTGGCTAGTCCAGCCCATAGTCTATACTGTACATTATTATACATTATGAAAGTTGGCTAGTCCCATAGGCTATACTGTACATTATTATACATTATGAAAGTTGGCTAGTCCAGCTCATAGGCTATACTGTACATTATTATATATTATGAAAGTTGGCTAGTCCCATAGTCTATACTGTACATTATTATACATTATGAAAGTTGGCTAGTCCCATAGTCTATACTGTACATTATTATATATTATGAAAGTTGGCTAGTCCCATAGTCTATACTGAACATTATTATACATTATGAAAGTTGGCTAGTCCCATAGTCTATACTGTACATTATTATACATTATGAAAGTTGGCTAGTCCAGCCCATAGGCTATACTGTACATTATTATGTCATACTGTACATTGCATCTACCTTATATTATACGCTTTGGTGAAACGAGATGGTTATATTGTCTACCCATTTGGAAGAGGAGTTGGAGAAGTAGGGAATCACAGCATTTGTTTATGGAAGTTTTTCCTGTCATTATCAGGGAATAAAAGATTAACCCTGATCCTATGTTCATAGATTAACCCTGATCCTATGTTCATAGATTAACCCGGATCCTATGTTCATAGATTAACCCTGATCCTATGTTCATAGATTAACCCTGATCCTATGTTCATAGATAACCCTGATCCTATGTTCATAGATAACCCTGATCCTATGTTCATAGATTAACCCTGATCCTATGTTCATAGATAACCCTGATCCTATGTTCATAGATTAACCCTGATCCTATGTTCATAGATAACCCTGATCCTATGTTCATAGATAACCCTGATCCTATGTTCATAGATTAACCCTGATCCTATGTTCATAGATTAACCCTGATCCTATGTTCATAGATTAACCCTGATCCTATGTTCATAGATAACCCTGATCCTATGTTCATAGATTAACCCTGATCCTATGTTCATAGATAACCCTGATCCTATGTTCATAGATTAACCCTGATCCTATGTTCATAGATAACCCTGATCCTATGTTCATAGATTAACCCTGATCCTATGTTCATAGATTAACCCTGATCCTATGTTCATAGATTAACCCTGATCCTATGTTCATAGATTAACCCTGATCCTATGTTCATAGATAACCCTGATCCTATGTTCATAGATAACCCTGATCCTATGTTCATAGATTAACCCTGATCCTATGTTCATAGATTAACCCTGATCCTATGTTCATAGATAACCCTGATCCTATGTTCATAGATAACCCTGATCCTATGTTCATAGATAACCCTGATCCTATGTTCATAGATAACCCTGATCCTATGTTCATAGATAACCCTGATCCTATGTTCATAGATAACCCTGATCCTATGTTCATAGATTAACCCTGATCCTATGTTCATAGATTAACCCTGATCCTATGTTCATAGATAACCCTGATCCTATGTTCATAGATAACCCTGATCCTATGTTCATAGATAACCCTGATCCTATGTTCATAGATTAACCCTGATCCTATGTTCATAGATTAACCCTGATCCTATGTTCATAGATTAACCCTGATCCTATGTTCATAGATAACCCTGATCCTATGTTCATAGATTAACCCTGATCCTATGTTCATAGATTAACCCTGATCCTATGTTCATAGATAACCCTGATCCTATGTTCATAGATAACCCTGATCCTATGTTCATAGATAACCCTGATCCTATGTTCATAGATAACCCTGATCCTATGTTCATAGATAACCCTGATCCTATGTTCATAGATAACCCTGATCCTATGTTCATAGATTAACCCTGATCCTATGTTCATAGATAACCCTGATCCTATGTTCATAGATAACCCTGATCCTATGTTCATAGATAACCCTGATCCTATGTTCATAGATAACCCTGATCCTATGTTCATAGATAACCCTGATCCTATGTTCATAGATAACCCTGATCCTATGTTCATAGATTAACCCTGATCCTATGTTCATAGATTAACCCTGATCCTATGTTCATAGATAACCCTGATCCTATGTTCATAGATTAACCCTGATCCTATGTTCATAGATAACCCTGATCCTATGTTCATAGATTAACCCTGATCCTATGTTCATAGATAACCCTGATCCTATGTTCATAGATTAACCCTGATCCTATGTTCATAGATAACCCTGATCCTATGTTCATAGATTAACCCTGATCCTATGTTCATAGATAACCCTGATCCTATGTTCATAGATAACCCTGATCCTATGTTCATAGATTAACCCTGATCCTATGTTCATAGATTAACCCGGATCCTATGTTCATAGATAACCCTGATCCTATGTTCATAGATAACCCTGATCCTATGTTCATAGATTAACCCTGATCCTATGTTCATAGATTAACCCTGATCCTATGTTCATAGATTAACCCTGATCCTATGTTCATAGATAACCCTGATCCTATGTTCATAGATTAACCCTGATCCTATGTTCATAGATAACCCTGATCCTATGTTCATAGATAACCCTGATCCTATGTTCATAGATTAACCCTGATCCTATGTTCATAGATAACCCTGATCCTATGTTCATAGATAACCCTGATCCTATGTTCATAGATAACCCTGATCCTATGTTCATAGATAACCCTGATCCTATGTTCATAGATAACCCTGATCCTATGTTCATAGATAACCCTGATCCTATGTTCATAGATAACCCTGATCCTATGTTCATAGATAACCCTGATCCTATGTTCATAGATAACCCTGATCCTATGTTCATAGATGAGCATTACAAAACATAACCCAATCTACACCGGTCATACGGCTCCTTCGGAAAGTATTCACACCCCAGTCTGAATTTATTACTGGTCTGGATCTTGTAGTAAAAGCACAGATGATATAAAAAGATTGATACATTTCAAATATGCTTTCAAGAAAACATATTGCATTTCTGCGATAGTGTTTCTTGTCAGTTCTGACCTAATGCTGCTCATTGACGATAGTGATTTAATCTTGTATATGGTAATGATATTCAGTCGACTCCTGATTTTAATAATTGATTCTCCCAGGATATCCTATACTTATGATAACCACCTTTTGTCTACATGTAGTCATCGTTTCCCTTTACTAGTGGTCTGTAGGCTGTCTTGCACAGTAAACCTCCATCCAGCTGGGGGCGCTGCTCACCCTCACTAGAACCATTGCGTTTTCTAAAATGATTTCACTACAACACGGAAGTAGGATTGGAGACGAGTTTGTTGGTTTTTGCATTCCTTTTGTGGAGTAAAGAACGACATATTGACTGAACTAAATAGGCGACCCAGATCTAAGTCGACTGAAAATGTCTAAACTACAGTTGTTGAGTGTGTTTTTAAATGATCGTTTAACGGCGGCTGATGTGGAGATTTTCGGGGCAGTTGAGAAAACGGTAATGGAGTACCAGGAGGAGAATGATCGGCTACGGAGACTGCTGCGGATCACACCGGAGATAAAACTATGTAGAAGAGGTTCGTAATCGTATTAAATTATACCTATAGCTAGCTATAGTTCTACTCAATTCTACTTGTAAGAGATCACCATTTCAACAATTTTAAGAATTATTATTTTTTAATTTGTTTTAATTTTACAGTTGTCTTTGTCACGAAAGGATGATTGAAATAGCCTACAGCTATCTGCACTCGGTTACGTCTAAGAAGGGCGGCTAAGAGACAATTTATGCTTGACTCGAAAATGTGGTCGTAGGCGTTGTATGGATGGTGTGACGCAATTCGCGAACCCTCCAGAGGCACACACAGGCCAGATTTGTTTTATTGTTCACATTGTTCACCTCTGTTGTCTAGTTTACCTCTATCTTTTTTTAATGCAGGAGTTTGTTTTAAACTCACTCAATATCGTTAGTCTGAATGCTAGTGGTTTGAGAGATCTTACAAAAAAGTAAAGCTGTATTGGTATAATGTAAACGCAGTAACGCAGATTTTGCCCTTCAGGAAACTCATTCGTGTGAAAGTGACTTGAAATGTTGGAAGTGACAATGTGAAGACATTGCCTTTTTCAGTCATGGTTCAAACCATTCTGCTGGTGTTTTGACGCTTATCAACAAGTTTAAAGGCGACATTCTAGAATACACATCTGCTGTCATAGTAACTGTTCAACTTGACAATGTGTATGGACCCATGCTCCAAATAAGACCCCTTTTGCCCAACTTCCTAGAAAATGAGAGGGTTTACAAATACTGAGAGGCTTTTCTAATTCTCTCAGGGTATTTTAATGAAACACCCGATGGACTCTGCTGATCGTTTTCCTCTGAGAATGAGTCAAAGCTCTCAAAATAGCAATATCGCCACAACATTATGCAATGATCTCTCTGTTATTGATGCCTGGCGTTATTTCAACCCGGATGCAAAGGGTTATACCTGGACCAACAAATATGTCACGAAAATCTAGAATAGATTTCCTAATTTCCCCCGTTTTGTTACAGATGTAGATCATCAGTTGGCTCCCTTTTCTGATCCTCATTTGATTTCCCTGAATTTTAAAGCTACTAAAAAAATGTCAATGTATTCAAGGATATTGGAAATTTAAGCAACACACTTAAACATCCTATTTTCACTGGAAACATCAAATCGTTAGCCAAAGATTTTGTTTTTTGCAAGAGAAGACTTGGGTCCAGGAAGTAGAATTCTTCAAATTTAAAGTCAAGAGTTGTAGCCATTAAACGTGCCAAAGAGCTGAAGCACCTGAAGAATCTTAGAGAAAAAGAGTTGATGAGCAAGCTTGACAGTTTTCTACAGAAAGATAATCTATCTCAAGAAGAAGAGTCTGTATCTAAATCTTTACAACTAGAATTAGAACAGTTTTACACAGATCTGTCAAAGATCAAGAGCAAAATGGATTGAAGAGGGGGAAAGAAACACCAGTTAATTTCTTTGCACTTGAAAAGAGAAACTACAAAATAAAATCTATAACGGCACTCAAAATGAATGATGTTTTATGCAAAGATCCCATTACAATATCAACATTTGTCAATTCCTTTTATTAAAACCTTTACAACTCACAATTTCAGGAAGATGCTTGTGAAAGCTACATTTGCCACATTCAGAATGATGTCCCTGTAATTGAGGATGATTTCCACTCAGTTTGCGATTGATTCACCTCTGTCAATTGAAGAAATTAGAGAGGCTCTGAATTCAATGAAGAATGGGAAATCTCCTGCCACTGATGGCCTGTCAGTTGAATTCTATAGACAGTTTTGGAGGTTACTAGAACACACTATTTTTAATGTTTCAAGATTGCATTGAAAAAGGTGAAATGGTCTCCACTATGAAACAGGGCCTTATTTCACTAAAGCCCGAATAAAGACCCTTCTCTTATTGACAATTGGAGACCAATTACTTTACTAAATATTGATTACAAATTGATTGCTCTGGTTTATGCCAAAAGATGAATGAAAGGAATAGATACCATTATAAATGAGACTCAAACAGGATTTATGAAGGGCCGTCACATAAGCTCTAACATTCGTTTAGTCTTGGACCTTCTAGATTATTCAGATGCAATTGACTCAGATGCGGTTGTCTTATTTTTGGACTTCTGTAAATCCTTTGACACAATGGAATATGAATTTCTCTTTAGGTCACTTAAACTTTTTGGTTTCGTTTGACATTTTATCAGTCATTCGCATGTTTTACAAAGATATAAATAGTTCTGTGTTACTAAAACTTAATACATCCAAAAGATTCAATATAGACAGAAGTGTATGACAGGGATGCCAAATTTGCCCTTTTTATTCATTTTGGTTGTGGAACTTCTACCTCTAGATATTCTGAATAATGCAAATTTGTATGGCTTAACCATTTTTAACAAAGAAATCTAAATTCCCCAATTGGCTGATGATACTACTCTTTTGTTAAGAGACAAAGACCAGGTCGCCCATGCCCTTAATGCTATAACTGCATTTTCTATTGGATCAGGATTAAAACTGAACGTTTCTAAATGTGAAATATTATGTTTATATGACTCTGATGATAAAGAAATTAAAAACATTCCTCTAAAGTACTGTGTTAAATATTTAGGAATACATGTGTCAAAAATACATTTAGTCAGACAACATATGAATTTCTCTCCTAAAATGTATAAGACTGAGAATATATTTAATAATTGTCTACAAAGGTATCTTTCTATACTTTGGAGAGTACTTCTGTCCAAGGCAGAGGGACTGTTTCGCTTTGTGTACCCCTTCATTATCTTTATTTGTAAATCCCTCTACCTGTAAAGAGATCGACAAGACGTTTCTTGACGTGTAAAAAATAGGTCAAACAAACTTTAAGAAGTCAGTCCTCTCGAATTAAAGACCTGAAGGAGGTCTGGAAGTGTTGGATGTTGTTGACATAAATTACACTTTCAAGATCAATTGGTTGAAAAAATGTTTGGTCAATACAGAATCAATTTGGTATTTAATGCCAAACAATGTGTTTTAATAAGTTGGGAGGTCAATTTTTACTGAAATGTAATTATCTTCCTGAAAGATTACCTGCTAAATTGGCTAGGTTTCACCAATAAGCTTTAATGTCCTGGAAAATATGTTTCCTGCACAGATTTTCCCCACATAAAGCACTTTTGTGGAATAATTCAGACATTACTGTAAGGAATAAGTCATTGTTCTACTCCAGCTGGCATGAGAGGAATATTGACTTTGTTCTTGATGTTTTCGACAACAGGGGTAATATTCTAGCATTGAAAGAGTTTCCAATACCTTTCAGAGAGTTTATTTCTGTGATCAAAGCCGTTCCCAGTGGTCTAACTACACTAATGAAAACTCATCTTAGCTTTGGTGATGATCACAGAGTTTACCCAGATCTCAGTTTGGAAGGCGTGGGCTTACTTAAGAAATCTTGTTGTAACAAATACATAAAACACATTTTAACATTCACGGAACCAACTTATGCCTGGAGGAGGGGAAATTGTTTTTGGAACATGCTTATTCCTGACATAGTCTGGGAAAAAAAGCTTGGTTGATGCCTTACAAATATTGTATACCAAACAAATTGAAGGAAGTGCACTTTAAGATTCTACATAAGATATATCCATGTAATTCTATGTTGTCCAAATTTGCTGATCTTGATCATATCTGTGGAGGTGAAAATCTGTGATAGATTTTAAATAAAAATACTTATTTACCTTTTTGAACACTACCCATGTTTTTGACATGAAGGATATAATATGAACTATTGCAATGATAACAAGACCATTGAAATTATTGTGCTTTTTTAAATTTATTCTTGTTGCCGAATACTTTATACACAAACAAAAAATTCCAGAATTCTATACCAAAATTACAAATATTTTTGATTTGAATTGAATTATCTTGTAAAGACATTATCCTTAGTAAATAACAACAAGAATAACATATTCCTGGATCATTTAAAAAAAATTCTGAGTGAATACAATTGGATTAGAATTGTCATATTTAAAAAAAGAAAATATAATATTTTTTATGTTATTTATATATATTATATATATATATTTTTGTTGTTGTATTATTTTGTATTTTTTTGTTTATACCTGTATTATTATTATTATTATTTGACATGTTTGATGTAGGGATGTAAGTTGTTGATAATTTTGTATAATGAATAAAAAATAAAATAATATAAAAGGCGAAATTGAGCTCTGTACACCATCGCACCTCTCAAATGTTGTGACAATGTGGATGGCGCCATATAGCTCCGCATTGACATGATTGGTTGACGGTAGGTGAGGGCGGGAGGTCTTGTAATAAACACAAACTCGCTTCCTTGACAACTTCCTTCACAACAGCTCTGCGTTGTTCCGGGAAGCGCAAGAGGTATAAATGCCCTGACATCTGCAGAGGCCGTATCACCGGCCAATGCAGACGTCAGATTGACAAATGCGGCGCCTGTCAGCCTAGATCATTACTTTAGATGTGCAACGGTCGATATGCAATAATTTTAATCTGTACTTGCATACGACGTAGTTTGGGTCCATTTAAAGCGTGGTACATTTTCAACCAACCTTTACTTGCCGATACTTCCTTAATTCTCATCTGGAAGGTAAAGATTTGTATTTATTTAACCTTTAATTTTGACGGAGTCAATGCTGAGACCACGGTCTCTTTTCCAGATGAGCCCTCTATAGCATCACAATACATCATTTTCATTAGTAATTTAGCAAACTCTCTTATCCAGAGGGATTCACAGTTAGTGCATTTATCTTAAGATAGCTAGGTGGGACAACCACATCTCACAGGCATAGTAAGTACACATTTTTCCTCAAAATAGTTATGGGGGGGGGGGGGGGTAGTCAGACTGTAGCCTTGTCTCAGCCAGGTCAGTAGGGGGGGTAATCACGACTGTAGCCTTGTCTCAGCCAGGTCAGCAGGGGGGGTAATCAGACTGTAGCCTTGTCTCAGCCAGGTCAGCAGGGGGGGTAATCAGACTGTAGCCTTGTCTCAGCCAGGTCAGCAGGGGGGGTAATCAGACTGTAGCCTTGTCTCAGCTAGGTCAGCAGGGGGGGGGGGGGTAATCAGACTGTAGGCTTGTCTCAGCCAGGTCAGCAGGGGGGGGGGGGTAATCAGACTGTAGCCTTGTCTCAGCTAGGTCAGCAGGGGGGGTAATCAGACTGTAGGCTTGTCTCAGCCAGGTCAGCAGGAGGGGTAATCAGACTGTAGCCTTGTCTCAGCCAGGTCAGCAGGGGGGGGGGGTAATCAGACTGTAACCTTGTCTCAGCAGGGGGGGTAATCAGACTGTAGCTTTGTCTCAGCCAGGTCAGCAGGGGGGGGGGGGTAATCAGACTGTAGCCTTGTCTCAGCCAGGTCAGCGGGGGGGGGGGGGGGTAATCATACTGTAGCCTTGTCTCAGCCAGGTCAGCAGCGGGGGGGGGGGGTAATCAGACTGTAGCTTTGTCTCAGCCAGGTCAGCAGGGGGGGGTAATCAGACTGTAGCCTTGTCTCAGCCAGGTCAGCAGGGGGGATAATCAGACTGTAGCCTTGTCTCAGCCAGGTCAGCGGGGGGGGGGGGGGGTAATCATACTGTAGCTTTGTCTCAGCCAGGTCAGCAGGGGGGGGGGGGTGTAATCAGACTGTAGCTTTGTCTCAGCAAGGTCAGCAGGGGGGGGGGTAATCAGACTGTAGCTTTGTCTCAGCCAGGTCAGCAAGGGGGGGTAATCAGACTGTAGCTTTGTCTCAGCCAGGTCAGCGGGGGGGGGGGGGTGGTAATCATACTGTAGCTTTGTCTCAGCCAGGTCAGCAGGGGGGGGGGGTAATCAGACTGTAGCTTTGTCTCAGCCAGGTCAGCAGGGGGAGGGGGGTAATCAGACTGTAGCCTTGTCTCAGCCAGGTCAGCAGGGGGGATAATCAGACTGTAGCTTTGTCTCAGCCACGTCAGCAGCGGGGGGGGGGGGTAATCAGACTGTAGCTTTGTCTCAGCCAGGTCAGCAGGGGGGGGGGGGTAATCAGACTGTAGCCTTGTCTCAGCCAGGTCAGCAGGGGGGATAATCAGACTGTAGCTTTGTCTCAGCCAGGTCAGCGGGGGGGGGGGTAATCATACTGTAGCTTTGTCTCAGCCAGGTCAGCAGGGGGGGGGGGGTGTAATCAGACTGTAGCTTTGTCTCAGCAAGGTCAGCAGGGGGGGGGGTAATCAGACTGTAGCTTTGTCTCAGCCAGGTCAGCAAGGGGGGGAATCAGACTGTAGCTTTGTCTCAGCCAGGTCAGCGGGGGGGGGGGGGTGGTAATCATACTGTAGCTTTGTCTCAGCCAGGTCAGCAGGGGGGGGGGGGTAATCAGACTGTAGCTTTGTCTCAGCCAGGTCAGCAGGGGGGAGGGGGGTAATCAGACTGTAGCCTTGTCTCAGCCAGGTCAGCAGGGGGGATAATCAGACTGTAGCTTTGTTTCAGCCAGGTCAGCAGGGGGGGGGGTAATCAGACTGTAGCCTTGTCTCAGCCAGATCAGCAGGGGGGATAATCAGACTGTAGCTTTGTCTCAGCCAGGTCAGCAGGGGGGGGGGGGTAATCAGACTGTAGCCTTGTCTCAGCCAGGTCAGCAGGGGGGGGTAATCAGACTGTAGGCTTGTCTCAGCCAGGTCAGCAGGGGGGGTAGTCAGACTGTAGCCTTGTCTCAGCCAGGTCAGCAGGGGGGGGGGGGGGTAATCAGACTGTAGCCTTGTCTCAGCCAGGTCGGGGGGGTAATCAGACTGTAGCCTTGTCTCAGCCAGGTCAGCGGGGGGGGGGGGGGGGGGGTAATCAGACTGTAGCCTTGTCTCAGCCAGGTCAGCGGGGGGGGGATAATCAGACTGTAACCTTGTCTCAGCTAGGTCAGCAGGGGGGGTAATCAGACTGTAGCCTTGTCTCAGCAGGGGGGGGGGTAATCAGACTGTAGCCTTGTCTCAGCCAGGTCAGCGGGGGGGGGGGGGGGGGTAATCAGACTGTAGCCTTGTCTCAGCTAGGTCAGCAGGGGGGGTAATCAGACTGTAGCCTTGTCTCAGCCAGGTCAGCAGGGGGGGGGGGGGTAATCAGACTGTAGCCTTGTCTCAGCTAGGTCAGCAGGGGGGGTAATCAGACTGTAGCCTTGTCTCAGCTAGGTCAGCAGGGGGGGGGGGGTAATCAGACTGTAGCCTTGTCTCAGCTAGGTCAGCAGGGGGGGTAATCAGACTGTAGCCTTGTCTCAGCCAGGTCAGCAGGGGGGGGGTAATCAGACTGTAGCCTTGTCTCAGCCAGGTCAGCAGGGGGGGGGGGGTAATCAGACTGTAGCCTTGTCTCAGCTAGGTCAGCAGGGGGGGTAATCAGACTGTAGCCTTGTCTCAGCCAGGTCAGCAGGGGGGGGGGGGGTAATCAGACTGTAGCTTTGTCTCAGCCTGGTCAGCGGGGGTGGTAATCAGACTGTAGTTTTGTCTCAGCCAGGTCAGCGGGGGGGGGGGGGTTAATCAGACTGTAGCCTTGTCTCAGCCAGGTCAGCAGGTGGGATAATCAGACTGTAGGCTTGTCTCAGCCAGGTCAGCAGGGGGGGGGGGGGTGTAATCAGACTGTAGCCTTGTCTCAGCCAGGTCGGGGGGGTAATCAGACTGTAGCCTTGTCTCTGCCAGGTCAGCGGGGGGGGTTATCAGACTGTAGCCTTGTCTCAGCCAGGTCGGGGGGGTAATCAGACTGTAGCTTTGTCTCAGCCAGGTCAGCAGGGGGGGGGGGGAATCAGACTGTATCTTTGTCTCAGCCAGGTCAGCAGGGGGGGGGAATCAGACTGTAGCTTTGTCTCAGCCAGGTCAGCAGGGGGGGGGGGTAATCAGACTGTAGCTTTGTCTCAGCCAGGTCAGCAGGGGGGGGGGTAATCAGACTGTATCTTTGTCTCAGCCAGGTCAGCAGGGGGGGGGAATCAGACTGTAGCTTTGTCTCAGCCAGGTCAGCAGGGGGGGGGGTAATCAGACTGTATCTTTGTCTCAGCCAGGTCAGCAGGGGGGGTAATCAGACTGTATCTTTGTCTCAGCCAGGTCAGCAGGGGGGGGAGGGATTTCAGACTGTAGCTTTGTCTCAGCCAGGTCAGCGGGGGGGGGGTGGTAATCATACTGTAGCTTTGTCTCAGCCAGGTCAGCAGGGGGGGGGGGGGGGTGAATCAGACTGTAGCCTTGTCTCAGCCAGGTCAGCGGGGGGGGTAATCAGACTGTAGCCTTGTCTCAGCCAGGTCAGCGGGGGGGTAATCAGACTGTAGCCTTGTCTCAGCCAGGTCAGCAGGGGGGGTAATCAGACTGTAGCCTTGTCTCAGCAGGGGGGGTAGTCAGACTGTAGCCTTGTCTCAGCCAGGTCAGCAGGGGGGGTAATCAGACTGTAGCCTTGTCTCAGCAGGGGGGGTAGTCAGACTGTAGCCTTGTCTCAGCCAGGTCAGCGGGGGGGGGGGGGGGTAATCAGACTGTAGCCTTGTCTCAGCGGGGGGGGGGGGGGGGGTAATCAGACTGTAACCTTGTCTCAGCCAGGTCAGCAGGGGGGGTAATCAGACTGTAGCCTTGTCTCAGCCAGGCAGCGGGGGGGGTTATCAGACTGTAGCCTTGTCTCAGCCAGGTCAGGGGGGGGGGGTAATCAGGCTGTAGCCTTGTCTCAGCCAGGTCAGCAGGGGGGGTAATCAGGCTGTAGCCTTGTCTCAGCCAGGTCAGCAGGGGGGGGGGGGGGATCAGACTGTAACCTTGTCTCAGCCAGGTCAACAGGGGGGGGGGGGGGTATTCAGACTGTAGCCTTGTCTCAGCCAGGTCAACAGGGGGGGGGGGTAATCAGACTGTAGCCTTGTCTCAGCCAGGTCAGCAGGGGGGGGGGGGGGGTAATCAGACTGTAGCCTTGTCTCTGCCAGGTCAGCAGGGGGGGGGGGGGGGTTATCAGACTGTAACCTTGTCTCAGCAGGGGGGGTAATCAGACTGTAGCTTTGTCTCAGCCAGGTCAGCAGGGGGGGGGGGGGTAATCAGACTGTAGCCTTGTCTCAGCCAGGTCAGCGGGGGGGGGGGGGTAATCATACTGTAGCTTTGTCTCAGCCACGTCAGCAGCGGGGGGGGGGGGTAATCAGACTGTAGCTTTGTCTCAGCCAGGTCAGCAGGGGGGGGGGGGGGTAATCAGACTGTAGCCTTGTCTCTGCCAGGTCAGCAGGGGGGGGGGGGGGTTATCAGACTGTAACCTTGTCTCAGCAGGGGGGGTAATCAGACTGTAGCTTTGTCTCAGCCAGGTCAGCAGGGGGGAGGGGGGTAATCAGACTGTAGCCTTGTCTCAGCCAGGTCAGCAGGGGGGATAATCAGACTGTAGCTTTGTCTCAGCCAGGTCAGCAGGGGGGGGGGGTAATCAGACTGTAGCCTTGTCTCAGCCAGATCAGCAGGGGGGATAATCAGACTGTAGCTTTGTCTCAGCCAGGTCAGCAGGGGGGGGGGGTAATCAGACTGTAGCCTTGTCTCAGCCAGGTCAGCAGGGGGGGGTAATCAGACTGTAGGCTTGTCTCAGCCAGGTCAGCAGGGGGGGTAGTCAGACTGTAGCCTTGTCTCAGCCAGGTCAGCAGGGGGGGGGGGGTAATCAGACTGTAGCCTTGTCTCAGCCAGGTCGGGGGGGTAATCAGACTGTAGCCTTGTCTCAGCCAGGTCAGCGGGGGGGGGGGGGGTAATCAGACTGTAGCCTTGTCTCAGCCAGGTCAGCGGGGGGGGGGGATAATCAGACTGTAACCTTGTCTCAGCTAGGTCAGCAGGGGGGGTAATCAGACTGTAGCCTTGTCTCAGCAGGGGGGGGGTAATCAGACTGTAGCCTTGTCTCAGCCAGGTCAGCGGGGGGGGGGGGGGGGGGTAATCAGACTGTAGCCTTGTCTCAGCTAGGTCAGCAGGGGGGGTAATCAGACTGTAGCCTTGTCTCAGCCAGGTCAGCAGGGGGGGGGGGGGGTAATCAGACTGTAGCCTTGTCTCAGCTAGGTCAGCAGGGGGGGGTAATCAGACTGTAGCCTTGTCTCAGCTAGGTCAGCAGGGGGGGGGGGGTAATCAGACTGTAGCCTTGTCTCAGCTAGGTCAGCAGGGGGGGTAATCAGACTGTAGCCTTGTCTCAGCCAGGTCAGCAGGGGGGGGGTAATCAGACTGTAGCCTTGTCTCAGCCAGGTCAGCAGGGGGGGGGGGGTAATCAGACTGTAGCCTTGTCTCAGCTAGGTCAGCAGGGGGGGTAATCAGACTGTAGCCTTGTCTCAGCCAGGTCAGCAGGGGGGGGGGGGGTAATCAGACTGTAGCTTTGTCTCAGCCTGGTCAGCGGGGGGTGGTAATCAGACTGTAGTTTTGTCTCAGCCAGGTCAGCGGGGGGGGGGGGGGGTTAATCAGACTGTAGCCTTGTCTCAGCCAGGTCAGCAGGTGGGATAATCAGACTGTAGGCTTGTCTCAGCCAGGTCAGCAGGGGGGGGGGGGGGTGTAATCAGACTGTAGCCTTGTCTCAGCCAGGTCGGGGGGGTAATCAGGCTGTAGCCTTGTCTCTGCCAGGTCAGCGGGGGGGGTTATCAGACTGTAGCCTTGTCTCAGCCAGGTCGGGGGGGTAATCAGACTGTAGCTTTGTCTCAGCCAGGTCAGCAGGGGGGGGGGTAATCAGACTGTATCTTTGTCTCAGCCAGGTCAGCAGGGGGGGGGGAATCAGACTGTAGCTTTGTCTCAGCCAGGTCATCAGGGGGGGGGTAATCAGACTGTATCTTTGTCTCAGCCAGGTCAGCAGGGGGGGTAATCAGACTGTATCTTTGTCTCAGCCAGGTCAGCAGGGGGGGGGAGGGATTTCAGACTGTAGCTTTGTCTCAGCCAGGTCAGCGGGGGGGGGGGGGGGGGGGTGGTAATCATACTGTAGCTTTGTCTCAGCCAGGTCAGCAGGGGGGGGGGGGGTGAATCAGACTGTAGCCTTGTCTCAGCCAGGTCAGCGGGGGGGGGTAATCAGACTGTAGCCTTGTCTCAGCCAGGTCAGCAGGGGGGGTAATCAGGCTGTAGCCTTGTCTCAGCAGGTCAGCAGGGGGTAATCAGACTGTAGCCTTGTCTCAGCCAGGTCAGCGGGGGGGTAATCAGGCTGTAGTCTTGTCTCAGCAGGGGGGGTAATCAGACTAGCCTTGTCTCAGCCAGGTCAGCAGGGGGGGGGGGGGGTGTTCGGACTGTAGCCTTGTCTCAGCCAGGTCAGCAGGGGGGTAATCAGACTGTAGCCTTGTCTCAGCCAGGTTAGCGGGGGAGGGGGGTAATCATACTGTAGCTTTGTCTCAGCCAGGTCAGCAGGGAGGGTGGGGGGTAATCAGACTGTAGCCTTGTCTCAGCCAGGTCAGCAGGGGGGGTAATCAGACTGTAGGCTTGTCTCAGCCAGGTCAGCAGGGGGGGGGGGGGGGTAATCAGACTGTAGCCTTGTCTCAGCCAGGTCAGCGGGGGGGGGGGGGGGTAATCAGACTGTAACCTTGTCTCAGCAGGGGGGGGGGTAATCAGACTGTAGCCTTGTCTCAGCTAGGTCAGCAGGGGGGGTAATCAGACTGTAGCCTTGTCTCAGCCAGGTCAGCAGGGGGGGGGGGGTAATCATACTGTAGCTTTGTCTCAGCCAGGTCAGCAGGGGGGGGGTGGTAATCAGACTGTAGTTTTGTCTCAGCCAGGTCAGCGGGGGGAGGGGGGGTAATCAGACTGTAGCCTTGTCTCAGCCAGGTTAGCGGGGGGGGGGGGTAGTGGGACTGTAGCCTTGTCTCAGCCAGGTCAGCAGGGGGGGTAATCAGACTGTAGCCTTGTCTCAGCCAGGTTAGCGGGGGGGGGGGGGTAGTGGGACTGTAGCCT
Source organism: Salvelinus alpinus (assembly GCF_045679555.1). Classification (NCBI taxonomy): domain Eukaryota; kingdom Metazoa; phylum Chordata; class Actinopteri; order Salmoniformes; family Salmonidae; genus Salvelinus; species Salvelinus alpinus. Next base: position 31,259,094 of record NC_092116.1, read on the forward strand.
TGTCTCAGCCAGGTCAGCAGGGGGGGTAATCAGACTGTAGCCATGTCTCAGCCAGGTCGGGGGGGTAATCAGACTGTAGCCTTGTCTCAGCCAGGTTAGCGGGGGGGGGGGGGGGGGGTAGTGGGACTGTAGCCTTGTCTCAGCCAGGTCGGGGGGGTAATCAGACTGTAGCCTTGTCTCAGCCAGGTCAGCGGGGGGGGTTATCAGACTGTAGCCTTGTCTCAGCCAGGTCGGGGGGGTAATCAGACTGTAGCCTTGTCTCAGCCAGGTCAGCGGGGGGGGGGGGTAATCAGACTGTAGCCTTGTCTCAGCCAGGTCAGCGGGGGGGGGGGGGGTGTAATCAGACTGTAGCTTTGTCTCAGCCAGGTCAGCAGGGGGGGGGGGTAATCAGACTGTATCTTTGTCTCAGCCAGGTCAGCAGGGGGGGGGGATCAGACTGTAGCTTTGTCTCAGCCAGGTCAGCAGGGGGGGGGGTAATCAGACTGTATCTTTGTCTCAGCCAGGTCAGCAGGGGGGGGGATTTCAGACTGTAGCTTTGTCTCAGCCAGGTCAGCGGGGGGGGGGGTGAATCAGACTGTAGCTTTGTCTCAGCCAGGTCAGCAGGGGGGGGGGGTAATCAGACTGTATCTTTGTCTCAGCCAGGTCAGCAGGGGGGGGGGATTTCAGACTGTAGCTTTGTCTCAGCCAGGTCAGCGGGGGGGGGGGTGAATCAGACTGTAGCCTTGTCTCAGCCAGGTCAGCGGGGGGGTAATCAGACTGTAGCCTTGTCTCAGCCAGGTCAGCGGGGGGGGTAATCAGACTGTAGCTTTGTCTCAGCCAGGTCAGCGGGGGGGGGGGGGGGGGTTCGGACTGTAGCCTTGTCTCAGCCAGGTCAGCAGGGGGGGGGGGTAATCAGACTGTAGCCTTGTCTCAGCCAGGTCAGCAGGGGGGGGGGGTAATCAGACTGTAGCCTTGTCTCAGCCAGGTCAGCAGGGGGGGGAGTAATCATACTGTAGCTTTGTCTCAGCCAGGTCAGCAGGGGGGGGGGGGTAATCATACTGTAGCCTTGTCTCAGCCAGGTCAGCGGGGGGGGTAATCAGACTGTAGCCTAGTCTGAGACAGGTCAGCGGGAGGGGGGGGGATAATCAGACTGTAGCCTTGTCTCAGCCAGGTTAGCGGGGGGGGGGGTAATCAGACTGTAGCCTTGTCTCAGCCAGGTTAGCGGGGGGGGGGGGGGATAATCAGACTGTAGCCTTGTCTCAGCCAGGTTAGCGGGGGGGGGGATAATCAGACTGTAGCCTTGTCTCAGCCAGGTTAGCGGGGGGGGGGGGGGGATAATCAGACTGTAGCCTTGTCTCAGCTAGGTCAGCGGGGGGGGGGGGGGTAATCAGACTAGCCTTGTCTCAGCCAGGTCAGCAGGGGGGGTAATCAGACTGTAGGCTTGTCTCAGCCAGGTCAGCGGGGGGGGGGGGTAGTGGGACTGTAGCCTTGTCTCAGCCAGGTCAGCGGGGGGGGGGTAGTCAGACCGTAGTCTTGTCTCAGCTAGGTCAGCAGTTGCGTAACATAATAGTATCATGAGGCATAGAGATTAAATGTACCACTTTTAACAGATTGACCAATAGCGTTTATATAAATAGTGAAAAGAACAGGTCCTTCAGAACACCTTGATGTACTTCAGGAAAATTCTGACTTTACCCCATCAATCACGATGGCCTGAGTTCTGTCACTGATATAATCATGAAACCATGAACAGGCGTCAGACCTCAGGCTTATCGAGGACAACTTTATTCAATTAAATAGCATGATAAACAGTATCAAAATCTTTAGACAGGTCCACAAACAAAGCAGCACATGTCATTTTAGTGTCTAAAGTATTGAGAATCTCATTAACAACTAACGTGGTGGCTATAATAGTGCTATGTCCAGGACTGAACCCTGATTGGATGTCCAGGACCGAACCCTGATTGGATGCCCCAGGACTAAACCCTGAGTGGATGCCCCAGGACTAAACCCTGAGTGGATGCCCCAGGACTAAACCCTGAGTGGATGCCCCAGGACTAAACCCTGAGTGGATGCCCCAGGACTAAACCCTGAGTGGATGCCCCAGGACTAAACCCTGAGTGGATGCCCCAGGACTAAACCCTGAGTGGATGCCCCAGGACTAAACCCTGAGTGGATGCCCCAGGACTAAACCCTGATTGGATTCCCCAGGACTAAACCCTGATTGGTTTACACTCATAATACATTTATCAGATAAAAAAAAGAGCAAAGTTATACATCTACACAAAGTTATACATATACAAAGTTATAGACCAGGAAGTCTTGACCAGGAAGTCTTGAAATGGGGCGATAATGGTTAAGATCTCTAAAGTTACACATATACACAAAGTTATACACATAAAGTTATATATATACAAAGTTATACATAAGATTCTAGAATCTTATCTAGACCAGGAAGTCTTGAAATGGGGCGATAATGGTTAAGATCTCTACTATCCCGTCCTTGTGGAGCGGCAGAACAACAGCTGAGTACCAGACTTATGGAATATTTCCTGATATTGTTAAATACAAAAAAAAGTGGGTTATTGAGCCAACAATAATGGGTGCTGCACACTTGACCAATTTGGATCCCGGTTTGTTTGACTGCTGTGGAGTTCTTGTCTATTGCTAGCAAAGCATCCCACAACTTATTTTTCTGTAAATAGTCAAAGCAATTATTTTTAGGCTATCATTTCTCTGATCATTCAGCAGGTTTCCCATGTCAGCATCCAGCCCAATATCATTGTGAATAGGTTTAGAAGTTCTTTCAAAGAGAGAGACAGCCCGCTGGAATAAAATGGTGACTCAATACATCAACGATGACATTTTTCCCCCCGTGATGAGACCAGTGTCTGAATTCATATGTTGTGGCAGAGAGGACAAAGTAGAACCCTTCAGGGATCATTTATCAAAGGGAGAAAATCATATTTGTGGTGAAATGCCCCTTACAGTGGATTTGTGTCTGAAGGCTCACGGTGTCAGAATCTACAATGAACCGTTGTTTACTTCAGCCTTGAGTTAGCATAATTAGCTAGCAGTGTCTAAATCCGTGAATGGAAACGGTTGGACCGGTGCAGGAAATACTGCATTGCAAGTTGAAACTTCCTCAAAAACACTTCAAACTAAGTTTGATATTTGGTGGCGGTAGCAGGGATGTTTTTACATACATACTGCTGAAATAAATCACTGTAATATGGTTACTTAGAACTGGAACTAATTCCTGATGTAGCCACAGAGCATTAGGTGCCTCATTTATGAACCCCATAACATGCTAATGCCAATTTTTCACAAATAACTTAGCATTTTTAAAAACATTAACTTGACTTGAGAATGTGCTTATCCTCGCAGACCTTCCACCATGAATAGACACTGTTTTCTAGTGGCGTCTGTATTTGGAATACAAGAAAGCAAAAGCCTTGTGACTCTTATTCATATATATATTTTTTTAACTGTTAGCTAAATATAATTACAAGATGGAATAATTTGCTGTTAGTGAGAACAGCTAAAACCAATTTATTTATCTTTGCATTCTAAAATAATTAGAAAGGCATCTACAGTGCATTCAGAAAGTATTCAGACCCCTTGATTTTTTTTCTCCTAATTTTGTTACGTTATGGCGTTATTCTAAAACTGTTTAAATTGTTTTTTTCCCCCGTCATCAATCTACACACAATACCCCATAATTACATCACAATACCCCATAATTACATCACAATACCCCATAATTACATCACAATACCCCATAATTACATCACAATACCCCATAATGACATCACAATACACCATAATGACAAAGCAAAAACAGGACCTCAGACTGGGGAGAGAATGCCAAGAGTGTGCAAAGCTGTCATCAAGGCAAAGGGTGGCTAATTTGAAGAATCTCAAATATATTTGGATTTATTTTAACACTTGTTTCTGGTTACTACATGATTCCATGTGTGTTATTTCATAGTTTTGATGTCTTTACGATTATTCTACAATGTAGAAAATAGTAAAAAAATGAAGAAAAACCGTTGAATGGCGTCCAAATTACTTTTGACTGATACTGTATGTAAATAAGGTATTTCTGTTTTTTTTGTTTTAATACATTTGCACAAATTTAAAAAGACCTGTTTTCGCTTTGTCATTATGAGTTATTATGTGTAGATTGCTGAGGATTTACTTTTTAAAATTTTATATATTGTAGAATAAGGCTGTAACGTTTACTTCCTGAAAGCACTGTAGATCAGAGATCTAAAATGTAAGTGTTCTATTTAATTCTGTAGTATATAAATAACCTCTGCTCCTCCTCTCCTTCCCTCCAGACTCCCTGCAGCTCTCTGTCTCTGAAGAGGAGGTTCCCCCTGAGCAGCAGCACTGTGAGCAGGAGTGGAGCCCCAGTCTGGGACAGGAGGACCCAGAGACCACACAGATTAAAGAGGAACAGGAGGAAGTCAGGACCAGTCAGGAGGAAGATCAGCTTCAAGGGCTCGTTGATACCAAAGACTCCATATTCACTCCTTCCTGTGTGAAAAGTGAATGTGATCAGGAGGACCCGTGTCAAGAAGCCGTACGAGCTGAATACCCAACTCTCAGTCCACTGAAAACATCTAAACTACAGTTGTTCTGTGTGTTTTTAAATGAATGTTTAACGGCATCTGCTGCTGTGGAGATTTTTGGTGCGGTTGAGGAAACTGTAGCAGAGTACCAGGAGGAGAATGATCTGCTACGGAGACTGCTGCGGATCACACCGGAGATAAAACTATGTAGAATAGGTTCGTATGTAGATCTACTGATAGTCAGCAATAATTCTAGTAAATTAATAAACTGTTTAGGCTTTCAGACAATTTTAAGTAGTAACTTTTTTATAAATAATTTTACTGTGATGGGATAAAAGTAGCACTGACGTACCAATGCTTGGACAGCATCGTCACACATTGTTCCATTGACGAATGTTGAATAAAATTATATTTTAATGTACTCTATTTCTAGAAAGTTCTTCCTTATGTTGCCCTTCTGACTCCAGTGCTTCATGGGAGTTATTCAACGTCCATTTTGATTAGCTGAGGATGATGATTTGGTCAAGTGTTAAACGTTTTATCTAGAAACAATTGATCCTTGATTGCGATAAGGTTATTGGAAACCTCGAACACAACAAATTCATAATTTTCCTAAATATCTTTACAAATATAAAAGATACACTTTTTTTTTTTTTTTTTAAACACAAACCAATATTTTGTTTAGCCGTTATACAAAAAGTCTACGTGACTTTTGTACACGTTGGCAGCGGTGTGTTCCATAGTAGGAACCCGAGTGAATGAGAGTAAATACCTAGCTAACTTCACTCAGACATGTTTAAAGGCTGTGTTTTAAAGGCTGTGTTTAAAAGGCTGTGTTTTAAAAACTGTTTTTTATTTAATTATGTGGTGTTATGATGATATTCATTGAGATCTATAATTCACATTTGTGATTCAAGTGTTCTATTTAATTCTGTAGTATATAAATAACCTCTGCTCCTCCTCTCCTTCCCTTCAGACTCCCTGCAGCTCTCTGACTCTGAAGAGGAGGTTCCCCCTGAGCAGCAGCACTGTGAGCAGGAGTGGAGCCCCAGTCTGAGGCAGAAGGACCCAGAGACCATACAGATTAAAGAGGAACAGGAGGAAGTCAGGACCAGTCAGGAGGAAGAGCAGCTTCAAGGGCGCTTTGATACCAAAGACTCCATATCCACTCCTTCCTGTTTGAAAAGTTCAATCCCACCATTGGATCCGAACACGTCAATGGGGAAACAGTGTTGCCATGACTGTGGTGAAACTTTTGCTCTGAAAGCTGATCTGCAGAAGCATGTGACTCTCACCAAGAAGAGACCCAGTGAATGTGTCTTCTGCAAAAAACGCTACAACTCCACCTGTAAACTAAAGGCCCATGTCCGACTCTGTCACGGTGTGAAACCTTTCACCTGCCCTGTTTGTGGCAAGACCTTCAAACTAAAGAAATATCTGTCCAGACACATCAGGATGCACACAGGAGAGAAATCATTTATCTGCGGTGACTGTGGGAAGAGCTTCTACCGCAAGGAGAACCTAACTATGCATTTACGGATTCACACAGGGGAGAAACTCTTCATCTGTGGTGACTGCGGGAAGAGCTTCAGTATCAAGAATAACCTAAACATGCATAAACTGATTCACACAGGAGAGAAACCATTTAGTTGTGGTTACTGTGGGAAGAGCTTCAGTCAGAAGGGGGACCTAGGGAGGCATATATTGATTCACACAGGAGAGAAACCGTTTAGCTGTGACGACTGTGATAAAAGTTTCAGACACAAGGGGTCCCTAACCAAACATATATGGACTCACACAGGAGATAAATCATTTAGCTGTGGTGACTGTGGGAAAAACTTTTATCGTAAGGAACACTTAACCGTGCATCTGCTGACTCACACAGGAGAGAAACCATTTATTTGTGGTGACTGTGGGAAGAGCTTCAATCAGAAGGGGTCCCTTAAGGCACATATACTGATTCACACAGGAGAGAAACTCTTTATCTGTGGTGACTGTGGGAAAAGCTTCAGTCTGAAGAAGCACTTAACTGTGCACATACTGACTCATACAGGAGAGAAAGCATTTAGCTGTGGTGACTGTGGGAAAAGCTTCGCTCAGAAGGCCCACCTAAATAATCATATACGTACTCACACAGGAGAGAAACCATTTAGCTGCTCTGACTGCGGGAAAAGCTTTAGTCAAAAGGGTGTCCTAGGGAGACACATACTGACTCACACAGGAGAGAAATCATTTAGCTGTAGTGACTGTGGGAAAAGCTTCAGTCTGAAGGACCACCTAAATAAGCATATACTGACTCACACAGGAGAGAAACCATTTAGCTGTTGTTACTGCGGGAAAAGCTTCAGTCAGAAGGGGGTCCTTGGGAGACACATACGGACTCACACAGGAGAGAAACCTTTTAGCTGTTGTTACTGTGGGAAAAGTTTCGGTCAGAAGGTGGTCCTAGGGAGACACATACAGACTCACACAGGAGAGAAACAATTTAGCTGTGGCGACTGTGGGAAAATATTTAGTGTCAAGAGGAACCTAATCAAACACAAACTGATTCACAGAGGAGAGAAACAACATGGCTGCTCAGTCTGTGATAAAATATTCACTCAGAAGACTAATCTGTTGAGGCATGTCAAAAACAACCACAAAGAAAGTAAATGAGGACACAGAGAGGGGACTAAGAGAGTATTGAGATACACCTGTGGACCAACTCTAGCTGGTCCTCCTGATCCTGCTCAGTCCAATGTCACAGTAATGATATAATGGGGCTGTTGTCTGAACCTAACAGGTAATGATGCTGCTCTTTGTGTATGAAATGGACAATCTGCAGTTCAGACAACCACCACTTGTTAGGTAAACAACTGAGGGATGGTGTTGGAGAGTTGTAAAACACTAAAATGCATAGATTTGATAAATGGATGCAAGATGTCAAACTATTGAGCTAATGTATCTAATTTGCCTGTAGCTAATTGTTCATTTTGAAAGGGGCAAACAGAAGTGTATACGACAATGTATGATTTGGCAAGTTAGTCATTTAGCTAGCCAAAATATTCTGAAATAACGTGTTAGAAAGATAAGCATGAAAGGGTTATGGTCTGATTGTCTCAACAACCCAAAAAACATATATCTAAGTGTAGGGTACTAAGTGAATTAGAAAATCAATTGTTATTTCTGGTTGCTTATCAAAGTTAGCTGGCTAACTCCTCAAACCAGCTACCTAGTATACCCCTCTAGTTGCTTATCAAAGTTAGCTGGCTAACTCCTCAAACCAGCTACCTAGTATACCCCTCTAGTTGCTTATCAAAGTTAGCTGGCTAACTCCTCAAACCAGCTACGTAGTATACCCCTCTAGTTGTTTATCAAAGTTAGCTAGCTAACTCCTCAAACCAGCTACGTAGTATACCCCTCTGGTTGCTTATCAAAGTTAGCTGGCTAACTCCTCAAACCAGCTACGTAGTATACCCCTCTGGTTGCTTATCAAAGTTAGCTGGCTAACTCCTCAAACCAGCTACGTAGTATACCCCTCTGGTTGCTTATCAAAGTTAGCTGGCTAACTCCTCAAACCTGCTACGTAGTATACCCCTCTGGTTGCTTATCAAAGTTAGCTGGCTAACTCCTCAAACCAGCTACGTAGTATACCCCTCTGGTTGCTTATCAAAGTTAGCTGGCTAACTCCTCAAACCTGCTACGTAGTATACCCCTCTAGTTGCTTATCAAAGTTAGCTAGCTAACTCCTCAAACCAGCTACGTAGTATACCCCTCTAGTTGCTTATCAAAGTTAGCTGGCTAACTCCTCAAACTAGCTACGTAGTATACCCCTCTGGTTGCTTATCAAAGTTAGCTGGCTAACTCCTCAAACCAGCTACGTAGTATACCCCTCTAGTTGCTTATCAAAGTTAGCTGGCTAACTCCTCAAACCAGCTACGTAGTATACCCCTCTAGTTGCTTATCAAAGTTAGCTGGCTAACTCCTCAAACCAGCTACGTAGTATACCCCTCTGGTTGCTTACCAAAGTTAGCTGGCTAACTCATTGATCCTGCTTTGTAGTGTACCCCTCTGCAGTTAAAACAACATCAAAGTGGGCACCCGCCACTGTTTTGCTAAACAGCTGAGGGATAGGGTTGGAGAAATGTAAACACTCAAATTCAGACAGATTTATGATAGTTAATCTTATTTATTACATTAAATATTGCACAATTTACCATATCAGTGCAGACAAGCGTCAGAGCCAGTGTAGTAGGATTCTATCTAGTCTTTAGTTCAGTGCGGATGTTGCCTGTAATGCATGGCTTCTGGTTTGGCGTATGTACCTACGGTTTGTGTGGACGATGTTGTCGATGCACTTATTAATGAAGCCGGTGACTGATGTGGTATCGGATGAATCCCTGAAGCTTGGCTGCAACCCTTCTAAGCCTATGCTGCCCTTCAGTCACTAGACTTTTTGCGCTGACGGAAACATAGATTATCCCAGATACAACTCCAGCTGCTCTCTGCATCTGACTGCGTGTTCTCTCATAGTCTGAGAGTCTCTGGGTCGTCACGGTGGTGGCACAGGGCTACTCATTTCTCTTAAATGGAGATGTTCTATTTTATCCCTCACTCACCTGTCCATCTCCTTATTCTGTCCCATATTTCCTCCCGTCTGGCTCGGTTCTCCCCTCCTGCTCCGTGGCTGAGTGACTCATTGCGAGCTTACAGAACAGAGCTACGGGCAGCTGAGTGAAAATGTGGAATACTTCCGGAGGACCTTCACTCCCTCCCCTCTACCTTGTCTTCCTTTTGTATTCACTGCTAAAGCTACTTTCTATCACTCTAAATGTCAAGCTTCTGCCTCTAAACCCAGAAACTATTTTCCTTCCTTAATCCTCTACCCCCTCCCTCCTCCTGTTGACCAGTTTATCAAGAAGGTTGATGACATCCTCTCATCATTCACTCAGCCTATTGAGTCCACTGGTCCCACTCACACATGCAGTGGTTCCTCAATTAAACGTATTGAGTTTATGCCGCGACCGTTTGTAGTAGATGGTGGCATTCTGTCATTGCACCACACTATCAGAAGGGGGAGTTAGAACGCTGATTTATCCGTAGTCTAAACTGTGACAGAAATGTATTATATTTTCCTGAATTAATGGATGTGTTTTCAGTCTGAGAGTCTCTCTTCTCTGGCACTAGTCCTGCATCAGGCCACAACAAAACACAAAATCTGGCAGTGGTCCTGGAGTTGAGAGAGAACTTAGATAAATACAAAGGCCCAAACACACTTGACATGTGGACCGACGATTTTCGAAAAATAGGCAAGGTGGGCTTTCAGTTTCTCTATTTTATATTTTTAGACAATTCAAAACATACACATACAAACATCAACTACATCACACCTCCATCTCCAGACCCACCTGCTCACACCTCCGTCTCCAGACCCACCTGCTCACACCTCCGTCTCCAGACCCACCTGCTCACACCTCCGTCTCCAGACCCACCTGCTCACACCTCCGTCTCCAGACCCACCTGCTCACACCTCCGTCTCCAGACCCACCTGCTCACACCCCCATCTCCAGACCCACCTGCTCACACCCCCATCTCCAGACCCACCTGCTCACACCCCCATCTCCAGACCCACCTGCTCACACCTCCATCTCCAGACCCACCTGCTCACACCTCCATCTCCAGACCCACCTGCTCACACCTCCGTCTCCAGACCCACCTGCTCACACCTCCATCTCCAGACCCACCTGCTCACACCCCCATCTCCAGACCCACCTGCTCACACCTCCATCTCCAGACCCATCTACTCACACCCCCATCTCCAGACCAACTACATCACTCTCCGCCACATGTCCTCAAACTGCACCATTTTGTTTATCTCCCGTCGCTTTCAAACACTTTCAACATTTGGATAATTAAACATTTAAAGGCTGACATTTTGTTGATTTTAATACTTCCGATGGCTACATTTCAAACTCCACCCATAGCATGGATTATGATAACCTAATGGATCATGATAACCTAATGACAAATAAAGTGAGTTTCTGAAACACGGAGTCCTTCTTTGTTGATGTAAAGAAGACACTGAATGAAGAGAGTCCAGCGAGGATTTGTCAACATAAAGCTGAGTGACTCGTTAATGGCTTTGGATCTAAATAAGTACCAACATTCTTTCTGATCGATAAATAAATGTTTTGACCAAAGTTAATCTGCTCATGTTGTGTGTGTTTGGTTATTTGTGACATTGTGGTTACAATGAACACCATTTCTAACTCAATATCACAGACCAGATTTTCCCTCACAAAAAAAATGCATGAAAAGATTGTGCATAAAAATAAAAACAAATAAAATTCAATCATATATTTGTACCTCTGTAGATGCTGTGTTTTATTTACATGATGACGATGATGCAATAATGATGATGATGGACAGCTGGAGGAATTTCAAAAACACTTTTTTTCACAAGTGTAGCTGGTTGTGAATTCTTCATACCTCAATTCATTTACAAAATGGTCGTTTAATAGCCCGGCTACTGTAGGTGTGAAAATCCCCCCAACTTGCAATGTATTCGATTCTCTAAAGTACTCTAAAGTTTTTACATTTCTAACTCAAAACCTCACGCAAAATGTCGGATAAAGCATATACTGTAAAGTATTTGTTCATCCACATCTTTATGCTTTCGTTAACAAAATAACGATCAAAAATACTTTCAAAATGCAGATGCTTATTTCAATTACGGTCAAAATCTCAGCTACATTTTAGTTGCACTCCCCCCCCAGCTACACGACCACGGGTAAACTTTGCTGAGATGATCAATGTATTTGTTGCAGTGTTGTATTGTCAGTTTCTCTAGCCTAAAAGTATTGATATACTTTATATTAGATATACTGTAGGTCTACCGTAGGCGACATGAGTCTCACTAGTGTTGAGTAATGTGCTGTTAAAAGTGTTGTAGGTCTTTTATTTATTTTTATTTAACATTTATTTAACTACACAAAGATCTACTTACTCTGCTGGCTTCTTGACCCAGTTTATGCCCTCATTTGCAATGCAAACCCGGGCGGCAGTGTGTTTTGGGTCATTGTCTGCACTTGGAGAAGGAAAAAAGACATTTAGCCCCACAGCCAACATTAAGTACAATACTATAAATATACATGTAAATAGGCCTAAACATAACCAAATATTGCTATAATCCTACCTTGAAAGAAATGATGTGCTCCCAGAAACACCTCTGTGACAAAGGGTCCAGCATATCTCATTGATGATTTCATCCCTCAATGAAATCTCGAGCCATGATACCTGAAAAAGGAGGCAACGGTGAATTGTGGAACACATAGCAGTCCGTGAGGTGTAGGCTACAATATTTTATGTACCTTTTGCTTTGTAAATAGCTAAACTTACCATCAAAAAATCAAATATGGGCCTGGTGCCTGGCGAGACATTGCCCCCCACACATGGAGTTTGAAGGAATGCTTGGGACTCGGCTTGCTTGATCTTCTTCCTATTTTTCTGTAGCGTATTTGAGCAAGTTGCTCGACGGCCACGGCTGATTCGTTTGTGACGTCACTGAATGTCTCGTCGGCTTTGATCCATGCCTGGGCCTGCAGGACGCAAAGTCCTTTGTCAGACGAATCATTGGGTCGAAAACTACAGAACAGTACAAAACAAGAGAAGACACATGTTGTGATAGCAATAAAAACTGTACCATAGAGGCTCAGAATAAGTTAGAGGAAAAACAAAAAGAAATGGAGGAACTTATTCAAGAAAGATCCAGAGTAATATATTATAAAAATAAAGCCAACTGGATGGAAAATGCAATCAATCTTCAACATAGAAATGCTACCAAAGAAAATGTATTGAAACTTTTTACAAATGATGGAGTCACTCATGATTCACCAAACTATATTTTTAAAGAGGAAGTAACGTACATTAAGAATATGTTTTAGTTTCAGTCTCCTCCATCTCCACTAACCGAAGCTAATTGTATGGATTTTTTTCCTATTAATAATGTAAAATTAACATCTGTAGGGAAAGACTCAGGTGAAGGCCAAATTACAGAGGAGGAACTGCTTGATGCACTTAAAGCCTTTAAGGCTGGGAAAACTCCAGGGCTGGATGGCATACCAGTTGAGGTATACCAAACTTTTTTTGATATAATCAGAGGACCATTATTAGCTTGTTTTAACCACTCCTATATAAACGGTAGATTATTGGACACGCAACAAGAAGGTCTGATTTCATTATTACTGAAACAGGATCCAAGTGGTATATATAAAGATCCAGTCCATTTAAACAATTGGAGGCCTCTTACACTTGAGTGTTGTGATGCAAAAATTCTAGCTAAATGCATAGCACTCAGAATTAAAAAGGTTTTGTCAGAAATAATGTCAGATATAATTCATCCTAATCAGACAGGTTTTTTACCTGCCTGGACGATACATTGGAGATAATATTAGACAAGTTCTGGAAACAATAGAACACTATGAAATATCGGGGAAACCAGGCCTGGTTTTCATAGCTGACTTTCAAAAAGGCTTTTGATAAAGTACGACTGAAGTTAATATATAAACGCCTGGAACATTTCAATTTTGGAGGATCTCTTATGAAATGGGTTAAAGTTATGTATAGTAACCCGAGGTGTAAAATAGTAAATAATGGCTACATCTCAGAAAGTTTTAAACTATCTAGAGTAGTAAAACAAGGTTGTCCACTATCGGCATATCTATTTATTATTGCCATCGAAATGTTAGCTGTTAAAATTAGATCCAACAATAATATTAAGGGATTAGAAATATGTGGCTTAAAAACAAAGGTGTCATTGTACGCTGATGATTCATGTTTTCTTTTAAAACCACAATGTGAATCCCTCCACAGCCTCATAGAGGAGCTAGATACTGTTTCTAACCTCTCTGGGTTAAAACCAAATTATGATAATTGTACTATATTACATTTTGGATCACAAAAAAAATATACTTTTACATTACTGTGTAGTTTACCAATAAAATGGTCTGACGGGGATGTGGACATACTCGGTATACAAATCCCAAAATAAATGATCTCACTCCAATAAATGTTTATAGAAAGTTAGCAAAAATAGATCTTGCGACGATGGAAAGGAAAATACCTGTCTATTTGTGGAAAAATCACCCTGATTAACTCTTTAGTCATATCACACACAAAAAATATCACACAAATTGGTTGCAATTTCAGTTTAATCCACCAGAAAAGACAGAACAAATAATACAACAAATATTGTGGTTAAACTCAAATATACTAATTTATTTAAAAAAACGTATTTTTTGATAACATAAAAAAAAAGGTATAATCTTTGTCAATGATAACATAAATAGGACTGGTGGAGTGATGTCACACATGCAGCTAACAGAGACATATGGAAATGTCTGCTCTACCCAAAATTACAATCAACTAATTGCAGCATTACCACAAAAAATGGATGAGGCAAGTGGAAGGGGGGAAAAGTAAGGAACTTGTCTGTCAGCCCTGCATTAAAGACCAAAATTGGTTAAAGACAATTGTGATGAATAAAAATATATACCAGTTTAATTTAAGGACCAAAAAAATTACAGTTGTGTCATATAAATTGCTAAATAGTTGGGAAGAGATTTTTGATGTACCGATTCCATGGCACATGGTTTATGAATTGACATGCAAAACGACACCGAATTTGAAACTTCTTACTTCATTTTGTATAAATGATTATACAAAATTCTTGCAACCAATAAATGTTATATATGGATACAATCTTCCCAGCTCTGCAGATTTTGCTGCGAGGAGGCAGAGTCATTAGATCATTTATTTTGGTACTGTCCATACGAAGCTCGTTTATGGTCACAGGTCCAAAATGGCTGAAGATTTGCATAATTCACCTAGAACTAACGCTGCAGACAGCAATAATGGGTGATTTGAAAAGTCATAGTCAATCGATCAATAATATAATTATTTTAGCAAAAATGTGTATCTTTAATTTACAATCTGTAGAAACTGAGAATAAAAAGGTTCAGTACTTTTGTGAAGCATCACAGCACAGTTGAAAAACATATGGCAAATAGAAATCCAAAATGGATGGTGTTGAGAGATAGATGGGAGGGGTTGAATGGAGCTGAAGGGTGGGACTAATAACAATAAGATAAACAAATGTAAAACATACGGGATCTGTAAAATGTATATAGGTTCAGAACTTTTGTGAAATAGTTACAGATATAAAACTGGATGGACATCAGAAATAGAGGAAAGCCAGGAAGGGGGTGGGGCGGGGGGTATATATATACAGTGGGGAGAACAAGTATTTGATACACTGCCGATTTTGCAGGTTTTCCTACTTACAAAGCATGTAGAGGTCTGTAATTTTTATCATAGGTACACTTCAACTGTGAGAGACGGAATCTAAAACAAAAATCCAGAAAATCACATTGTATGATTTTTAAATAATTAATTTGCATTTTATTGCATGACATAAGTATTTGATCACCTACCAACCAGTAAGAATTCCGGCTCTCACAGACCTGTTAGTTTTTCTTTAAGAAGCCCTCCTGTTCTCCACTCATTACCTGTATTAACTGCACCTGTTTGAACTCGTTACCTGTATAAAAGACACCTGTCCACACACTCAATCAAACAGATTCCAACCTCTCCACAATGGCCAAGACCAGAGAGCTGTGTAAGGACATCAGGGATAAAATTGTAGACCTGCACAAGGCTGGGATGGGCTACAGGACAATAGGCAAGCAGCTTGGTGAGAAGGAAACAACTGTTGGCGCAATTATTAGAAAATGGAAGAAGTTCAAGATGACGGTCAATCACCCTCGGTCTGGGGCTCCATGCAAGATTTCACCTCGTGGGGCATCAATGATCATGAGGAAGGTGAGGGATCAGCCCAGAACTACACGGCAGGACCTGGTCAATGACCTGAAGAGAGCTGGGACCACAGTCTCAAAGAAAACCATTAGTAACACACTACGCCGTCATGGATTAAAATCCTGCAGCGCACGCAAGGTCCCCCTGCTTAAGCCAGTGCATGTCCAGGCCTGTCTGAAGTTTGCCAATGACCATCTGGATGATCCAGAGGAGGAATGGGAGAAGGTCATGTGGTCTGATGAGACAAAAATAGAGCTTTTTGGTCTAACTCCACTCGCCGTGTTTGGAGGAAGAAGAAGTATGAGTACAACCCCAAGAACAGCATCCCAACCGTGAAGCATGGAGGTGGAAACATCATTCTTTGGGGATGCTTTTCTGCAAAGGGGACAGGACGACTGCACCGTATTGAGGGGAGGATGGATGGGGCCATGTATCGCGAGATCTTGGCCAACAACCTCCTTCCCTCAGTAAGAGCATTGAAGATGGGTCGTGGCTGGGTCTTCCAGCATGACAACGACACAAAGCACACAGCCATGGCAACTAAGGAGTGGCTCCGTAAGAAGCATCTCAAGGTCCTGGAGTGGCCTAGCCAGTCTCCAGACCTGAACCCAATAGAAAATCTTTGGAGGGAGCTGAAACTCCGTATTGCCCAGCGACAGCCTCGAAACCTGAAGGATCTGGAGAAGATCTGTAGGGAGGAGTGGGCCAAAATCCCTGCTGCAGTGTGTGCAAACCTAGTCAAGAACTACAGGAAACGTATGATCTCTGTAATTGCAAACAAAGGTTTCTGTACCAAATATTAAGTTCTGCTTTTCTGATGTATCAAATACTTATGTCATGCAATAAAATGCAAATTAATTACTTAAAAATCATACAATGTGATTTTCTGGATTTTTGTTTTAGATTCCGTCTCTCATAGTTGAAGTGTACCTATGATAAAAAATTACAGACCTCTACATGCTTTGTAAGTAGGAAAACCTGCAAAATCGGCAGTGTATCAAATACTTGTTCTCCCCACTGTATATATATAAGCATGTAGAGGTCTGTAATTTTTATCATAGGTACACTTCAACTGTGAGAGATGGAATCTAAAACAAAAATCCAGAAAATCACATTGTATGATTTTTAAGTAATTCATTTGCATTTTATTGCATGACATAAGTATTTGATACATCAGAAAAGCAGAACTTAATATTAGGTACAGAAACCTTTGTTTGCAATTACAGAGATCATACGTTTCCTGTAGTTCTTGACCAGGTTTGCACACACTGCAGCAGGGATTTTGGCCCACTCCTCCATACAGACCTTCTCCAGATCCTTCAGGTTTCGGGGCTGTCGCTGGGCAATACGGACTTTCAGCTCCCTCCAAAGATATTCTTTTGGGTTCAGGTCTGGAGACTGGCTAGGCCACTCCAGGACCTTGAGATGCTTCTTACGGAGCCACTCCTTAGTTGCCCTGGCTGTGTTTTTGGGTCGTTGTCATGCTGGAAGACCCAGCCACGACCCATCTTCAATGCTCTTACTGAGGGAAGGAGGTTGTTGGCCAAGATCTCGCGATACATGGCCCCATCCATCCTCCCCTCAATACGGTGCAGTCGTCCTGTCCCCTTTGCAGAAAAGTATCCCCAAATAATTATGTTTCCACCTCCATGCTTCATGGTTGGGATGGTGTTCTTGGGGTTGTACTCATCCTTCTTCTTCCTCCAAACACGGCGAGTGGAGTTTAGACCAAAAAGCTCTATTTTTGTCTCATCAGACCACATGACCTTCTCCCATTCCTCCTCTGGATCATCCAGATGGTCATTGGCAAACTTCAGACGGGCCTGGACATGCGCTGGCTTGAGCAGGGGGACCTTGCGTGCGCTGCAGGATTTTAATCCATGACGGCGTAGTGTGTTACTAATGGTTTTCTTTGAAACGGTGGTCCCAGCTCTCTTCAGGTCATTGACCAGGTCCTGCCGTGTAGTTCTGGGCTGATCCCTCAACTTCCTCATGATCATTGATGCCCCACGAGGTGAGATCTTGCATGGAGCCCCAGACCGAGGGTGATTGACCGTCATCTTGAACTTCTTCCATTTTCTAATAATTGCGCCAACAGTTGTTGCCTTCTCACCAAGCTGCTTGCCTATTGTCCTGTAGCCCATCCCAGCCTTGTGCAGGTCTACAATTTTATCCCTGATGTCCTTACACAGCTCTCTTGTCTTGGCCATTGTGGAGAGGTTGGAGTCTGTTTGATTGAGTGTGTGGACAGGTGTCTTTTATACAGGTAACGAGTTCAAACAGGTGCAGTTAATACAGGTAATGAGTGGAGAACAGGAGGGCTTCTTAAAGAAAAACGAACAGGTCTGTGAGAGCCGGAATTCTTACTGGTTGGTAGGTGATCAAATACTTATGTCATGCAATAAAATGCAAATTAATTACTTAAAAATCATACAATGTGATTTTCTGGATTTTTGTTTTAGATTCCATCTCTCACAGTTGAAGTGTACCTATGATAAAAATTACAGACCTCTACATGCTTTGTAAGTAGGAAAACCTGCAAAATTGACAGTGTATCAAATACTTGTTCTCCCCACTGTATATAACATTCTATTATAACATTCTATACATTCTACATTCTATGTTTTTTTATGACACCTCACGCCCATTGTAAATCTTAAGGCAGCAGAAAAAAATCTTTTGTCCTCTCAGTGTGAAGGATTGGAATGTGTGAGTGGGCCCTATGGAGAATCTAACTCAGAACAGTAACATAACAAGGCCTGCATCCTGGAGTCGCCTCTTCACTGTTGACGTTGAGACTCGTGTTTTGAAGGGTACTATTTAATGAAGCTGCCAGTTGAGGACTTGTGAGGCGTCTGTTTCTCAAACTAGACACTGTAATGTACTTGTCCTCTTGCTCAGTTGTGAACCGGGGCCTCCCACTCCTTTTTTTCCCTATTCTGGTTAGAACCAGTTTGTGCTGTTCTGTGAACGGAGTTGTACACAGCGTTGTATGAGATCTTCAGTACCTTGGCAATTTCTCGCATGGAATAGCCTTAATTTCTCAGAACAAGAATAGACTAACGAGTTTCAGAAGAAAGTTCTTTGTTTCTGGCCATTTTGAGCCTGTAATCGAACCCACAAATGCTGATGCTCCAGATACTCAACTAGTCTAAAGAAGGCCAGTTTATTTGCTTCTTTAATCAGCACAAACATTTTCAGCTGTGCTAACATGATTGCAAAAGGGGTTTTCTAATAATCAATTAGCCTTATAAATAATAAACTTGGATTAGCTAACACAACGTGTCATTGGAACACAGGAGTGATGGTTGCTTATAATGGGCCTCTGTACGCCTATGTAGATATTCCATAAAAAACCTTCCGTTTCCAGCTACAGTAGTAATTTACAACATTGACAATGTCTACACTGTATTTCTGATCAATTTGATGTTATTTTAATGGACAAAAAAAGTGCTTTTCTTTCAAAAAAAGAACCCCAAACTTTTGGACGGTAGTGTATATAGATATAAACTCAGCAAAAAAAGAAACGAACACTGCCATTCCTGTCTTGCAGGAAATCACACACAGAATGAGCAGTATGGCTGGTGGCATTGTCATGCTGGAGGGTCATGTCAGAATGAGCCTGCAGGAAGGGTACCACATGAGGGAGGAGGATGTCTTCTCTGTAACACACAGCGTTGAGATTGCCTGCAATGACAACAAGCTCAGTCCGATGATGCTGTGACACACCGCCCCAGACGGATCGGTACATGTTCGGATGTACCGATCCTGTACAGATGTTGTTACACGTGGTCTGCCACTGCGAGGACAATCAGCTGTCCATCCTGTGTCCCTGTAGCGCTGTCTTAGGTGTCTCACAGTACGGACATTGCAATTTATTGCCCTGGCCACATCTGCAGTCCTCATGCCTCCTTGCAGCATGCCTAAGGCACATTCACGCAGATGTGCAGGGACCCTGGGCATCCTTCTTTTGGTGTTTTTCAGAGTCAGTAGAAAGGCCTCTTTAGTGTCCTAAGCTTTCATAACTGTGACCTTAATTGCCTACCGTCTGTAAGCTGTTAGTGTCTTAACGACCGTTCCACAGGTGCATGTTCATTAATTGTTTATGGTTCATTGAACAAGCATGGGAAACAGTGTTTAACCCCTTCACATTGAAGATCTGTGAAGTTATTTAGATTTTTACGAATTATCTTTGAAAAGACAGGGTCCTGAAAAAAGGGACGTTCTTTTTTTTGCTGAGTTTATATGTTTACCCCCAAAATATACGGGGGATTGGAAATGATGCAGACAATTACATTGATGGAAACAACAATCTATCAGCAATATTAATGCTCCACCCCCTAAAAAAAATATTAAATAAATATATATATATTTTTAAAGAGAACACACATGGTTCATGTTCTGAAACATTACAGCAATGTTGATATTGTGCCGTGATACCAGCAGATTCCAGATGGCCTATTGTAACCTGGAGTCACATCTTTCCAGTACTCCCCACCTCCGACAGGCACTCGGGCAGAGTCAACATACGTGGCGGGTTCGTCACGTCGTCGGTTCACCCTGACATTTCCATTCCTCTTCTGACAACAGAACTTGACAAACTGCTCACCAGGCACGGCAAGGGCCGTCCCGACCGGTTATGCTGCTCTGCTATTCCAAGGATGTGTAACCGAAGAGAGATACCACAAGTGGACAAAGAAAAACCAACTGGGATGGATCCCGAGGCAAATGTGGCTTACCAGTGAACCTCCGGGTGTTCATCATTAATACGGTGTCTCAGAAGTTTCTGTCCATCACTGATGTAACCCGAAAAAAGCATTAAAGACAGAGTTAATGAGTACTTGAGGTCACCTAGAAAGTCTGGACCTGGCCTTCTCTCCCTTCTGTAAGGAATTAGGCACTTTACCATGTTTACTATGTACTGTAGGCTATGTAAACTTGTCAGACTGCACAGTAGCGTAATAAACATATACATTTTAAAACTGTTTTTAAAAAATCGAATTCAATAATATATTTGTATCTCTGTTGATGCTGTGTTTTTATTTACGGTAGTGATGTACAGCTGGAGGCATTTTGAAAACAAATCTTGCATAGCAACATACCAAATACACTGGTTTCTAACTACATCTGAATGGATCCATAACGAATTACTATGGGAATATATATCACTGAATGACAGAGCAGCGAGACTGGTCTTTATAAATCAATCAGATTTGTATGTGGAAATGTAAGGATTATTTTGCTCTTCACTTGCAGTCACTTAGGCCTACTCCCAACCGGTCACGTTGTACAGCTCCATATTATCCTAACTGAAATCCTGAGGTCTACTCCTGACCGGTCACGTTGTACAGCTCCATATTATCCTAACTGAAACCCTGAGGCCTACTCCCAACCGGTCACGTTGTACAGCTCCATATTATCCTAACTGAAACCCTGAGGCCTACTCCCGACCGGTCACGTTGTACAGCTCCATATTATCCTAACTGAAACCCTGAGGCCTACTCCCAACCGGTCACGTTGTACAGCTCCATATTATCCTAACTGAAACCCTGAGGCCTACTCCTGACCGGTCACGTTGTACAGCTCCATATTATCCTAACTGAAACCCTGAGGCCTACTCCCGACCGGTCACGTTGTACAGCTCCATATTATCCTAACTGAGACCCTGAGGCCTACTCCCAATCGGTCACGTTGTACAGCTCCATATTATCCTAACTGAAATCCTGAGGTCTACTCCCAATCGGTCACGTTGTACAGCTCCATATTATCCTAACTGAAACCCTGAGGCCTACTCCCAACCGGTCACGTTGTACAGCTCCATATTATCCTAACTGAAACCCTGAGGCCTACTCCCGACCGGTCACGTTATACAGCTCCATATTATCCTAACTGAGACCCTGAGGCCTACATTGGCTACAGTAAGAAATGCATTTTCGTTTTTTCTTGGAATAGAAACACCATAATATTAATCGAATTAATGAAGCTACATTTCTAACAAATCTTTCACATACAGTCTGTTCTACCTAAAATAGGTTTTAAAGTCTCTAGCAAAGCCAATATTAAAAACTTTCAGATGCATTCATGAATTACATCGCTTTAGCCGTGATTGTACAATTAATCAAGGCTCCCTTTGTTATTTTGTTTTATAACTAAAATGCTTGACTGTATTTAAAGACATGGATGACTTGTATGCACAAATTAACATGCACAAATTGACATGACATGCATTAATTAATGAGCGATTTAATAACTTAGCTTCTCAAAGATGCCCTCTGGAGGGCTAACTATCACTAACTATCATTAATGGCAAAAATGGCTGACACTTAAATAACGTGCCATAGAATTTTGCGGCACCCAGTATGCAGCAACTTTTAAAAGGAAGAACCACTGTGCTTTTGGAAACTATTCAGACCCCTTGACTTTTTCCACATTTTGTTACGCTACAGCCTTATTTTAAAATGGATTAAATAAAACATTTCCCTCAGCAATCCACACACAATACCACATAATGACAAAGGGAATATATGTTTGCTAATTTACAATTTTTTTATTTTATTTACATGAGTATTCAGACCCTTTGCTTTAAGACTCGAAATTGAGCTCAGGTGCATCCTGTTTCCATTGATCATCCTTGAGATGTTTCTACAACTTGATTGGAGTCCACCTGTGGTAATTCAATTGATTGGGCGTGATTTGGAAAGGCACACACCTGTCTATATAAGGTCCCACAGTTGACAGTGCATATCAGAGCAAAAACCAAGCCATGAGGTCAAAGGGGTTGTCCGTAGAGCTCCGAGACAGGATTGTGTCGATGCACAGATCTGGGGAAGGATACCAAAAAATGTCTGCCGCATTGAATGTCCCCAAGAACACAGTGGCCTCCATCATTCTTAAATGGAAGAAGTTTGTAACCACCAAGACTCTTCCTAGAGCTGGCCGCCCAGCCAAACTAAGCAATCAGGGGAGAAGGGCCTTGGTCAGGGAGGTGACCAAGAACCCGATGGTCACTCTGACAAAGCTCGTTCTCCCATCTCACTCTGTGGAGATGGGAGAACCTTCCAGAAGGACAACCAACTCTGCAGCGGAAGCCACTTCTCGGTAAAAGGCACATTACAGCCCGCTTGGAGGTTTGCCAAAAGGCACCTAAAGGACTCTCAGACCATAAGAAACAATAATCTCTGGTCTGATAAAACCAAGATTGAACTCTTTGGCCTGAATACCAAGCGTCACGTCTGGAGGAAACCTGGCACCATCCCTACGGTGAAGCATGGTGGTGGCAGCATCATGCTGTGGGGATGTTTTTCAGCGGCAGGGACTAGGAGACTAGTCAGGTCGAGGGAAAGATGAACGGAGCAAAGTACTGAGATATCTTTGGTGAAAACCTGCTCAGGACCTCAGACTGGGGTCACCTTCCAACAGGACAACGACCCTAAGCACACAGCCAAGACAACGCGGGAGTGGCTTTGGGATAAGTCTCTGAATGTCCTTGAGTGGCCCAGCCAGAACCCAATTGAACATCTCTGGAGAGACCTGAAAATCGCTGTGCATCAACGCACCTCATCCAGCCTGATAGAGTTTGAGAGGATCTGCTGAGAAGAATGGGAGAAACTCCCATTGTAGCGTCATACCCAAGAAGAATCAAGGCTGTAATCGCTTCCAAAGGTGCGTCAACATAGTACTGAGTAAAGGGTCTGAATACTTATGTAAATGTGATAAAAAAAATAAAAAAAGGGGTATTGTGATGTCATTATGGGGTATTGTGATGTCATTATGGGGTATTGTGTGTAGATTGATGATGGGGGAAAAAACAATTTAGTCAATTTTAAAATAAGGCTGTAACGTAACAAAATGCAGAAAACGTCAAGGTGTCTGAACACTTTCCGAATGCACTGTACACTTCCGTAATTTTTTTAACTGGATCCCGGAGACCCTCAGACAAGTCTTGTGAGGCTTGTGGGCGTCCTAGAGCATAACAATCAACATGTACGCGTTCATGAGATGTTCACCTTTCCATAGCGTATGTAACTGTTCGGACGTTACAAACAGAAGTTGGCAGTACGGAGCACACCATTGTGTTCGTGAGTCCCATCTTTCCAAATATTGGTCATAATAGTTTATAGGCAGTAGGGAAGCTACAGACACTTTCGTGAGAAGACCGATTTTTTTGGAACGTCTCCTGGTCTGACAAACACCGCTGTAGCTCTGCCACGCAGAAGGGCAACTTCAGCAGATGCGGTGAATTTGGGACGTAGCCCATGCAAAATAAACAGATCTCTCTAGCTATGAGAGATTTTTACGGCGAATGTTATGCTAATTAGGTTCCCGCAGGCATCGATTCTATTAAAGGCGATGCTGTCGAAAAGTTGGACATTACATTTTTGCATCTGAGCTCCTAGAGTGTGCGGCTCTCCTTTGTTTTTAAGTTTTCTACTCCGCTAGCCAGCACCTCGCCTAAATAGGTGTGCGTTTCTTTTTCTTCTAGATCGAATCTATTAAAGTCAGTCACCTTATTGGAGGGTGCTGTCTGGACCTCAAACCAACTGAAAACAAAAAGGACATTATTGCAGTTCGGTTTCATGGCCAGTGCGCTTACTTTGACGGCCATTTTCATTTTATTTTTTAAATAATCTACTAGCAACATGACAAAAGTCTTAACTGTAAATTCCTTGAACTGGTTTCCTGTTTATTATAATTTGTGGTTTCTAGCCAATCAAAGCAGTGGAGCATAACCCTAACGGACGAAACCATTAATCTTGGGGAGCTGGTTTGCAAAATGCTATCCTATCACGCAATTAAACCATTTATGAAATGGTCATATATATATTTTTAATATAGACTAGCGCAAAAACAAGTGAACAGCTACAAATTATCCAATGAATTATATCCAATGAATACGTTTTTAAAATCTGGTTAAAAAAAAGGGTAGGTACAAAAACAGGTTTGTAATTATCTCCATGGACACAAGACTGCTTGGCTAATCTCAGTCACCAAGAAGAAGAACTGGTCAGCCGTTTCTGATTAAGAGACAATGCTGCTGGGTAATAACATTGTGTCAATGTGGGGGGATCAATTGGAGGTGTTAGGTTGGAGTCATTAAAACTCGTTTTTCAACCACTCCACAAAATTCTTGTTAACAAACTATAGTTCTGGCAAGTCGGTTAGGACATCTACTTTGTGCATGACACTAGTAATTTTTCCAACAATTGTTTACAGACAGATTATTTCACTTATGATTCACTTATCACAATTCCAGTGGGTCAGTAGTTTACATATACTAAGTTGACTGTGCCTTTAAACAGCTTGGCAAATTCCAGAAAATTATGTCATGGCTTTAGAAGCTTCTGATAGGTTAATTGACATCATTTGAGTCAATTGGAGGTGTACCTGTGGATGTATTTCAAGGCCTACTTTCAAACTCAGTACCTCTTTGCTTGACATCATGGGAAAATCAAAAGAAATCAGCCAAGACCTCAGAAAAACAATTGTAGACCTCCACAAGTCTGGATCATCCTTGGGAGCAATTTCCAAATGCCTGAAGGTACCACGTTCATCTGTACAAACAATAGTATGCAAGTATAAACACCATGGGACCACGCAGCCGTCATACCGCTCAGGAAGGAGACGCGTTCTGTCTCCTAGAGATGAACGTACTTTGGTGTGAAAAGTGCAAATCAATCACAGAACAACAGCAAAGGACTTTGTGAAGATGCTGGAGGAAACAGGTACAAAAGTATCTATATCCACAGTAAAATGAGTCCTATATCGACATAACCTGAAAGGCCGCTCAGCAAGGAAGAAGCCACTGCTCCAAATCCACCAGAAAAAAGCCAGACTACGGTTTGCAACTGCACATGTGGACAAAGATCATACTTTTTGGAGAATTGTCCTCTGGTCTGATGAAACAAAAATAGAACTGTTTGGCCATAATGGCCATCGTTATGTTTGGAGGAAAAAGGGGGAGGCTTGCAAGCTGAAGAACACCATCCCAACCGTGAAGCACGGGGTGGCAGCATCATGTTGTGGGGGTGCTTTGCTGCAGGAGGGACAAGTGCACTTCACAAAATAGATGGCATCATGATGGAGGACAATTATCTGGATATATTGAAGCAACATCTCAAGACATCAGTCAGGAAGTTAAAGCTTGGTCGCAAATGGGTCTTCCAATAGGACAATGACCCCAAGCATACTTCCAAAGTTGTGGCAAAATGGCTTAAGGACAACGAAGTCAAGGTATTGGAGTGGCCGTCACAAAGCCCTGACCTCAATCTTCTAGAAAATTTGTGGGCAGAACTGAAAAAGCGTGTGCGAGCAAGGAGGCCTACAAACCTGACTCAATTACATGAGCTCTGTCAGGATG
Organism: Salvelinus alpinus; assembly: GCF_045679555.1. Taxonomy (NCBI): domain Eukaryota; kingdom Metazoa; phylum Chordata; class Actinopteri; order Salmoniformes; family Salmonidae; genus Salvelinus; species Salvelinus alpinus. Next base: position 31,284,858 of record NC_092116.1, read on the forward strand.
ATTGGGCCAAAACTCACCCAATCTATTGTGGGAAGCTTGTGGAAGGCTACCCAAAACGTTTGACCCAAGTTAAACAATTTAAAGGCAATGCTACCAAATACTAATTGAGTGTATGTAAACTTCTGACCCACTGGGAATGTGATGAAAGAAATAAAAGCTGAAATAAATCATTCTCTCTACTATTATTCTGACATTTCACATTCTTAAAATGAAGTGGTGATCCTAACTGACCTAAGAGAGGGAATTTTTACGAGGATTAAATGTCAGGAATTGTGAAAAACTGAGTTTAAATATATTTTGCTGATGTGCATGTAAACTTCCAATTTCAACTGTACATGTAGGTAGAGTTATTAAAGTGACTATGCATTGATAATAACAGAGAGTAGCAGCAGTGTAAAAGGGGGGGGTGAAATGCAAATAGTCTGAGTAGCCATTTGATTAGATGTTGATTAGATGTTCAGGAGTCTTATGGCTTGGGGATAGAACCTGTTTAGATGCCTCTTGGACCTAGACTTGGCGCCCGGTACCGCTTGCCGTGCGGTAGCAGAGAGAACAGTCTATGACTAGGGTGGCTGGAGTCTTCTTCTATACACTGCCTGGTATAGAGGTCCTGGATGGCAGGAAGCTTGGCCCTGTAGTGCCTTGCGGTCGGAGGCCAAGCAGTTGCCATACCAGGCAGTGATGCAACCCGTCAGGATGCTCTCGATGGTGCAGCTGTAGAACATTTTGAGGACCTGGGGACCCACGCCAAATATGTTCAGTCTCCTGAGGGGGAATAGGTTTGTCTCTCCTTCTTCATGACTGTCTTGGTGTGTTTGGACCATGATAATTTGTTGGTGATGTGGACACCAAGGAACTTGAAGCTCTCAACCTGCTCCACTACAGCCTCGTCGATGAGAATGAGGGCGTGCTCGGTCCTCCTTTTCCTGTAGTCCACAATCATCTCCTTAGTCTTGGTCACGTTGAGGGAGAGGTTGTTGTCCTGGCACCACACGGCCAGATCTCTGACCTCCTCCTTATAGGCTGTCTCGTCGTTGTCCGTGATCAGGCCTACCACTGTTGTGTCATCTGCAAACTTAATGATGGTGTTGGAGTTGTTCCTGGACGTGCAGTCATGAGTGAACAGGGAGTACAGGAGGGGACAGAGTACCTCACCCCTGAGGGGCCCCCGTGTTGAGGATCAGCGTGACGGATGTGTTGTTGCCTACCCTTACCTCCTGGGGGCGGCCCGTCAGGAAGTCCAGGATCCAGTTGCAGAGGGAGGTGTTTAGTCCCAGGGTCCTTAGCTTAGTGATGAGCTTTGAGACTGTGGTGTGAACAGGGATAATATCTCCTGATAACTGCATTCTCTAGTTTAGTGCACATTGTCACATCAGTCCCAAGCTGTTACAGTTGTCAGGAGTCACCTGTGTTGCAATTTTATATATATATATATTTTATATATATACAGTACCAGTCAAAAGCTGGGACACCTACTCATTCAATGGTTTTTCCAACAAGTGCACAGCATATGTGGGAACTCCTTCAAGACTGTTGGAAAAGCATTCCAGGTGAAGCTGGTTGAGAGAATGCCAAGCGTGTGCAAAGCTGTCATCAAGGCAAAGCGTGGCTATTTTGAAGAATCTCAAATATAAATATTTTTTGGGTTACTACATGATTCCATATGTGTTATTTCATAGTTTTGATGACTTCACTATTATTCTACAATGTAGAAAATAGTCAAAATAAAGAAAAACCCTTGAATGAGTAGGTGTGTCCAATCTTTTGACTGGTATTGTATGTATTATTTAATTATTTCTCTACATATTATCTAATTATTCAAACTTTAATTCATTTTATTCATTTATATATTTATTTATTTCTATATTTCTTCCTCCAATATGATAATGAGGGGGTGTCAATCAAACATCTGTGGGTGGTATCTAACACACCATTGGTTGATCAATGACTGCATTTTGCACCACCTATTTGAAATAGTGGAATGAAACATAAAACAAGCTTAGCATTTATTTTATTTGATGTTTTGTGCTCTGATGCGACCTTTGAACCGAGCTAATGAAGCCTTTCTAAGTTATATTCTTCAAAAAGCAACGGGTGTAAAAAAAAACGCCCCTTTAACATTTTCCTTAATAAACTTGTGTTGACCTGCTTCCTCGTTCTGAACTATTGCTCAATTTACAGTATCAGTGCTATTAATAGCACCAAGCGACCACTAGATGGGGGTGTAGGACCACTACATAAGGAAGTGCAGTGTACTGTACTGTGTAGTATAATAGCAGTCAACCCACAACTAGGCTTCTGCAGCCACAGACGAGCTTTACAAGTCAACTCTGCATGACAAGCCAACATCTCTGCTGCCTTTTACAGGGTAATTTAACTCATATTGCTGCTGTTGACTGAGGCAGGACTTTCTGGTTAAGAGTGTGTGTTCACAACCAAAGAACTGGATTTCGTCAACTAATTGTGAGTGTGTGCCTGTGGTAAGATACAATGTGTTTGTGAGTCCTTGGCTGTTGGACCATGTCTGGATATCTGTGAACGGAGAAAGAGAGTGAGGGCAGAGTGAGAGAAAGAGTGAGGTAGAGAATACGGCTTTTCCTCATTTGGGCAAAAAGTCTCTCCTCGTGTGACCCGGAAATCGATAACTGGTTGAGGAAGAGGGGGTGGAGTTACTAAGTGGAAAGGGGTGTGGTGAAATAAACAACTAAGGTGTCAATTCATTCAGTTCATTTGGGGAAAACATGCAGAAAATCACTGTGGATATGATATGAATATTTAAAATCAAATAAAAATGGTTAATCAGAGATAGAAAAAAATTGAGAGATGAATGGAGGAGATTCTCATTTGTGCAAAAGACCGTCCTCTCCTCAACCCCTTCCTTCCTCTCTCCTCCATGACCTGAACAGTGGTCAAGGATATGTCAATTAGTTAGTAGGAGAACAGAAGAGGCTCCTCTCCTCCTCGATAGCCACGTTTCATCGAGGATAGTCATGTGTATTCTACTTTTGTGGAGTCTTTTGTGGAAGAGTTCTGCCACACTCCCTTTGAATCAGCTTTCGTTTTCTCTGAGAAAAGCATGGACATATTTAAAAACGATATGCTACTGTTTTATCTATAAAATGTCTTGAACAACTAACTTAATTTGTTTTTATAACTTTACACATATAGTTTGGGATCCACCCATGTAAACTCATTTACCTGGTTACTACATGATTCCATATGTGTTATTTCATAGTTTTGATGTCTTCACTATTATTCTACAATGTAGAAAATAGTAAAAATAAAGACAATCCCTTGAATGGGTAGGTGTGTCCAAACTTTTGACTGGTATTGTAAGTGTGGAAAATATCAAACTGACCCAAGACTAGCAACTAGGCACCACTTCTCCATACACCACATAAACTGGCAAGAGGAACAAGGTGTCTGATAGGCTGTCAGAATGTAAAACATGCATCTGATTGGCTGTGAGAGAGGAAGTGAACTGCTGTTGGATTGAACAGGTTCTGACTAGAGGGAGTACGCCTACGACCCGAAGTTACTTATTCGTAGCAGGTTAGGATAATTTACTCAGCTGGTTAGGATAATTTACTCAGCAGGTTAGGATAATTTACTCAGCAGGTTAGGATAATTTACTCAGCAGGTTAGGATAATTTACTCAGCATGTTAGGATAATTTAATCAGCAGGTTAGGATAATTTACTCAGCAGGTTAGGATAATTAACGTGTTAGGTTAGGAGACGTAGGTTAAGGTTAGGATAATTTACTCAGCAGGTTAGGATAATTAACTCAGCAGGTTAGGATAATTTACTCAGCTGGTTAGGATAATTTACTCAGCTGGTTAGGATAATTTACTCAGCAGGTTAGGATAATTTACTCAGCTGGTTAGGATAATTTACTCAGCAGGTTAGGATAATTTACTCAGCAGGTTAGGATAATTTACTCAGCAGGTTAGGATAATTTACTCAGCAGGTTAGGATAATTAACTCAGCAGGTTAGGATAATTAACTCAGCAGGTTAGGATAATTTACTCAGCAGATTAGGATAATTTAAATTTACTCAGCAGGTTAGGATAATTAACTCAGCAGGTTAGGAGAATTTACTCAGCAGGTTAGGATAATTAACGTGTTAGGTTAGGAGAGGTAGGTTAAGGTTAGGAAAGGGCTAGGGTCAGCTAAAATGCTGTCCTAACCTGCTAGGAAAAGTCACTTCCTGTAGCTGTACGCCCTCTAGTCACAACCAATGGAACACTCAGCTCTGATTGACCTTTGACACAAGGCTGCAGGACACGATGCTGTAGCCCCGGGGCTCCCTCAACCTGGAGAGGTGGAGAGCTGGAGGGAGGAGAGAGAGGGAGAGAGAGAGAGAGAGAGAGAGAGAGAGAGAGAGAGAGAGAGAGAGAGAGAGAGCGCACAAAAAACTATACATACCTCGGCCTTAACATCAGCGCCACAGGTAACTTCCACAAAGCTGTGAACGATTTGAGAGACAAGGCAAGAAGGGCATTCTATGCCATCAAAAGGAACATAAAATTCGATATACCAATTAGGATCTGGCAAAAAATACTTGAATCAGTTATAGAACCCATTGACCTTTATGGTTGTGAGGTCTGGGGTCCGCTCACCAACCAAAAATTCACTAAATTAAGTAAGCAGCTTGTTTTTCGCCAAGGCCAGTGTGTGACCTTGCAGCGATGTGAGTACACATCTATCATATTTCACGCTTACACCTGTAGACGCAATCGGTGACGATAATATCACATTTCATCGTTACGATAGCTAATTGCGTTACCGCAAGCTAGGACTTGTAGCTAGCTTAATCAAATCAAATCAAGTTAAACTTACTAGCTCTGTTTTTGTTGTCATTTAATTTGAATTTGTATAGAGTAATATCTCCCAGTGCCTTGTTTTTTTATGCCCTGTAATTATTTATAGCTGTATGCTCTATAGTTCGTGTGGGTATTGTATTGTGGGTTGCTTAGAGGTGCACATCAAGTTCATGTAGTTGTGTGAGGAGGATGATGCTCTGCTTTGTGGTGCTGTGCAGTGGCTCCCTTTGATGTTTCATTGGTGATGTCACAGCCAATATACTCTACCGGTATATTGTCCTATGTAGCACATAAACAATAACTTATATAAACCCTGGATTGCAGATGCTATGACGCCACCGGGCGGCCATATTGGAACTCCCTAGAAGAAGCAGTCCTCCATAGGAATGAATGGAAATCTACAGTATTTCACTTCAATGTTTCAAGGATAGAAATGACATGTATTTAAGTATGTTTCTGTTGTCGTGAGGACAGTAACATTAGTACTTTCCCCCCCAAAATACTTTTAATATATATTTTTTCATTTTTGTTTATCTCATATAATTTAACAGTCTGCATTAAGGTGTCTATAATAGATTAAACAAATGTAAAACATACATTTAGGATATACATTTAGGAATACATTTCTATAGATTACACAATACTTTTTTACAATGGAGGAGGAGGAGTGCCAAGATGGCTGCGCGGTGGCTTCAATACGACACCCCGTGTCAGTCATCAAGGGTTTATACACATCATTGCACATAAACGGCCTATATGAAAGCAGATTATCCAATAAATTGTTGTTTCTAATTGAGGTCATTTACAATGGAAGTGTCCTGGCTGCACTGAGACGAATGATTGAAGGAGCTGTGTGTGTGTGTGTGTGTGTGTGTGTGTGTGTGTGTGTGCGTGTGCGTGTGCGTGTGCGTGTGCGCGTGCGCGTGCGCGTGTGCGTGTGCGTGTGTGTGTGTGGGGAAACCCGGCTTAGCTCAAGCAGCCCTCACAACTGAGATGTTATCGGCCAATCAGAGGATTGAATGGTTGGGCTGACAGTCGCTGGACTCGGGTTTGAGTCCCGGTCAGGGCTACCTGTGTCTTACCTCCGTGTACTGGCTCGTGTCCAGACCCCCTCCAGACAACAGGCCCACCCGGCACCTGAGGGCCTCCAGGTCAGCTCTAACCACCACCCTGTGGCCCCCCAGTAGAGTCAGACATCCAGGGCCTCGTCTACACAGCAGTCTACTGAGTTTAACAACTTTTGTTGGGGCTGGGAGAGAAGAGACAGGCCCAAAGCCTGTAGAGCTTCGGATAGGCAACATAGTACACATACAAAACAGACAGGAGAGGTGGGAAGGATAACCTTACAGGCAGTTTTAATTGTCATAGTCACATTATCATTTGATTTTATACTGTATAAAACAAGTCAGTTTTAAGAGTCAAAAAATCACAGAAACAATACACTTAAGTTCTATACAAAAGAAGATAATGTAAAACTGTATAAAACAATATATTTTAATACTGTTCAAAACAAGTCACCAAAGATTGAAGGCCTTATCCTTTCGTTAGCTACATTTGTCCATTTTCCACTAATGACAAATGAACAGGTGTCTGACATGCACACATAAAGGGCCAACAGTTCTGCAGGCTACTCCGGTCAAAAACATCCCAAGACAATGTATTTGCAGCATTTCAAGACTTTCACTTGAAAGAAGTAGTTCATGTGTACATTTGAAGTGGGTTATTAAGAGCTTCTTAGGACATTTTGTTTTACCTCCATGCTTCTGCTGTTGTTTTCCTCCGATGCTTTGCACGTTGAACCTCACCACAGAGGATCCATTATATTGACCGGATACTTTAGTGGCCGTTCTAACAATAAAATAAATGTCTTCAAAAATGGAAGGTAGTCGGAAGGAGGCAAGATTTAAAAAAAAATGTTTTAAAGGTTGGGAGTTGTGTCATTGCTTATGCTCTCAAAGAAGACATGTTATCTAGGTGAGCAGGACAATAATGAGATTGAGTTACGTCGGAATGTCACTAGGCCGCTGGCAAAGCCGGGGAGAGGAGGAATATTGGGAAAGGAACACAGAAAGGTGGATTTAAAAGGAGGAGGAGGAAAAAGAGGAACATATGTTGGATACTGCTAAATCGATGAAGGTAACCCAAAGTGGACTTGTGATTTTGTTTGTGTTTCTTCCGCCCAGAGGGAGCGAGTGCTCCGCGCCACGCAACTCGGATCAAGATTTGTTTCTTGATTTACTCTTAGGAACAGGGCACCAATGAAAGGAGTTATTTCTGTGGAGGTGGAGCAATTGAAGTTGAAGATTCCTGGTGTTTGTGATGTCCGTCGTTTGGCGCGATGTAGGTCCGGTGGGGGAGCGTGGTGAAACAGAGGTCGTCACACTCTGTCCTTTTGAGTTTTGAATCAGAGTCTTTACCCCGACAAAGTCATGTTAGGATATATCAGTTATCCTATCAGAGCTTTTGTACCGAATCCACTGCGGTGTTTCAGGTGCCACCTTTATGGTCATGTTCCAGCAGTGATGTAGGAGCGGGAGATTCCAAGATGTGGGAAGTGTGCAAGAGGGCATGGGACAGAAGATTGCGTAGTTTCGGTGGATAAAGTTGTGTGTGTCAACTGTAGGGGTGCCCATGTTGCTGGGGATCGGAAGTGTCCGGTGAGAGAAAGGCAGGTTGAGGTGGCTAGAGTCAGAGTTAGTGCAGAAGGTGTCGTATGCTGAGGCAGTGCAAAAAGTAGATGGGTCAAGGGTGATAGCAGATTTGTGCCAGCAAAAAAAGTGCCACCTGCTGGAGAAGACAGGTTTTGGGCCCAGTTACCCTTCTGGCATTGCGTCTTCCTCATGCACGCCCACCTGCCACGGCCGGTGGTAAAAGTAAAACACGGACTGGATTTTTAAAACACGGATTGGAAGTGTCTCTTTCCAAACTCCAACTTTATTGATTGGCAGCATTATTTATCAATGAATGTGCAAAGGAAAGGGAACATTGCCGCTACCTCGCTTGTATCCAATAATCCATGATTTATGGACTATAGGAGGAGTGCTACTGCCACCAAAGACTGAAGTTTATGGTGAAAACACAGAAATGTAAAGCCCCTTTACCATTATAATTGTCATATAAGTGTATATCAAACAATATTTTTTGCATAAATCCGTTATTATAAAGTGCACATTTTTGCAGAAGAAGAGGGCAACTAGCTTCATCACTGGAAATTGGGCAAGTAGCTAGGAAAGTAAAGGGAACTAATGAATTTAACCGAGGGTCTATCTGCGTTGTTTTTTGTAGGTGACGCAGGAACGGCGTTTCTTCTCTGTCCTGGGGTGCGTATATTAATTAATTAATTTAATTAATTAATTAATGTTTCATAAACAGAAGAAAACGGAACGAAACGGGGAGGGTCCTACCTGAAGTTGTCCAATAGAAAATCCGCTTGCCCTGTTGGTGTCGGTAAACCGTTTCCGTAATGAATACGCCCCTGTCCTGTGTCTGTGTTCTTCTGTAGGATATGGAAACATGGCGAGCGTTGAAATAGCAGCGGAACACGAACGCATCCTACGGGAGATAGAGAGCACAGACACGAACTGTATCGGGCCGACACTCCGGTAAGAAAGAGTCCGGTACTCGGGAAGTATTCTTGCATGCTTTGTGTAAAGGCATTTTCCCGTTACTGGCGAACAGTTGAAAGCAACTCGAGTCCATCTCTCCCCTTCGGCTAAGCTAACGTGAAGTTAGCAACTCCTTCGGGTCCAGATTTTTTGCTAGCCGGTTCAAACTTGTTGAAGAAGCTAGCACTGTAGCTAGTTGTGTTGACTAACTAACCACAAACACAATTGTTATTCTGGCCAAAACTTAAATTACAGTGATTATGAACATATGTTTTCAGGTAATATTTTCCAAAAATAGAGAGTAACACCTGACAAGTGTGTCATCCGATTAGCTGTGCTAACTACCCTAACTAGCTAGCAGCTAGCTAACGTTAGTTAGCCAAAGTGACTTTAACAGTTGACGAACTGCCAAAAAACATCTTCTAACACGTCACAAGTTATTATTAATGTTTTTAGGGAGTACCAAAATGAAAACGTGTTTCTGGTGTTATACTTTGTATTCCATGTCATGGAAAAGCTTTTCAGGAACACAGTACATTTTTTATTTGACGAGGATTTACCGTTGCTGAGGTACAGTATATTATTTTTCAAGTGATCTGTAAATGTGGCGAACTGGTCATCCATAATCCCTAGTCATTAATGGCACCAAATCACCTGTCTGGATTGTTAAATTCAACACACTTTTTTGTCCAATATTTCATATTGTTGCGACATTTTCAGGGATGATGTAGGACACAGAACGGATTTCAAATACAAGTACAATTTAGGAAATGCAATATTATGCAAATGAGACGATACGGAATACATAATTACATTGAGTTAAGACCAATAATTTAAGGTAGGGTGTTCAAATTATTAACAGCTCTTTATGGTTTATACAATACTGAGCTGTTTCATTCTAATTTAATTCAATTGTTTCAAACTACTTTATGCTAATGAACAATGCAAATTAGTTAGTGAATTGCAACGTTCCAATAGCTTACTCACTCACTCACTCACTCACTCACTCACTCACTCACACACACACACACACACACACACACACACACACACACACACACACTTCTCACTTGGTCTGAACTGTAACACAGAAGGCTACACTAGTAGTCTAATATCATAGCTTACTTCTAAGGTAGTGGTAAACTGCCTGCTAGCCAGCTGCAAAGCAGGATGGTTGTGACACATTTTCAATTCACTGGTATTTAGCTATATTTTTTTTATCAGACTGTAGCCACTGAATTCTGGTAGTTTACACTTGAAATAATAAAACGATAATTCACCTCTCACCCAGAGCGTTACCTCAGCGAACAGCGTCTAGCCAACAAACACTCCCTCACACAGCTAGCATCTCGTCATGAAAACGGGTGACGACACGTGAACTTAGACCAGTCCCTGACAACCCACCAGAATGTAGCTACGAAGCTCTACCTGGTAACCTGCTATGTGTAAAAACACATCTCCCACCCCACTACCACTATCAGATTAGAGCCATAAAGGAGACTAGACATCTACCACCCCTCTACCACTATCAGATTAGAGCCATAAAGGAGACTAGACATCTACCACCCCACTATCAGATTAGAGCCATATGGGAGACTAGACATCTACCACCCCACTATCAGATTAGAGCCATAAAGGAGACTAGACATCTACCACCCCACTACCACTATCAGATTAGAGCCATAAAGGAGACTAGACATCTACCACCCCACTACCACTATCAGATTAGAGCCATAAAGCAGACTAGACATCTACCACCCCACTACCACTATCAGATTAGAGCCATAAAGGAGACTAGACATCTACCACCCCACTACCACTATCAGATTAGAGCCATAAAGCAGACTAGACATCTACCACCCCACTACCACTATCAGATTAGAGCCATAAAGGAGACTAGACATCTACCACCCCACTACCACTATCAGATTAGAGCCATAAGGGAGGCTAGACATCTACCACCCCACTACCACTATCAGATTAGAGCCATAAAGGAGACTAGACATCTACCACCCCACTACCACTATCAGATTAGAGCCATTAAGGAGACTAGACATCTACCACTATCAGATTAGAGCCATAAAGGAGACTTGACATCTACCACCCCACTACCACTATCAGATTAGAGCCATAAAGGAGACTAGACATCTACCACCCCACTACCACTATCAGATTAGAGCCATAAAGCAGACTAGACATCTACCACCCCACTACCACTATCAGATTAGAGCCATAAAGGAGACTAGACATCTACCACCCCACTACCACTATCAGATTAGAGCCATAAAGGAGTCTAGACATCTACCACCCCTCTACCACTATCCGATTAGAGCCATCTACCACTATCAGATTAGGGGGGAAATCACCATCACCCACTACTTAACTTGAATAATTAACTTGTCATTTTAGCAGATTGTGTGAACTAGTAATGTGTCCATATTTCTCATTTACAAATTAGCTATATATTTTTTATATATTTTTACCTTTATTTAACTAGGCAAGTCAGTTAAGAAGAAATTATTATTTACATTGACTGCCAGACCCGGATGACGCTGGGCCAATTGTGCCCCGACCTATGGGACTCCCAATCACGTCCGGTTGTGATACAGCCTTGATTCGAACCAGGGTGTCTGTAGTGACGCCTTTAGCACTGAGATGCAGTGCCTTAGACCACTGCGCCACTCCGGCAGGCAAACGTTTGACAATCCCACCCGGTGTGTCTGAGCATTTTTAAACATTTGAATTGGGGAGCGATTTGTGAATCGTTACATCCCTACTAGTCATTGAACTTTGTGTGTCACTGCGTTGTCATTAAGTATGGTAATCGCTGGCTCATCATAGCTATGATGTCAAGATGAGCTCTGTATAGTCCTGTGTGTGTGTGTGTGTGTGTGTGTTCATTGTCACACAGTATTGTGCTGCAGTGCCACTTTATTTTCCAGTACCCCCCCCCCCCCCCCCCACAAGTCTTGGTATGAATCCCAGTTGATCCACGGACCAAGCTCCCAAGATAACTATTACTCAGAACACAACAACGACCGGACACAACGATCCAAAACACAGGTTTCAGACAGTGTCCTGTACCACTGAACTACAATCCGGTGTTTTTACTAACTCTACTCAAAGCTATGATTATTTTACATATATTCAACTAGGAGTGCCACTCCCTGTGTGAGTCACCTGGCTACATAGCTACAGTTGCACAATGCTCTGTTGACTATGTGCTTGCTCTGGGGGAAACTGTGAGGTCATTTTGGATCCTTGACCCAACAGGGAGTGGTGGGAATGGATCTGTAATGCCAGCTTCACAGTTTCACATCCCTACGTTTGTGAATGAGGTTTTATTTTAGATGCAGCCTGATGTGGTGGTGGTTGTTGTTGTTCCATACGATCCTCAGTCATTGCACTTCCTTGTTGTTTCCAGGGGGAAGTATACTCGTCTGGGCAATTGGTCGTTTCCTGAAAGCTTTGCTCGTCGTACATTCCTTTATGACTATCGTGTCATGTTGTCTTGAAGGAGGTGTGTGACGGCTCGGTGTGTGTCTGTGTCTGGTCTGTGTGTGTGAGGGGAGCAATGCTAGCTAGATGCAGGTCTAGGCTGGTAGCTACATTCCTCTGAGTCTTACTGACAGGCTAGTTATTGTGAACCAATAGAGCCAAATCAATAACTGGTGTGAACTGCTCTGGTGTGGGTCTGTGTACCTGTGTGTGTGATTCTAACATTCCGGGGTGAGGAAGAGTGAATCATGGGTCGGAGCCTTCCTCATCCTCTACCTGAGGAATCTGGAACAAACACTCCCATGACCAGGAGGAGGGGACGTTAGGGAGAGATTCTTGCCCTCTTGCCCCTCTCTGTTCTCTCAGTTCAACTCAGAGGGCTTTATTGGCGTGGGAAACATATGTTAACATTGTTTCTTTTCTACTTCACTTGCTTTGGCAATCAAATATTAACAGCAAACATTACACTCACAAAAGTTCCAAAACAATAAATACATTTCAAATGTCATATTGAAAAAAAGGGAAAATAAATCAACATAAATATGGGTGGTATTTACAATGGTGTTTGTTCTTCACTGGTTGCCCTTTTCTTGTGGTAACAGGTCACACATCTTGCTGCTGTGATGTCACACTGTGGTATTTCACCCAGTAGATATGGGAGTTTATCAAAATTGGATTTGTTTTCTAATTCTTTGTGGATCTGTGTTATCTGAGGGAAATATGTGTCTCTAATATGGTCATACATTGGGCAGGAGGTTAGGAAGTGCAGCTCAGTTTCCACCTCATTTTGTGGGCAGTGTGCACATAGCCTGTCTTCTCTTGAGAGCCAGGTCTGCCTACGGCGGCCTTTGTCAATAGCAAGGCTATGCTCACTGAGTCTGTACATAGTCAAAGCTTTCCTTAAGTTTGGGTCAGTCACAGTGGTCAGGTATTCTGCCACTGTGTACTCTCTGTTTAGGGCCAAATAGCATTCTAGATTGCTCTGTTTTTTTGTTAATTCTTTCCAATATGTCAAGTGATTTATCTTTTTGTTTTCTCATGATTTGGTTGGGTCTAACTGTGTTGCTGTCCTCGGGGTCTGTTTGTGTTTGTGAACAGAGCCCCAGGACCAGCTTGCTTAGGGGACTCTTCTCCAGGTTCATCTCTCTGTAGGTGATGGCTTTGTTATGGAAGGTTTGGGAATCACTTCCTTTTAGGTGGTTTAACGTCTCTTTTCTGGATTTTGATAATTAGCGGGTATCGGCCTAATTCTGCTGAATTCTACCAAATTCTCAATTTGGTGTTTGTCCCATTTTGTGAATTCTTGGTTGGTGAGCGGACCCCAGACATCACAACCATAAAGGGCAATGGGTTCTATGACTGATTGAAGTATATTTAGCCAGAACCTAATTTTTAAGTCAAACTTTATGTTCCTTTTGATGGCATAGAAGACCCTTCTTGCCTTGTCTCTCAGATTGTTCACAGCTTTGTGGAAGTTACTTGTGGCGCTGATGTTTAGGCCGAGGTATATATAGTTTTTTGTGTGCTCTAGGGCAACGGTGTCTAGATGGAATTTGTATTTATGGTCCTGGGAACTGGACCTTTTTTGGAACACCATTATTTTGGTCTTACTGAGATTTACTGTCAGGGCCCAGGTCTGGCAGAATCTGTGCAGAAGATCTAGGTGCTGCTGTAGGCCCTCCTTGGTTGGTGACAGAAGCACCAGATCATCAGCAAACAGTAGACATTTGACTTCAGATTCTAGTAGGGTGAGGCCGGGTGCTGCAGACTATTCTAGTGCCCTCACCAATTCGTTGATATATTTGTTAAAGGGGGTGTTGAAAGCCCTGTGGAAAGAAATGCTTTTTTTTTGTTGCCTATTTTAACCACACAGTTGTTGTTTGTGTACATGGATTCTATATAATTTTGTATGTTTTCCCCCAACACCACTTTCCATCAATTTGTATAGCAGGTCCTCATGCCAAATTGAGTCAAAAGCCTTTTTGAAATCAACAAAGCATGAGAAGACTTTCCCTTTGTTTTGGTTTGTTTGTTTGTCAATTAGAGTGTGCAGGGTGAATACGTGGTAATTTGGTAAAAAGCCAATTTGACATTTGCTCAGCACATTGTTTTCACTGAGGAAATGTACGAGTGTGCTGTTATTGATAATGCAGAGGATTTTCCCCAGGTTTGCTGTTGACACATATCCCACGGTAGATATTGGGGTAAAATTTGTTTCCACTTTTGTGGATTGGGGTAATCAGTGCTTGGTTCCAAATATTAGGGAAGATGCCAGCGCTAAGGTAGTCTTTAATAGTTGATTCTAAGACATGTAATTGATCATGTATATGTTTTTGCTGTTTGTTCTTTGTCAAAGAGCAAAAAGCTTGGAGAAGTGGTTGATCCATAGATCTCTATTTTGGATAGATAACTCTTCGTGTTGTTTGTTTAATGTTTTCCAATTTTCCCAGAAGTGGTTAGATTCTATGGATTTTTCAATTACGTTGAGCTGATTTCTGACGTGCTGTTCCTTCTTTTTCCGTAGTGTATTTCTGTATTGTTTTAGTGATTCACCATAGTGAAGGCGTAGACTCAGGTTTTTCGGGTGTCTATGTTTTTGGTTGGTTTGGTTTCTCTATCTTTCTTAGGTTTTTGCATTCTTCATCAAACCATTTGTCTTTGTTGTTCATTTTCAAAGGTTTTCTGCTTGAATTTTTAAAAAATCATTTGGAAGCTGAAATGTCAAATATACTGTTGTGGCTTTCTACTGCCAAGTTTACACGTTTGTCCAGGAAATTGTCTAGAAGGGATTTAATGTTTTACCTAATTTCCTTTTTGGTAGGTTTCTACTCTCTCTCTTTGCTCATGGTCAGAGCGGAAGCTCTTAGCTCTTTGTAGTCATCAGCAATTAGCCTGCACACAGTACCGTTGAGGAAGCCGGCACAAATAACCTTCTACACACTTCCACAGTGTCCGGGCCAAACACAGGAGGAGTCGAGGTAGTTTGTGTTCTAATTAGTTTATTCTGAATTAAACAGCCATCAGTCCTTTCTATTGTGGAGCGGTGAGAACTAAAGACCCGTCTTTCTCCCTACGGCCCCGGTCGTGTGTGTTTATCCCAGACGGCCCCGGTCCTGTGTGTTTATCCCAGACGGCCCCGGTCCTGTGTGTTTATCCCAGACGGCCCCGGTCGTGTGTGTTTATCCCAGACGGCCCCGGTCGTCGTGTGTTTATCCCAGACGGCCCCGGTCGTGTGTGTTTATCCCAGACGGCCCCGGTCGTGTGTGTTTATCCCAGACGGCCCCGGTCGTGTGTGTTTATCCCAGACGGCCCCGGTCGTGTGTGTTTATCCCAGACGGCCCCGGTCGTCGTGTGTGTTTATCCCAGACGGCCCCGGTCGTCGTGTGTGTTTATCCCAGACGGCCCCGGTCGTCGTGTGTGTTTATCCCAGACGGCCCCGGTCGTCGTGTGTGTTTATCCCAGACGGCCCCGGTCGTGTGTGTTTATCCCAGACGGCCCCGGTCCTGTGTGTTTATCCCAGACGGCCCCGGTCCTGTGTGTTTATCCCCACCAAACACACAGACATCAGTATGGGTGTATTGGTCTGTATGTGGTTGAACAGTAGTCTGTAATATACATAGTGATTACAGGCCAGTGAGGCTATATGATTATTCTGTTGTCTAGCTACGCTAGTTTCTTTCACTGAGCCTACCTACGTCTGTCTCCCATACACACTATAGGCAACAACACGTACGGACTGCTCTGACTCTGGTAAAGCCCTCAGGACTTTTTATAGGGCTGAGCTTCCAAGTTTGTGAGCATGAATAAAGGCTGTAAATGGTGTGTGTTGGTCTGAGTACAGAAGGATGACTCAGGAGAGTGTGTGTAGTACCCTTGTGGTGAGCCACTCCCTGCCCTGCCCCCTTCCACTAGCACCACCCTGTTGACACACACACACAGCTGTTGAGAGGTGCATAGTGAGGGTGAAGCCTTATAGACCCAAGTTAGATAGCTGCCCTAAAGTCAAAAGCTTTTAAACCTTTTTGTGAAGTCACACTGACACACTCTGCTGTTAGTGATGTCACAATCATCACTCAGCAGTTTATGATGTCACAAAGGTGGCTCGGCAGTTTAATGTCACAAAGATGGCTCGGCAGTTTAATGTCACAAAGGTGGCTCGGCAGTTTAATGTCACAAAGGTGGCTCGGCAGTTTAATGTCACAAAGGTGGCTCGGCAGTTTAATGTCACAAAGGTGGCTCGGCAGTTTAATGTCACAAAGGTGGCTCGGCAGTTTAATGTCACAAAGGTGGCTCGGCAGTTTAATGTCACAAAGGTGGCTCGGCAGTTTAATGTCACAAAGGTGGCTCGGCAGTTTAATGTCACAAAGGTGGCTCGGCAGTTTAATGTCACAAAGGTGGCTCGGCAGTTTAATGTCACAAAGGTGGCTCGGCAGTTTAATGTCACAAAGGTGGCTCGGCAGTTTAATGTCACAAAGGTGGCTCGGCAGTTTAATGTCACAAAGGTGGCTCGGCAGTTTAATGTCACAAAGGTGGCTCGGCAGTTTAATGTCACAAAGGTGGCTCGGCAGTTTAATGTCACAAAGGTGGCTCGGCAGTTTAATGTCACAAAGGTGGCTCGGCAGTTTAATGTCACAAAGGTGGCTCGGCAGTTTAATGTCACAAAGGTGGCTCGGCAGTTTAATGTCACAAAGGTGGCTCGGCAGTTTAATGTCACAAAGGTGGCTCGGCAGTTTGATGTCACAAAGGTGGCTCGGCAGTTTGTGATGTCACAAAGGTGGCTCGGCAGTTTGTGATGTCACAAAGGTGGCTCGGCAGTTTGTGATGTCACAAAGGTGGCTCGGCAGTTTGTGATGTCACAAAGGTGGCTCGGCAGTTTGTGATGTCACAAAGGTGGCTCGGCAGTTTGTGATGTCACAAAGGTGGCTCGGCAGTTTGTGATGTCACAAAGGTGGCTCGGCAGTTTGTGATGTCACAAAGGTGGCTCGGCAGTTTGTGATGTCACAAAGGTGGCTCGGCAGTTTGTGATGTCACAAAGGTGGCTCGGCAGTTTGTGATGTCACAAAGGTGGCTCGGCATTGAAGCCGAGCAAAGTAATCCGGATCACCAGCTCGCGTCCGACTGATCTCGTCTAGATTGCTATCATTCCTCGCCAAACCGACGTTGGACCCTGTTCTGCCTTGCACAGCCTAGGACTACCCGGCGTTTGTGTGAAGCCGACTCACCGTCAGATAGTGCAGCCACACTCATCTGACCAAAGACCCCCATTCTATCTTCAGAAATCGCTCCACTATTTCCTAGCTGCTAAAATTCTAATAGTTCGCCTAATTTCAGTTTGTGACAAAATAAGCAAGTGGTAGTGTAGAGAATCATTGTACCATCTAAATCGCTGTGACATATATTTTCCATCACCAAAGAAATGTGTTTTCAGCTGTTTGAAGCTGCTGTACCAAAAATGAAAGTAAAATTTGAAAAAACGAAACTTATTTTGAATGTTATATTGTTTCTGTGCATCTCTGAGTGATGTTCTATCAATTCTCGGGGTCCGTTACATGTTTTCATGTGTGTCTCTGAATTATCGCCGTTTAAACGGGCAGAAATTCAGCCGGTCAGACGTAGCGCCGTGATAAAGTCTCTCTCGCTGGAAGTTAATAGGAATACGACTTTTTAGATGGTGAAAAACGTCTATCGTTCACGTCAGATTTAAACACAGTGTCTGATGTCATAACGCAGCTGGTTGTCTTCTCTTGAATGAGCCATTGATCATATTTTTTTGTTAGGATATTCCTACCTTGAGTAAATGTAATTTAACAGAGGGTCTAACACATGTCTCCTATTTGTCTGCGTCTTCAGTCCAGGGTGCATTGCACGGTGGCGTTGTGAATGACTCCCACTCTACAAGGCACATAGATCTGCAGGTTAAACATGCTGAGATTGTACACTCCTAAATTGATAGTCCATTTTTTTTTTGTTGCCGGTTTTCTAGTTAACTACTGTAGCTACTTCACGTGCTGATATTGACTTTGACATTATTGTGTGTAGCTACCTAGCTAGCTAGGCCATAGAGAGCATTGCATTGTGGGTGTTGTAGTCGACTTGGGCTTGCAACAGATTTCCACAATGATTTTCACATCCACAATGCTTCCTCCATTCTTTCTCGGTGTGCACCTGCGTGATACTGTTAAGTATAGTATTGCGTGTGTAAATGCTGCTCCATCCAAATTTTAAGACTATTGTCCTCTAACAATTTGCTAGTAAACAACCTATTGATATCATGATTTTTCTCCCGTATCGGTCATGTGACTTCATTCATCCTGCAACCATTTAATTCATGTTACTTTCGCTATTATTCAACTTTTGTATTTGACCTGTTGTTTCTCTGATTAAAAGACAAGCTTTAGAAAACACAACCAATGATATGAGGCTCATCAAACATATCTAAAGATTAATAAATTATGACTATTCTTGTCTTATCGTGTTATTGTTAAGAGAATACTTATTAGAATACAATTTTTTTGTCCAAAAATGGACTGGTCCCCCGACTTCATAACAAATATTAATTGTCCTTATAGATTCATTTATAGCTAAACTCTTGACCAATGTGTTGTGGCCAAGTACTTTAAAAAATAATTGTTCCTAGACAGTGAATCAGAGTGAATCCGTTAGATTCTAGAGCACGGCCCCATGGGGGTGTCCCATGATGCTCTCTGATCCATATCTCCTGGACTCTGCCTCCTCCGGCTCCTATCACTCCATTCCTCCCTCTATCCCTACCCCTTTTTGTCTTCTTTCTTTCTTTCTTTCTTTCTCGCTCTCTCGCTCTCCTCTCTCTCGCTCTCCTCTCTCTCGCTCTCTCGCTTGCTCGCTCTCTCGCTTGCTCTCTCCTCTCTCTCGCTCTCTCGCTTGCTCGCTCTCTCGCTTGCTCTCGCTCTCGCTTTCGCTTGCTCTCTCTCTCGCTTGCTCTCTCTCTCGCTTGCTCTCTCTCTCGCTTGCTCTCTCTCTCTCTCTCGCTTGCTCTCGCTCTCTCTCTCTCTCTCTCTGTGTTTGTTTGTCTGTTATCTCCAGACAAGGTGCTTCATTATGTATATAAACAAATACTCAGTCTGGTAGCTATTTTGTTTTAACCCACGCTAAACGCTAAGGCTCAATCCCAATCCCCCCCCCCCCCCCCCCAGAACCGTGCACGAGGCCTATCTATCAGTATAGGAAGGTCAGCCACCAGTTCGACAGTCAGAACCGTGCACGAGGTATATCTGTCGGCAATCAAAAACTGTATCTCGCCATTTCTTGGCTTGGAATATCTCTCAACATCAGTAAAACACAGGGCCTGTCGTCAATGAATACACAAGGATATTGAGATGAGTGAGATGCAACACTTCGCTGTCACACAGTATCACACAGTATCTGCTCATGTGCACGGGTTGGCGTCACAGCATGGTACACAGGGCAACAACAACAGCTCGGAGTAGTTGAGCGTCACTCTTCAAAGCTCTTAGTTGTTGCTGAAAATTTACCCACTATGCTGTTTACTTTCGGTGTCTTTCATATCGCTGAGTGAGGCCTTGTTATAGCCTATCGTCTAGTTACTATGCTGTTTACTTTCGGTGTCTTTCACATCGCTGAGTGAGGCCTTGTTATAGCCTATCGTCTAGTTACTATGCTGTTTACTTTCGGTGTCTTTCACATCGCTGAGTGAGGCCTTGTTATAGCCTATCGTCTAGTTACTATGCTGTTTACTTTCGGTGTCTTTCACATCGCTGAGTGAGGCCTTGTTATAGCCTATCGTCTAGTTACTATGCTGTTTACTTTCGGTGTCTTTCACATCGCTGAGTGAGGCCTTGTTATAGCCTATCGTCTAGTTACTATGCTGTTTACTTTCGGTGTCTTTCATATCGCTGAGTGAGGCCTTGTTATAGCCTATCGTCTAGTTACTATGCTGTTTACTTTCGGTGTCTTTCACATCGCTGAGTGAGGCCTTGTTATAGCCTATCGTCTAGTTACTATGCTGTTTACTTTCGGTGTCTTTCATATCGCTGAGTGAGGCCTTGTTATAGCCTATCGTCTAGTTACTATGCTGTTTACTTTCGGTGTCTTTCACATCGCTGAGTGAGGCCTTGTTATAGCCTATCGTCTAGTTACTATGCTGTTTACTTTCGGTGTCTTTCACATCGCTGAGTGAGGCCTTGTTATAGCCTATCGTCTAGTTACTATGCTGTTTACTTTCGGTGTCTTTCACATCGCTGAGTGAGGCCTTGTTATAGCCTATCGTCTAGTTACTATGCTGTTTACTTTCGGTGTCTTTCACATCGCTGAGTGAGGCCTTGTTATAGCCTATCGTCTAGTTACTATGCTGTTTACTTTCGGTGTCTTTCACATCGCTGAGTGAGGCCTTGTTATAGCCTATCGTCTAGTTACTATGCTGTTTACTTTCGGTGTCTTTCACATCGCTGAGTGAGGCCTTGTTATAGCCTATCGTCTAGTTACTATGCTGTTTACTTTCGGTGTCTTTCACATCGCTGAGTGAGGCCTTGTTATAGCCTATCGTCTAGTTACTATGCTGTTTACTTTCGGTGTCTTTCATATCGCTGAGTGAGGCCTTGTTATAGCCTATCGTCTAGTTACTATGCTGTTTACTTTCGGTGTCTTTCACATCGCTGAGTGAGGCCTTGTTATAGCCTATCGTCTAGTTACTATGCTGTTTACTTTCGGTGTCTTTCATATCGCTGAGTGAGGCCTTGTTATAGCCTATCGTCTAGTTACTATGCTGTTTACTTTCGGTGTCTTTCATATCGCTGAGTGAGGCCTTGCTATAGCCTATCGTCTAGTTACTATGCTGTTTACTTTCGGTGTCTTTCACATCGCTGAGTGAGGCCTTGTTATAGCCTATCGTCTAGTTACTATGCTGTTTACTTTCGGTGTCTTTCACATCGCTGAGTGAGGCCTTGTTATAGCCTATCGTCTAGTTACTATGCTGTTTACTTTCGGTGTCTTTCACATCGCTGAGTGAGGCCTTGTTATAGCCTATCGTCTAGTTACTATGCTGTTTACTTTCGGTGTCTTTCATATCGCTGAGTGAGGCCTTGTTATAGCCTATCGTCTAGTTACTATGCTGTTTACTTTCGGTGTCTTTCACATCGCTGAGTGAGGCCTTGTTATAGCCTATCGTCTAGTTACTATGCTGTTTACTTTCGGTGTCTTTCACATCGCTGAGTGAGGCCTTGTTATAGCCTATCGTCTAGTTACTATGCTGTTTACTTTCGGTGTCTTTCACATCGCTGAGTGAGGCCTTGTTATAGCCTATCGTCTAGTTACTATGCTGTTTACTTTCGGTGTCTTTCATATCGCTGAGTGAGGCCTTGTTATAGCCTATCGTCTAGTTACTATGCTGTTTACTTTCGGTGTCTTTCACATCGCTGAGTGAGGCCTTGTTATAGCCTATCGTCTAGTTACTATGCTGTTTACTTTCGGTGTCTTTCACATCGCTGAGTGAGGCCTTGTTATAGCCTATCGTCTAGTTACTATGCTGTTTACTTTCGGTGTCTTTCACATCGCTGAGTGAGGCCTTGTTATAGCCTATCGTCTAGTTACTATGCTGTTTACTTTCGGTGTCTTTCACATCGCTGAGTGAGGCCTTGTTATAGCCTATCGTCTAGTTACTATGCTGTTTACTTTCGGTGTCTTTCACATCGCTGAGTGAGGCCTTGTTATAGCCTATCGTCTAGTTACTATGCTGTTTACTTTCGGTGTCTTTCACATCGCTGAGTGAGGCCTTGTTATAGCCTATCGTCTAGTTACTATGCTGTTTACTTTCGGTGTCTTTCACATCGCTGAGTGAGGCCTTGTTATAGCCTATCGTCTAGTTACTATGCTGTTTACTTTCGGTGTCTTTCACATCGCTGAGTGAGGCCTTGTTATAGCCTATCGTCTAGTTACTATGCTGTTTACTTTCGGTGTCTTTCACATCGCTGAGTGAGGCCTTGTTATAGCCTATCGTCTAGTTACTATGCTGTTTACTTTCGGTGTCTTTCATATCGCTGAGTGAGGCCTTGTTATAGCCTATCGTCTAGTTACTATGCTGTTTACTTTCGGTGTCTTTCACATCGCTGAGTGAGGCCTTGTTATAGCCTATCGTCTAGTTACTATGCTGTTTACTTTCGGTGTCTTTCATATCGCTGAGTGAGGCCTTGTTATAGCCTATCGTCTAGTTACTATGCTGTTTACTTTCGGTGTCTTTCATATCGCTGAGTGAGGCCTTGCTATAGCCTATCGTCTAGTTACTATGCTGTTTACTTTCGGTGTCTTTCACATCGCTGAGTGAGGCCTTGTTATAGCCTATCGTCTAGTTACTATGCTGTTTACTTTCGGTGTCTTTCACATCGCTGAGTGAGGCCTTGTTATAGCCTATCGTCTAGTTACTATGCTGTTTACTTTCGGTGTCTTTCACATCGCTGAGTGAGGCCTTGTTATAGCCTATCGTCTAGTTACTATGCTGTTTACTTTCGGTGTCTTTCACATCGCTGAGTGAGGCCTTGTTATAGCCTATCGTCTAGTTACTATGCTGTTTACTTTCGGTGTCTTTCACATCGCTGAGTGAGGCCTTGTTATAGCCTATCGTCTAGTTACTATGCTGTTTACTTTCGGTGTCTTTCATATCGCTGAGTGAGGCCTTGTTATAGCCTATCGTCTAGTTACTATGCTGTTTACTTTCGGTGTCTTTCACATCGCTGAGTGAGGCCTTGTTATAGCCTATCGTCTAGTTACTATGCTGTTTACTTTCGGTGTCTTTCATATCGCTGAGTGAGGCCTTGTTATAGCCTATCGTCTAGTTACTATGCTGTTTACTTTCGGTGTCTTTCACATCGCTGAGTGAGGCCTT
The DNA here is from genome assembly GCF_045679555.1 of Salvelinus alpinus. Taxonomy (NCBI): domain Eukaryota; kingdom Metazoa; phylum Chordata; class Actinopteri; order Salmoniformes; family Salmonidae; genus Salvelinus; species Salvelinus alpinus. Next base: position 31,307,658 of record NC_092116.1, read on the forward strand.
GCTATAGCCTATCGTCTAGTTACTATGCTGTTTACTTTCGGTGTCTTTCACATCGCTGAGTGAGGCCTTGTTATAGCCTATCGTCTAGTTACTATGCTGTTTACTTTCGGTGTCTTTCACATCGCTGAGTGAGGCCTTGTTATAGCCTATCGTCTAGTTACTATGCTGTTTACTTTCGGTGTCTTTCACATCGCTGAGTGAGGCCTTGTTATAGCCTATCGTCTAGTTACTATGCTGTTTACTTTCGGTGTCTTTCACATCGCTGAGTGAGGCCTTGTTATAGCCTATCGTCTAGTTACTATGCTGTTTACTTTCGGTGTCTTTCACATCGCTGAGTGAGGCCTTGTTATAGCCTATCGTCTAGTTACTATGCTGTTTACTTTCGGTGTCTTTCACATCGCTGAGTGAGGCCTTGTTATAGCCTATCGTCTAGTTACTATGCTGTTTACTTTCGGTGTCTTTCACATCGCTGAGTGAGGCCTTGTTATAGCCTATCGTCTAGTTACTATGCTGTTTACTTTCGGTGTCTTTCACATCGCTGAGTGAGGCCTTGTTATAGCCTATTGTCTAGTTACTATGCTGTTTACTTTCGGTGTCTTTCACATCGCTGAGTGAGGCCTTGTTATAGCCTATCGTCTAGTTAGGCTATAACACGGAAAATAATATGTTTTGTGATTACCTCACTTTAATGGCTTCTGGGTATCTAGTCATGAGGTTGTAAGGTTCGAATCTATCTGGGCTAAAGACTTCATAACAGTTGTTTGGCGGCTAGTAGTATTACAGAGAAACAACTATCATAAACTAAAACAAAAAATATCACTATATCCTCCACTACACAATAAGCAAGAAAATAGTTTACAAGCAATACAAAGTTGTACATTTTTAAATTTGCAGTAAATGCTTTAGCTAGCTAATGTGTCACACGATGACAGCCTGGTTTACTGTATAGCTAGTTGACTAATGTTAGCTGGTTAGCTAGTTGGCTAAAGTTAGCTGGTCAGCTAGTTGACTAATGTAGCTAGTTGGCTAATGTTAGCTGGTCAGCTAGTTGACTAATGTTAGCTGGTCAGCTAGTTGGCTAAAGTTAGCTGGTCAGCTAGTTGGCTAATGTTAGCTGGTCAGCTAGTTGGCTAAAGTTAGCTGGTCAGCTAGTTGGCTAATGTTAGCTGGTCAGCTAGTTGGCTAATGTTAGCTGGTCAGCTAGTTGGCTAATGTTAGCTGGTCAGCTAGTTGGCTAAAGTTAGCCAACTAGCTTTAGCTTTCTATTTTATTTGGCTAAAGTTAGCTGGTCAGCTAGTTGGCTAATGTTAGCTGGTCAGCTAGTTGGCTAATGTTAGCTGGTCAGCTAGTTGGCTAAAGTTAGCTGAAAAGGCGCTACTACCCATCACTCTTAGTTGAATTGGAACTCCGACTCAATGCGGCTCACCGGATTGCATTATATGAAGGGTTGCGCCAGAGGCCAATAGGCTCTACAGCTACGGAGTGTGTTGTCTCTCCCTCCTCTTTCCGTACTGATAGCTTGTTTGTCCATCTGGTGTATTATACACTGAACCAAGATATAAAACGCAACATTTAAGGTGTTGGTCACATGTTTCATGAGCTGAAATAAAAGACCCCTTGAAATTTTCCATACGTACAAAAAAACTTATTTTTCTCAAGTTTTGGGTACAAATTTGTTTACATTCCTGTTAGTGAGCATTTCTCCTTTTGTTAAGATAATCCATCCACCTGACAGGTGTGATATATCAAGAAGCTGATTAAACAGCATAATAATTACACAGGTGCACCTTGTGCTGGGGACAATAAAAGGCCACTCTAAAATGTGCAGTTTTGTCACACAACACAAGGCAACAGATGTTTTTAGGGAGCGTGCAATTGGCACGCTGACTGCAGGAATGTCCACCAGAGCTGTTGCCGGAGAATTTAATGTCAATTTCTCTACCATAAGCCACCTCTACATCATTTTAGAGAATTTGACAGTACGTCCAACCTGTCTCGTGTATGGCGTCGTATGGGCTAGCAGTTTGCTGATGTCAACAGTGTGAACAGAGAGCCCCAAGGTGGCGATGGGGGGTATGGGCAGGCATAAGCTACGGACAACGAAAACAGTTGCATTTTATCTCTGGGAATTTGAATGCACAAAAATACCGTGACGAGATCCTGAGGCCCACTTAAAAATATATATATATATTTTTTAAGGTATCTTTGACCAACAGATGCATATCTGTATTCCCAGTCATGTGAAATCCATAGATTAGGGCCTAATGAATTCATTACAATTGACTGATTTCCTTATATGAACTGTAATTCATTACACTCATTAAACTGCGTTTTTGTTCACTATAAGTAGTACCCAGCTGTGAGGCTGTTCTCTGATGTATTCCATTTAAACCACATGATTGTTATTGTCATTAAACGCAGCTTTATTCTCACCGTTGCAGGGATACGTGTTGTTGTTGTTGTTGCAGTAGTGAGGTAACAGGGATACGTGTTGTTGCAGTAGTGAGGTAACAGGGATACGTGTTGTTGTTGTTGCAGTAGTGAGGTAACAGGGATACGTGTTGTTGCTGTAGTGAGGTAACAGGGATACGTGTTGTTGCTGTAGTGAGGTAACAGGGATACGTGTTGTTGTTGTTGCAGTAGTGAGGTAACAGGGATACGTGTTGTTGCTGTAGTGAGGTAACAGGGATACGTGTTGTTGCTGTAGTGAGGTAACAGGGATACGTGTTGTTGTTGTTGCAGTAGTGAGGTAACAGGGATACGTGTTGTTGCTGTAGTGAGGTAACAGGGATACGTGTTGTTGCTGTAGTGAGGTAACAGGGATACGTGTTGTTGTTGTTGCAGTAGTGAGGTAACAGGGATACGTGTTGTTACAGTAGTGAGGTAACAGGGATACGTGTTGTTGTAGTAGTGAGGTAACAGGGATACGTGTTGTTGCTGTAGTGAGGTAACAGGGATACGTGTTGTTGTTGCAGTAGTGAGGTAACAGGGATACGTGTTGTTGCTGTAGTGAGGTAACAGGGATACGTGTTGTTGCTGTAGTGAGGTAACAGGGATACGTGTTGTTGTTGTTGCAGTAGTGAGGTAACAGGGATACGTGTTGTTGCTGTAGTGAGGTAACAGGGATACGTGTTGTTGCAGTAGTGAGGTAACAGGGATACGTGTTGTTGGTGTAGTGAGGTAACAGGGATACGTGTTGTTGCTGTAGTGTGGTAACAGGGATACGTGTTGTTGCTGTAGTGAGGTAACAGGGATACGTGTTGTTGCTGTAGTGAGGTAACAGGGATACGTGTTGTTGTAGTGAGGTAACAGGGATACGTGTTGTTGCTGTAGTGAGGTAACAGGGATACGTGTTGTTGCTGTAGTGAGGTAACAGGGATACGTGTTGTTGCTGTAGTGAGGTAACAGGGATACGTGTTGTTGCAGTAGTGAGGTAACAGGGATACGTGTTGTTGTTGTTGCAGTAGTGAGGTAACAGGGATACGTGTTGTTGTTGTTGCAGTAGTGAGGTAACAGGGATACGTGTTGTTGTCGTTGCAGTAGTGAGGCAACAGGGATACGTGTTGTTGTTGTAGTAGTGAGGTAACAGGGATACTTGTTGTCGTTGCAGTAGTGAGGTAACAAGGATACGTGTTGTTGTTGTAGTAGTGAGGTAACAGGGATACGTGTTGTTGTTGTAGTAGTGAGGTAACAGGGATACGTGTTGTTGTTGTAGTAGTGAGGTAACAGGGATACGTGTTGTTGCTGTAGTGAGGTAACAGGGATACGTGTTGTTGCTGTAGTAGTGAGGTAACAGGGATACGTGTTGCTGTAGTAGTGAGGTAACAGGGATACGTGTTGTTGTAGTAGTGAGGTAACAGGGATACGTGTTGTTGCAGTAGTGAGGTAACAGGGATACGTGTTGTTGTAGTAGTGAGGTAACAGGGATACGTGTTGTTGTAGTAGTGAGGTAACAGGGATACGTGTTGCTGTAGTGAGGTAACAGGGATACGTGTTGCTGTAGTGAGGTAACAGGGATACGTGTTGCTGTAGTGAGGTAACAGGGATACGTGTTGTTGCTGTAGTGAGGTAACAGGGATACGTGTTGCAGTAGTGAGGTAACAGGGATACGTGTTGTTGTTGTAGTAGTGAGGTAACAGGGATACGTGTTGTTGCTGTAGTGAGGTAACAGGGATACGTGTTGTTGCTGTAGTGAGGTAACAGGGATACGTGTTGCTGTAGTGAGGTAACAGGGATACGTGTTGTTGCTGTAGTGAGGTAACAGGGATACGTGTTGTTGCAGTAGTGAGGTAACAGGGATATGTGTTGTTGTTGCAGTAGTGAGGTAACAGGGATACGTGGTGCAGTAGTGAGGTAACAGGGATACGTGTTGTTGCTGTAGTGAGGTAACAGGGATACGTGTTGTTGTTGTAGTGAGGCAACAGGGATACGTGTTGTTGCTGTAGTGAGGTAACAGGGATACGTGTTGTTGCTGTAGTGAGGTAACAGGGATACGTGTTGCAGTAGTGAGGTAACAGGGATACGTGTTGCTGTAGTGAGGTAACAGGGATACGTGTTGCTGTAGTCAGGTAACAGGGATACGTGTTGTTGCTGTAGTGAGGTAACAGGGATACGTGTTGCAGTAGTGAGGTAACAGGGATACGTGTTGTTGTTGTAGTAGTGAGGTAACAGGGATACGTGTTGTTGCTGTAGTGGGGTAACAGGGATACGTGTTGTTGCTGTAGTGAGGTAACAGGGATACGTGTTGCTGTAGTGAGGTAACAGGGATACGTGTTGTTGCTGTAGTGAGGTAACAGGGATACGTGTTGTTGCAGTAGTGAGGTAACAGGGATACGTGTTGTTGTTGCAGTAGTGAGGTAACAGGGATACGTGGTGCAGTAGTGAGGTAACAGGGATACGTGTTGTTGCTGTAGTGAGGTAACAGGGATACGTGTTGTTGTTGTAGTGAGGCAACAGGGATACGTGTTGTTGCTGTAGTGAGGTAACAGGGATACGTGTTGTTGCTGTAGTGAGGTAACAGGGATACGTGTTGCAGTAGTGAGGTAACAGGGATACGTGTTGTTGCTGTAGTGAGGTAACAGGGATACGTGTTGTTGCTGTAGTGAGGTAACAGGGATACGTGTTGTTGCTGTAGTGAGGTAACAGGGATACGTGTTGTTGCAGTAGTGAGGTAACAGGGATACGTGTTGTTGTTGCAGTAGTGAGGTAACAGGGATACGTGGTGCAGTAGTGAGGTAACAGGGATACGTGTTGTTGCTGTAGTGAGGTAACAGGGATACGTGTTGTTGTTGTAGTGAGGCAACAGGGATACGTGTTGTTGCTGTAGTGAGGTAACAGGGATACGTGTCGTTGCTGTAGTGAGGTAACAGGGATACGTGTTGCTGTAGTGAGGTAACAGGGATACGTGTTGTTGCTGTAGTGAGGTAACAGGGATACGTGTTGTTGCTGTAGTGAGGTAACAGGGATACGTGTTGTTGCTGTAGTGTGGTAACAGGGATACGTGTCGTTGCTGTAGTGAGGTAACAGGGATACGTGTTGTTGTTGCAGTAGTGAGGTAACAGGGATACGTGTTGTTGTTGCAGTAGTGAGGTAACAGGGATACGTGTTGTTGTAGTAGTGAGGTAACAGGGATACGTGTTGTTGTAGTAGTGAGGTAACAGGGATACGTGTTGTTGCTGTAGTGAGGTAACAGGGATACGTGTTGTTGTAGTAGTGAGGTAACAGGGATACGTGTTGTTGCTGTAGTGAGGTAACAGGGATACGTGTTGTTGTAGTAGTGAGGTAACAGGGATACGTGTTGTTGCTGTAGTGAGGTAACAGGGATACGTGTTGCTGTAGTGAGGTAACAGGGATACGTGTTGTTGCTGTAGTGAGGTAACAGGGATACGTGTTGTTGCTGTAGTGAGGTAACAGGGATACGTGTTGTTGCTGTAGTGAGGTAACAGGGATACGTGTTGTTGCTGTAGTGAGGTAACAGGGATACGTGTTGTTGTAGTAGTGAGGTAACAGGGATACGTGTTGTTGCTGTAGTGAGGTAACAGGGATACGTGTTGTTGCTGTAGTGAGGTAACAGGGATACGTGTTGTTGCTGTAGTGAGGTAACAGGGATACGTGTTGTTGTAGTAGTGAGGTAACAGGGATACGTGTTGTTGCTGTAGTGAGGTAACAGGGATACGTGTTGTTGCTGTAGTGAGGTAACAGGGATACGTGTTGTTGCTGTAGTGAGGTAACAGGGATACGTGTTGTTGCTGTAGTGAGGTAACAGGGATACGTGTTGTTGCTGTAGTGAGGTAACAGGGATACGTGTTGTTGCTGTAGTGAGGTAACAGGGATACGTGTTGTTGCTGTAGTGAGGTAACAGGGATACGTGTTGTTGCTGTAGTGAGGTAACAGGGATACGTGTTGTTGTAGTAGTGAGGTAACAGGGATACGTGTTGTTGCTGTAGTGAGGTAACAGGGATACGTGTTGTTGCTGTAGTGAGGTAACAGGGATACGTGTTGCAGTAGTGAGGTAACAGGGATACGTGTTGCAGTAGTGAGGTAACAGGGATACGTGTTGTTGCTGTAGTGAGGTAACAGGGATACGTGTTGTTGTAGTAGTGAGGTAACAGGGATACGTGTTGCTGTAGTAGTGAGGTAACAGGGATACGTGTTGTTGTAGTAGTGAGGTAACAGGGATACGTGTTGTTGCTGTAGTGAGGTAACAGGGATACGTGTTGTTGTTGCAGTAGTGAGGTAACAGGGATACGTTTTGTTGTTGCAGTAGTGAGGTAACAGGGATACGTGTTGTTGTAGTAGTGAGGTAACAGGGATACGTGTTGTTGCTGTAGTGAGGTAACAGGGATACGTGTTGTTGCAGTAGTGAGGTAACAGGGATACGTGTTGTTGCTGTAGTGAGGTAACAGGGATACGTGTTGTTGCTGTAGTGAGGTAACAGGGATACGTGTTGTTGCTGTAGTGAGGTAACAGGGATACGTGTTGTTGCTGTAGTGAGGTAACAGGGATACGTGTTGTTGCTGTAGTGAGGTAACATGGATACGTGTTGTTGCTGTAGTGAGGTAACAGGGATACGTGTTGTTGTAGTAGTGAGGTAACAGGGATACGTGTTGTTGCTGTAGTGAGGTAACAGGGATACGTGTTGCAGTAGTGAGGTAACAGGGATACGTGTTGCAGTAGTGAGGTAACAGGGATACGTGTTGTTGCTGTAGTGAGGTAACAGGGATACGTGTTGCAGTAGTGAGGTAACAGGGATACGTGTTGTTGTAGTAGTGAGGTAACAGGGATACGTGTTGTTGCTGTAGTAGTGAGGTAACAGGGATACGTGTTGTTGTAGTAGTGAGGTAACAGGGATACGTGTTGTTGCTGTAGTGAGGTAACAGGGATACGTGTTGTTGTTGCAGTAGTGAGGTAACAGGGATACGTTTTGTTGTTGCAGTAGTGAGGTAACAGGGATACGTGTTGTTGTAGTAGTGAGGTAACAGGGATACGTGTTGTTGCTGTAGTGAGGTAACAGGGATACGTGTTGTTGCAGTAGTGAGGTAACAGGGATACGTGTTGTTGCTGTAGTGAGGTAACAGGGATACGTGGTGCAGTAGTGAGGTAACAGGGATACGTGTTGTTGCTGTAGTGAGGTAACAGGGATACGTGGTGCAGTAGTGAGGTAACAGGGATACGTGTTGTTGCTGTAGTGAGGTAACAGGGATACGTGTTGTTGTAGTAGTGAGGTAACAGGGATACGTGTTGTTGCTGTAGTGAGGTAACAGGGATACGTGTTGTTGCTGTAGTGAGGTAACAGGGATACGTGTTGTTGTTGCTGTAGTGAGGTAACAGGGATACGTGTTGTTGCTGTAGTGAGGTAACAGGGATACGTGTCGTTGCTGTAGTGAGGTAACAGGGATACGTGTCGTTGCTGTAGTGAGGTAACAGGGATACGTGTTGTTGCTGTAGTGAGGTAACAGGGATACGTGTTGTCGTTGCTGTAGTGAGGTAACAGGGATACGTGTTGTTGCTGTAGTGAGGTAACAGGGATACGTGTTGTTGCTGTAGTGTGGTAACAGGGATA
>NC_092116.1:31325719-31480719 GCF_045679555.1 Salvelinus alpinus
TACCTATCCAGACCCTTCAGATCCACCACTATACTGTTTATACCTATCTAGACCCTACAGATCCACCACTATACTGTTTATACCTATCCAGACCCTTCAGACCCACCACTATACTGTTTATATCTATCCAAACCCTACAGATCCACCACTATACTGTTTATATCTATCCAGACCCACCACTATACTGTTTATACCTATCCAGACCCTTCAGATCCACCACTATACTGTTTATATCTATCCAAACCCTACAGACCCACCACTATACTGTTTATACCTATCCAGACCCTACAGATCCACCACTATACTGTTAATACCTAATGGCGCCACCTGCAGGGTAGGTGGTGTAATGGCGCCACCTGCAGGGTAGGTGGTGTAATGGCGCCACCTGCAGGGTAGGTGGTGTAATGGCGCCACCTGCAGGGTAGGTGGTGTAATGGCGCCATCTGCAGGGTAGGTGGTGTAATGGCGCCATCTGCAGGGTAGATGGTGTAAGTGTATATTAGAAGCCATGGGAGTGGATCAAGATACGTTATCTTTTTCATCAAGATATATTTTTCGTCATTGCTAAAAGTGTTCCGTTCCCTCAACACTTTGTGTGTTTTAATTCCCTTTGGGGACACCCAGTACAACGAAATGTATCCCTGACATTGTAAATCTCTTTGGATTAAAGAGTCTGCTAAATGCTCTTGTTTTCTCTTCTCTCCAGGTCTGTGTATGACGGACAGGAACATGGCTTGTTTATGGTGAAGCTGGACGGGAGGATTCGTAACCATGACAGAGACATTGAAAAGATGTGTAACCACCATTTCCAAGGCTTCGTTGACTCCATCACTGAACTACTCAAAGTCAGGGGAGAAGCACAGAAACTCAAGGTGAGGGGGGATGAGGAGAGGGGGGATGAGGAGAGGGGGGGGATGAGGTATGAGGAGAGGGGGTATGAGGAGAGGGGGTATGAGGAGAGGGGGGGGAATGAGGAGAGGGGGGTGTGAGGAGAGGGGGGTGTGAGGAGAGGGGGGTGTGAGGAGAGGGGGGGATGAGGAGAGGGGGGTATGAGGAGAGGGGGGGATGAGGAGAGGGGGGGATGAGGTGTGAGGAGAGGGGGGGATGAGGTGTGAGGAGAGGGGGGGGATGAGGTGTGAGGAGAGGGGTGGATGGGGTATGAGGAGAGGGAGGGATGAGGAGAGGGGGTGGATGGGGGATAAGTAGAGAGGGGGTGGATGAGGAGAGGGGTGGATGGGGTATGAGGAGAGGGGGGGATGAGGAGAGGGGGGAGGTGTGAGAGGAGGAGACTGACTCCAGGAGGTAAAGAGGAGATGATGGCAGGAGAGAAGGCAGACCGGGAGAAAGGAGCAAGTTGCAGAGAGGAGAGAACGGGAGTGGGAGGAGAGTGACTAATTACGATTCTCTCTGATTGGTTGTTTTCCTCCTGTTTCAGAGTCAGGTGACTGAGACCAACCAACGTCTCCAGGACGATGGGAAAGGGGTATGACATCATAACCAACATCATTGTCAAAACAGATAATCTGACAGTTGATCAATAATTCATGTAATTTCAGGACTAATCAAATGAGATCTTTCTCCACCTCTTCTCCAATCCTCCTCATCCTCTATCTCCATTTTTGTTACCCCCCCATCTCTCTCTCTCGCTCTCTCTCTCTCTCTCTCTCTCTGTCTCTGTCTCTTTCTCTGTCTCTGTGTCTCTCTGTCTCTGTCTTTGTGTCTCTGTCTCTCTCTGTCTCTGTCTTTGTGTCTCTGTCTCTGTTTCTATCTCTGTCTCTGTGTCTCTTTATCTATCTCTATCTCTGTGTGTCTCTCTCTCTCTAGCTGTTAACCTATATGGATGAGTTGAGACTGTGTCGCCTGCAACAGAGAAACATCGCCACATCCATCGACAAGTTCACACACTGCCTACCAGGTACACAGATCACACACTGCCTACCAGGTACACAGATCACACACTGCCTACCAGGTACACAGATCACACACTGCCTACCAGGTACACAGATCACACACTGCCTACCAGGTACACAGATCACACACTGCCTACCAGGTACACAGATCACACACTGCCTACCAGGTACACAGATCACACACTGCCTACCAGGTACACAGATCACACACTGCCTACCAGGTACACAGATCACACACTGCCTACCAGGTACACAGATCACACACTGCCTACCAGGTACACAGATCACACACTGCCTACCAGGTACACAGTTCACATAGCAGATAACTGTAACACGTTACATAGCAGATAACTGTAACACGTCACATAGCAGATAACTGTAACACGTTCACATAGCAGATAACTGTAACACGTTACATAGCAGATAACTGTAACACGTTACATAGCAGATAACTGTAACACGTTACATAGCAGATAACTGTAACACGTTACATAGCAGATAACTGTAACACGTTACATAGCAGATAACTGTAACACGTTACATAGCAGATAACTGTAACACGTTACATAGCAGATGACTGTAACACGTTACATAGCAGATGACTGTAACACGTTACGTTACATAGCAGATGACTGTAACACATTACATTACATAGCAGATAACTGTAACACGTTACATTACATAGCAGATGACTGTAACACGTTACATTACATAGCAGATGACTGTAACACGTTACATTACATAGCAGATGACTGTAACACGTTACATTACATAGCAGATGACTGTAACACGTTACATTACATAGCAGATGACTGTAACACGTTACATTACATAGCAGATAACTGTAACACGTTACATTACATAGCAGGTGACTAACACATTACGTAGTAGATAACTGTAACACGTTACGTAGCAGATAACTGTAACACGTTACGTAGCAGAACTGTAACACGTTACATTACGTAGCAGATGACTGTAACACGTTACATTACATAGCAGATGACTGTAACACGTTACATTACATAGCAGATGACTGTAACACGTTACATTACATAGCAGATGACTGTAACACGTTACATTACATAGCAGATGACTGTAACACGTTACATTACATAGCAGATGACTGTAACACGTTACGTAGCAGATAACTGTAACACGTTACGTAGCAGATAACTGTAACACGTTACGTAGCAGATAACTGTAACACGTTACGTAGCAGATGACTGTAACACGTTACGTAGCAGATGACTGTAACACGTTACGTAGCAGATGACTGTAACACGTTACGTAGCAGATGACTGTAACACGTTACGTAGCAGATGACTGTAACACGTTACGTAGCAGATGACTGTAACACGTTACGTAGCAGATGACTGTAACACGTTACGTAGCAGATGACTGTAACACGTTACGTAGCAGATGACTGTAACACGTTACGTAGCAGATGACTGTAACACGTTACGTAGCAGATGACTGTAACACGTTACGTAGCAGATGACTGTAACACGTTACGTAGCAGATAACTGTAACACGTTACGTAGCAGATAACTGTAACACGTTACGTAGCAGATGACTGTAACACGTTACGTAGCAGATAACTCTAACACATTACGTTACATAGCAGATGACTGTAACACGTTACGTTACATAGCAGATAACTCTAACACATTACGTAGCAGATAACTCTAACACATTACATTACATAGCAGATAACTGTAACACGTTACATAGCAGATAACTGTAACACGTTACATAGCAGATAACTGTAACACGTTACATAGCAGATAACTGTAACACGTTACATAGCAGATAACTGTAACACGTTACATAGCAGATAACTGTAACACGTTACATAGCAGATAACTGTAACACGTTACATAGCAGATAACTGTAACACGTTACATAGCAGATAACTGTAACACGTTACATAGCAGATAACTGTAACACGTTACATAGCAGATAACTGTAACACGTTACATAGCAGATAACTGTAACACGTTACATAGCAGATAACTGTAACACGTTACATAGCAGATAACTGTAACACGTTACATAGCAGATAACTGTAACACATTACGTTACATAGCAGATAACTCTAACACATTACGTAGCAGATGACTGTAACACGTTACGTAGCAGATGACTGTAACACGTTACGTAGCAGATAACTGTAACACATTACATTACATAGCAGATAACTCTAACACATTACGTAGCAGATGACTGTAACACGTTACGTAGCAGATGACTGTAACACGTTACGTAGCAGATGACTGTAACACGTTACGTAGCAGATAACTGTAACACGTTACGTAGCAGATAACTGTAACACGTTACGTAGCAGATAACTGTAACACGTTACGTAGCAGATAACTGTAACACGTTACGTAGCAGATAACTGTAACACGTTACGTAGCAGATAACTGTAACACGTTACATAGCAGATAACTGTAACACGTTACGTAGCAGATAACTGTAACACGTTACATAGCAGATAACTGTAACACGTTACATAGCAGATAACTGTAACACGTTACATAGCAGATAACTGTAACACGTTACATAGCAGATAACTGTAACACGTTGCATAGCAGATAACTGTAACACGTTGCATAGCAGATAACTGTAACACGTTGCATAGCAGATAACTGTAACACGTTGCATAGCAGATAACTGTAACACGTTGCATAGCAGATAACTGTAACACGTTACATAGCAGATAACTGTAACACGTTACATAGCAGATAACTGTAACACGTTACATAGCAGATAACTGTAACACGTTACATAGCAGATAACTGTAACACGTTACATAGCAGATAACTGTAACACGTTACATAGCAGATAACTGTAACACGTTACATAGCAGATAACTGTAACACGTTACATAGCAGATAACTGTAACACGTTACATAGCAGATAACTGTAACACGTTACATAGCAGATAACTGTAACACGTTACATAGCAGATAACTGTAACACGTTACATAGCAGATAACTGTAACACGTTACGTTACATAGCAGATAACTCTAACACGTTACGTAGCAGATGACTGTAACACGTTACGTAGCAGATGACTGTAACACGTTACGTAGCAGATGACTGTAACACGTTACGTAGCAGATGACTGTAACACGTTACGTAGCAGATGACTGTAACACGTTACGTAGCAGATGACTGTAACACGTTACGTAGCAGATGACTGTAACACGTTACGTAGCAGATGACTGTAACACGTTACGTAGCAGATGACTGTAACACGTTACGTAGCAGATAACTCTAACACATTACGTTACATAGCAGATAACTCTAACACGTTACGTTACATAGCAGATGACTGTAACACGTTACGTTACATAGCAGATAACTCTAACACATTACGTAGCAGATAACTGTAACACATTACATTACATAGCAGATAACTGTAACACATTACATTACATAGCAGATAACTGTAACACGTTACATAGCAGATAACTGTAACACGTTACATAGCAGATAACTGTAACACGTTACATAGCAGATAACTGTAACACGTTACATAGCAGATAACTGTAACACGTTACATAGCAGATAACTGTAACACGTTACATAGCAGATAACTGTAACACGTTACATAGCAGATAACTGTAACACGTTACATAGCAGATAACTGTAACACGTTACATAGCAGATAACTGTAACACGTTACATAGCAGATAACTGTAACACGTTACATAGCAGATAACTGTAACACGTTACATAGCAGATAACTGTAACACGTTACATAGCAGATAACTGTAACACGTTACATAGCAGATAACTGTAACACGTTACATAGCAGATAACTGTAACACGTTACATAGCAGATAACTGTAACACGTTACATAGCAGATAACTGTAACACGTTACATAGCAGATAACTGTAACACGTTACATAGCAGATAACTGTAACACATTACGTTACATAGCAGATAACTCTAACACATTACGTAGCAGATGACTGTAACACGTTACGTAGCAGATGACTGTAACACGTTACGTAGCAGATAACTGTAACACATTACGTTACATAGCAGATAACTCTAACACATTACGTAGCAGATGACTGTAACACGTTACGTAGCAGATGACTGTAACACGTTACGTAGCAGATGACTGTAACACGTTACGTAGCAGATAACTGTAACACGTTACGTAGCAGATAACTGTAACACGTTACGTAGCAGATAACTGTAACACGTTACGTAGCAGATAACTGTAACACGTTACGTAGCAGATAACTGTAACACGTTACGTAGCAGATAACTAACACGTTACATAGCAGATAACTGTAACACGTTACGTAGCAGATAACTGTAACACGTTACATAGCAGATAACTGTAACACGTTACATAGCAGATAACTGTAACACGTTACATAGCAGATAACTGTAACACGTTACATAGCAGATAACTGTAACACGTTGCATAGCAGATAACTGTAACACGTTGCATAGCAGATAACTGTAACACGTTGCATAGCAGATAACTGTAACACGTTGCATAGCAGATAACTGTAACACGTTGCATAGCAGATAACTGTAACACGTTACATAGCAGATAACTGTAACACGTTACATAGCAGATAACTGTAACACGTTACATAGCAGATAACTGTAACACGTTACATAGCAGATAACTGTAACACGTTACATAGCAGATAACTGTAACACGTTACATAGCAGATAACTGTAACACGTTACATAGCAGATAACTGTAACACGTTACATAGCAGATAACTGTAACACGTTACATAGCAGATAACTGTAACACGTTACATAGCAGATAACTGTAACACGTTACATAGCAGATAACTGTAACACGTTACATAGCAGATAACTGTAACACGTTACGTTACATAGCAGATAACTCTAACACGTTACGTAGCAGATGACTGTAACACGTTACGTAGCAGATGACTGTAACACGTTACGTAGCAGATGACTGTAACACGTTACGTAGCAGATGACTGTAACACGTTACGTAGCAGATGACTGTAACACGTTACGTAGCAGATGACTGTAACACGTTACGTAGCAGATGACTGTAACACGTTACGTAGCAGATGACTGTAACACGTTACGTAGCAGATGACTGTAACACGTTACGTAGCAGATAACTCTAACACATTACGTTACATAGCAGATAACTCTAACACGTTACGTTACATAGCAGATGACTGTAACACGTTACGTTACATAGCAGATAACTCTAACACATTACGTAGCAGATAACTGTAACACATTACATTACATAGCAGATAACTGTAACACATTACATTACATAGCAGATAACTGTAACACGTTACATAGCAGATAACTGTAACACGTTACATAGCAGATAACTGTAACACGTTACATAGCAGATAACTGTAACACGTTACATAGCAGATAACTGTAACACGTTACATAGCAGATAACTGTAACACGTTACATAGCAGATAACTGTAACACGTTACATAGCAGATAACTGTAACACGTTACATAGCAGATAACTGTAACACGTTACATAGCAGATAACTGTAACACGTTACATAGCAGATAACTGTAACACGTTACATAGCAGATAACTGTAACACGTTACATAGCAGATAACTGTAACACGTTACATAGCAGATAACTGTAACACGTTACATAGCAGATAACTGTAACACGTTACATAGCAGATAACTGTAACACGTTACATAGCAGATAACTGTAACACGTTACATAGCAGATAACTGTAACACGTTACATAGCAGATAACTGTAACACGTTACATAGCAGATAACTGTAACACGTTACATAGCAGATAACTGTAACACATTACATTACATAGCAGATAACTCTAACACATTACGTTACATAGCAGATAACTCTAACACATTACGTAGCAGATGACTGTAACACGTTACGTAGCAGATAACTGTAACACATTACGTAGCAGATAACTGTAACACGTTACGTAGCAGATAACTGTAACACGTTACGTAACAGATAACTGTAACACGTTACATAGCAGATAACTGTAACACGTTACATAGCAGATAACTAACACGTTACATAGCAGATAACTGTAAAACGTTACATAGCAGATAACTGTAACACGTTACATAGCAGATAACTGTAACACGTTACATAGCAGATAACTGTAACACGTTACATAGCAGATAACTGTAACACGTTACATAGCAGATAACTGTAACACATTACATTACATAGCAGATAACTGTTACATGTTACATAGCAGATAACTGTAACACGTTACATAGCAGATAACTGTAACACGTTACATAGCAGATAACTGTAACACGTTACATAGCAGATAACTGTAACACGTTGCATAGCAGATAACTGTAACACGTTGCATAGCAGATAACTGTAACACGTTGCATAGCAGATAACTGTAACACGTTGCATAGCAGATAACTGTAACACGTTGCATAGCAGATAACTGTAACACGTTGCATAGCAGATAACTGTAACACGTTACATAGCAGATAACTGTAACACGTTACATAGCAGATAACTGTAACACGTTACATAGCAGATAACTGTAACACGTTACATAGCAGATAACTGTAACACGTTACATAGCAGATAACTGTAACACGTTACATAGCAGATAACTGTAACACGTTACATAGCAGATAACTGTAACACGTTACATAGCAGATAACTCTAACACGTTACATAGCAGATAACTCTAACACGTTACGTTACATAGCAGATAACTCTAACACGTTACGTAGCAGATGACTGTAACACGTTACGTAGCAGATGACTGTAACACGTTACGTAGCAGATGACTGTAACACGTTACGTAGCAGATGACTGTAACACGTTACGTAGCAGATGACTGTAACACGTTACGTAGCAGATGACTGTAACACGTTACGTAGCAGATAACTGTAACACGTTACGTAGCAGATAACTGTAACACGTTACGTAGCAGATAACTGTAACACGTTACATAGCAGATAACTGTAACACGTTACATAGCAGATAACTGTAACACGTTACATAGCAGAACTGTAACACGTTACATAGCAGATAACTGTAACACGTTACGTTACATAGCAGATAACTCTAACACGTTACGTTACATAGCAGATAACTCTAACACGTTACATAGCAGATAACTGTAACACGTTGCATAGCAGATAACTGTAACACGTTGCATAGCAGATAACTGTAACACGTTACATAGCAGATAACTGTAACACGTTACATAGCAGATAACTGTAACACGTTACATAGCAGATAACTGTAACACGTTACATAGCAGATAACTGTAACACGTTACATAGCAGATAACTGTAACACGTTACATAGCAGATAACTGTAACACGTTACATAGCAGATAACTGTAACACGTTACATAGCAGATAACTGTAACACGTTACGTTACATAGCAGATAACTGTAACACGTTACGTAGCAGATGACTGTAACACGTTACGTAGCAGATAACTGTAACACGTTACGTAGCAGATAACTGTAACACGTTACGTAGCAGATAACTGTAACACGTTACATAGCAGATAACTGTAACACGTTACATAGCAGATAACTGTAACACGTTACATAGCAGATAACTGTAACACATTACATTACGTAGCAGATAACTGTAACACATTACGTTACGTAGCAGATAACTCTAACACGTTACGTAGCAGATGACTGTAACACGTTACGTAGCAGATGACTGTAACACGTTACATAGCAGATGACTGTAACACGTTACATAGCAGATAACTGTAACACGTTACATAGCAGATAACTGTAACACGTTACGTAGCAGATAACTGTAACACGTTACGTAGCAGATAACTGTAACACGTTACGTAGCAGATGACTGTAACACGTTACGTAGCAGATGACTGTAACACGTTACGTAGCAGATGACTGTAACACGTTACGTAGCAGATGACTGTAACACGTTACGTAGCAGATGACTGTAACACGTTACGTAGCAGATGACTGTAACACGTTACGTAGCAGATGACTGTAACACGTTACGTAGCAGATGACTGTAACACGTTACGTAGCAGATGACTGTAACACGTTACGTAGCAGATGACTGTAACACGTTACGTAGCAGATAACTAACACGTTACGTAGCAGATAACTAACACGTTACGTAGCAGATAACTCTAACACATTACGTTACATAGCAGATGACTCTAACACATTACGTTACATAGCAGATGACTGTAACACGTTACATAGCAGATGACTGTAACACGTTACATAGCAGATGACTGTAACACGTTACATAGCAGATAACTGTAACACGTTACATAGCAGATAACTGTAACACGTTACATAGCAGATGACTGTAACACGTTACATAGCAGATGACTGTAACACGTTACATAGCAGATGACTGTAACACGTTACATAGCAGATGACTGTAACACGTTACATAGCAGAACTGTAACACGTTACATAGCAGATAACTGTAACACGTTACATAGCAGATAACTGTAACACGTTACATAGCAGATAACTGTAACACGTTACATAGCAGATAACTGTAACACGTTACATAGCAGATAACTGTAACACGTTACATAGCAGATAACTGTAACACATTACGTTACATAGCAGATAACTCTAACACATTACGTTACATAGCAGATGACTGTAACACATTACGTTACATAGCAGATGACTGTAACACGTTACATAGCAGATGACTGTAACACGTTACATAGCAGATAACTGTAACACGTTACATAGCAGATAACTGTAACACGTTACGTAGCAGATAACTGTAACACGTTACGTAGCAGATAACTGTAACACGTTACGTAGCAGATAACTCTAACACGTTACGTAGCAGATGACTGTAACACGTTACGTAGCAGATGACTGTAACACGTTACGTAGCAGATAACTGTAACACGTTACATAGCAGATAACTGTAACACGTTACATAGCAGATAACTGTAACACGTTACATAGCAGATGACTGTAACACGTTACGTAGCAGATGACTGTAACACGTTACGTAGCAGATGACTGTAACACGTTACGTAGCAGATAACTGTAACACGTTACATAGCAGATAACTGTAACACG
The DNA here is from genome assembly GCF_045679555.1 of Salvelinus alpinus. Lineage (NCBI taxonomy): Eukaryota > Metazoa > Chordata > Actinopteri > Salmoniformes > Salmonidae > Salvelinus > Salvelinus alpinus. Next base: position 31,336,716 of record NC_092116.1, read on the forward strand.
TTACATAGCAGATAACTGTAACACGTTACATAGCAGATAACTGTAACACATTACATTACATAGCAGATAACTCTAACACATTACGTTACATAGCAGATAACTGTAACACGTTACATAGCAGATAACTGTAACACGTTACATAGCAGATAACTGTAACACATTACATTACATAGCAGATAACTCTAACACATTACGTTACATAGCAGATAACTCTAACACATTACGTTACATAGCAGATAACTCTAACACATTACGTTACATAGCAGATGACTGTAACACGTTACATAGCAGATGACTGTAACACGTTACATAGCAGATGACTGTAACACGTTACATAGCAGATAACTGTAACACGTTACATAGCAGATAACTGTAACACGTTACATAGCAGATGACTGTAACACGTTACATAGCAGATGACTGTAACACGTTACATAGCAGATGACTGTAACACGTTACATAGCAGATGACTGTAACACGTTACATAGCAGATGACTGTAACACGTTACATAGCAGATAACTGTAACACGTTACATAGCAGATAACTGTAACACATTACGTTACATAGCAGATAACTGTAACACATTACGTTACATAGCAGATAACTCTAACACGTTACGTAGCAGATGACTGTAACACGTTACGTAGCAGATGACTGTAACACGTTACGTAGCAGATAACTGTAACACGTTACATAGCAGATAACTGTAACACGTTACATAGCAGATAACTGTAACACGTTACATTACATAGCAGATAACTGTAACAAATTACGTTACGTAGCAGATAACTGTAACAAATTACGTTACGTAGCAGATAACTGTAACACGTTACATAGCAGATAACTGTAACACGTTACATAGCAGATAACTGTAACACATTACATTACATAGCAGATAACTGTAACAAATTACGTTACATAGCAGATAACTCTAACACATTACGTAGCAGATGACTGTAACACGTTACATAGCAGATAACTGTAACACGTTACATAGCAGATAACTGTAACACGTTACATAGCAGATAACTGTAACACGTTACATAGCAGATAACTGTAACACGTTACATAGCAGATAACTGTAACACGTTACATAGCAGATAACTGTAACACGTTACATAGCAGATGACTGTAACACGTTACGTAGCAGATGACTGTAACACGTTACGTAGCAGATGACTGTAACACGTTACGTAGCAGATGACTGTAACACGTTACGTAGCAGATAACTAACACGTTACGTAGCAGATAACTCTAACACATTACGTTACATAGCAGATAACTCTAACACATTACGTTACATAGCAGATGACTGTAACACGTTACATAGCAGATGACTGTAACACGTTACATAGCAGATGACTGTAACACGTTACATAGCAGATAACTGTAACACGTTACATAGCAGATAACTGTAACACGTTACATAGCAGATAACTGTAACACGTTACATAGCAGATAACTGTAACACATTACATTACATAGCAGATAACTCTAACACATTACGTTACATAGCAGATAACTCTAACACGTTACGTAGCAGATGACTGTAACACGTTACATAGCAGATAACTGTAACACGTTACATAGCAGATAACTGTAACACGTTACATAGCAGATAACTGTAACACGTTACATAGCAGATAACTGTAACACGTTACATAGCAGATAACTGTAACACGTTACATAGCAGATAACTGTAACACATTACATAGCAGATAACTGTAACACATTACATTACATAGCAGATAACTCTAACACGTTACGTAGCAGATGACTGTAACACGTTACGTAGCAGATGACTGTAACACGTTACGTAGCAGATGACTGTAACACGTTACGTAGCAGATGACTGTAACACGTTACGTAGCAGATAACTAACACGTTACGTAGCAGATAACTCTAACACATTACGTTACATAGCAGATAACTCTAACACATTACGTTACATAGCAGATGACTGTAACACATTACGTTACATAGCAGATGACTGTAACACGTTACATAGCAGATAACTGTAACACGTTACATAGCAGATAACTGTAACACGTTACATAGCAGATAACTGTAACACGTTACATAGCAGATAACTGTAACACGTTACATAGCAGATGACTGTAACACGTTACATAGCAGATAACTGTAACACGTTACATAGCAGATAACTGTAACACGTTACATAGCAGATAACTGTAACACGTTACATAGCAGATAACTGTAACACGTTACATAGCAGATAACTGTAACACGTTACATAGCAGATAACTGTAACACGTTACATAGCAGATAACTGTAACACGTTACATAGCAGATAACTCTAACACATTACGTTACATAGCAGATAACTCTAACACATTACGTTACATAGCAGATAACTCTAACACATTACGTTACATAGCAGATGACTGTAACACGTTACATAGCAGATGACTGTAACACGTTACATAGCAGATAACTGTAACACGTTACATAGCAGATAACTGTAACACGTTACATAGCAGATAACTGTAACACGTTACATAGCAGATAACTGTAACACGTTACATAGCAGATAACTGTAACACGTTACATAGCAGATAACTGTAACACGTTACATAGCAGATAACTGTAACACGTTACATTACATAGCAGATAACTCTAACACGTTACATTACATAGCAGATAACTCTAACACATTACGTTACATAGCAGATAACTCTAACACATTACGTTACATAGCAGATAACTCTAACACATTACGTTACATAGCAGATAACTCTAACACATTACGTTACATAGCAGATGACTGTAACACGTTACATAGCAGATGACTGTAACACGTTACATAGCAGATAACTGTAACACGTTACATAGCAGATAACTGTAACACGTTACATAGCAGATAACTGTAACACGTTACATAGCAGATAACTGTAACACGTTACATAGCAGATAACTGTAACACGTTACATAGCAGATAACTGTAACACGTTACATAGCAGATAACTGTAACACATTACATTACATAGCAGATAACTCTAACACATTACGTTACATAGCAGATAACTGTAACACGTTACATAGCAGATAACTGTAACACGTTACATAGCAGATAACTGTAACACGTTACATAGCAGATAACTGTAACACATTACGTAGCAGATGACTGTAACACGTTACGTAGCAGATGACTGTAACACGTTACGTAGCAGATGACTGTAACACGTTACGTAGCAGATGACTGTAACACGTTACGTAGCAGATAACTAACACGTTACGTAGCAGATAACTCTAACACATTACGTTACATAGCAGATGACTGTAACACATTACGTTACATAGCAGATGACTGTAACACGTTACATAGCAGTTAACTGTAACACGTTACATAGCAGATAACTGTAACACGTTACATAGCAGATAACTGTAACACGTTACATAGCAGATAACTGTAACACGTTACATAGCAGATAACTGTAACACGTTACATAGCAGATAACTGTAACACGTTACATAGCAGATAACTGTAACACGTTACATAGCAGATAACTGTAACACGTTACATAGCAGATAACTGTAACACGTTACATAGCAGATAACTGTAACACGTTACATAGCAGATAACTCTAACACGTTACGTAGCAGATGACTGTAACACGTTACGTAGCAGATGACTGTAACACGTTACGTAGCAGATGACTGTAACACGTTACGTAGCAGATAACTAACACGTTACGTAGCAGATAACTCTAACACATTACGTTACATAGCAGATAACTCTAACACATTACGTTACATAGCAGATGACTGTAACACGTTACATAGCAGATGACTGTAACACGTTACATAGCAGATGACTGTAACACGTTACATAGCAGATGACTGTAACACGTTACATAGCAGATAACTGTAACACGTTACATAGCAGATAACTGTAACACGTTACATAGCAGATAACTGTAACACGTTACATAGCAGATAACTGTAACACGTTACATAGCAGATAACTGTAACACGTTACATAGCAGATAACTGTAACACGTTACATTACATAGCAGATAACTCTAACACATTACGTTACATAGCAGATAACTCTAACACGTTACGTAGCAGATGACTGTAACACGTTACGTAGCAGATGACTGTAACACGTTACGTAGCAGATGACTGTAACACGTTACGTAGCAGATGACTGTAACACGTTACGTAGCAGATGACTGTAACACGTTACGTAGCAGATAACTAACACGTTACGTAGCAGATAACTCTAACACATTACGTTACATAGCAGATAACTCTAACACATTACGTTACATAGCAGATGACTGTAACACATTACGTTACATAGCAGATGACTGTAACACGTTACATAGCAGATAACTGTAACACGTTACATAGCAGATAACTGTAACACGTTACATAGCAGATAACTGTAACACGTTACATAGCAGATAACTGTAACACGTTACATAGCAGATGACTGTAACACGTTACATAGCAGATAACTGTAACACGTTACATAGCAGATGACTGTAACACGTTACATAGCAGATAACTGTAACACGTTACATAGCAGATAACTGTAACACGTTACATAGCAGATAACTGTAACACGTTACATAGCAGATAACTGTAACACGTTACATAGCAGATAACTGTAACACGTTACATAGTAGATAACTGTAACACGTTACATAGCAGATAACTGTAACACGTTACATAGCAGATAACTCTAACACATTACGTTACATAGCAGATAACTCTAACACATTACGTTACATAGCAGATGACTGTAACACGTTACATAGCAGATGACTGTAACACGTTACATAGCAGATGACTGTAACACGTTACATAGCAGATAACTGTAACACGTTACATAGCAGATAACTGTAACACGTTACATAGCAGATAACTGTAACACGTTACATAGCAGATAACTGTAACACGTTACATAGCAGATAACTGTAACACATTACATTACATAGCAGATAACTCTAACACATTACGTAGCAGATGACTGTAACACGTTACGTAGCAGATGACTGTAACACGTTACGTAGCAGATGACTGTAACACGTTACGTAGCAGATAACTAACACGTTACGTAGCAGATAACTCTAACACATTACGTTACATAGCAGATAACTCTAACACATTACGTTACATAGCAGATGACTGTAACACATTACGTTACATAGCAGATGACTGTAACACGTTACATAGCAGATAACTGTAACACGTTACATAGCAGATAACTGTAACACATTACATTACATAGCAGATAACTCTAACACATTACGTAGCAGATGACTGTAACACGTTACGTAGCAGATGACTGTAACACGTTACGTAGCAGATGACTGTAACACGTTACGTAGCAGATAACTAACACGTTACGTAGCAGATAACTCTAACACATTACGTTACATAGCAGATAACTCTAACACATTACGTTACATAGCAGATGACTGTAACACATTACGTTACATAGCAGATGACTGTAACACGTTACATAGCAGTTAACTGTAACACGTTACATAGCAGATAACTGTAACACGTTACATAGCAGATAACTGTAACACGTTACATTACATAGCAGATAACTCTAACACATTACGTTACATAGCAGATAACTCTAACACATTACGTAGCAGATGACTGTAACACGTTACGTAGCAGATGACTGTAACACGTTACGTAGCAGATGACTGTAACACGTTACGTAGCAGATGACTGTAACACGTTACGTAGCAGATAACTAACACGTTACGTAGCAGATAACTCTAACACATTACGTTACATAGCAGATAACTCTAACACATTACGTTACATAGCAGATAACTCTAACACATTACGTTACATAGCAGATAACTCTAACACATTACGTTACATAGCAGATGACTGTAACACGTTACATAGCAGATGACTGTAACACGTTACATAGCAGATGACTGTAACACGTTACATAGCAGATAACTGTAACACGTTACATAGCAGATAACTGTAACACGTTACATAGCAGATAACTGTAACACGTTACATAGCAGATAACTGTAACACGTTACATAGCAGATAACTGTAACACGTTACATAGCAGATAACTGTAACACATTACATTACATAGCAGATAACTCTAACACATTACGTTACATAGCAGATAACTCTAACACGTTACGTAGCAGATGACTGTAACACGTTACGTAGCAGATGACTGTAACACGTTACGTAGCAGATGACTGTAACACGTTACGTAGCAGATGACTGTAACACGTTACGTAGCAGATGACTGTAACACGTTACGTAGCAGATGACTAACACGTTACGTAGCAGATAACTCTAACACATTACGTTACATAGCAGATGACTCTAACACATTACGTTACATAGCAGATGACTGTAACACGTTACATAGCAGTTAACTGTAACACGTTACATAGCAGATAACTGTAACACGTTACATAGCAGATAACTGTAACACGTTACATAGCAGATAACTGTAACACGTTACATAGCAGATAACTGTAACACGTTACATAGCAGATAACTGTAACACGTTACATAGCAGATAACTGTAACACGTTACATAGCAGATAACTGTAACACGTTACATAGCAGATAACTGTAACACGTTACATAGCAGATAACTGTAACACGTTACATAGCAGATAACTGTAACACGTTACATAGCAGATAACTCTAACACATTACGTTACATAGCAGATAACTCTAACACATTACGTTACATAGCAGATGACTGTAACACGTTACATAGCAGATAACTGTAACACGTTACATAGCAGATAACTGTAACACGTTACATAGCAGATAACTCTAACACATTACGTTACATAGCAGATAACTCTAACACATTACGTTACATAGCAGATGACTGTAACACGTTACATAGCAGATAACTGTAACACGTTACATAGCAGATAACTGTAACACGTTACATAGCAGATAACTGTAACACGTTACATAGCAGATAACTGTAACACGTTACATAGCAGATAACTGTAACACGTTACATAGCAGATAACTGTAACACGTTACGTAGCAGATGACTGTAACACATTACGTAGCAGATAACTAACACGTTACATAGCAGATGACTGTAACACGTTACGTAGCAGATGACTGTAACACGTTACGTAGCAGATGACTGTAACACGTTACGTAGCAGATGACTGTAACACGTTACGTAGCAGATGACTGTAACACGTTACGTAGCAGATGACTGTAACACGTTACGTAGCAGATGACTGTAACACGTTACGTAGCAGATGACTGTAACACGTTACGTAGCAGATGACTGTAACACGTTACGTAGCAGATGACTGTAACACGTTACGTAGCAGATGACTGTAACACGTTACGTAGCAGATGACTGTAACACGTTACGTAGCAGATGACTGTAACACGTTACGTAGCAGATGACTGTAACACGTTACGTAGCAGATGACTGTAACACGTTACGTAGCAGATGACTGTAACACGTTACGTAGCAGATGACTGTAACACGTTACGTAGCAGATGACTGTAACACGTTACGTAGCAGATGACTGTAACACGTTACGTAGCAGATGACTAACACGTTACGTAGCAGATGACTGTAACACGTTACGTAGCAGATGACTGTAACACGTTACGTAGCAGATGACTGTAACACATTACATAGCGGATAGCTATATCACATTACATAGCAGGTGACTATAACACATTACATAGCAGATAGCTATACCACATAAATAGCTGGTGGCTGGTAGACACAGTTATACAGCTGATAATTGACCTGTCTGTGTCTGTCTCTGTCTGTCAGTGTTGGAGATGTACAACAAACTACAGGAACAGATGACTCAAAAAAGGTATTGATCTTATTTTCTAACATTAATTTGCCGCCTTACTCTATCCCCCCCTCCTCTCATTCCGTCTTTGTGTCGGCACGTTTCTCTTCTCTGTTTTACTCTCTTTTCCCTCCTCCCCGTCTGCTGTATCTTGTCCTCTGCTGCCTACTTGGCCACCAGAGGGAGACATGGTTCACGGTATTTGTTGGAAATGTCACCATATTGCTATCCAACCTTCTTGGATCTGCTGGAGTGGCTCTGCTGGAGAGGTTCGGGCCCCCCCCTTCTCTCTCTCTACCCCTCCGTTCTCGTTCTCTCTACCCCTCCTCTCTCGCTCGCTCTCTTTCTCTACCCCTCCTCTCTTTCTCTACCCCTCTCTCTTTACCCCTTCTCTCTCTCTCTGGCCTAAGGCTGACCTGTTGATGTGCCTTGTGGGTCATAAATTGTTGTTTGTTTGTGTCTTTCCTCTCGTTTCTTTTCTCATTCTCTCCATCCTGCCGTTTGGCCCACAGCACAGGGGGAGTGGAGAGGTCGGCCAACACAATGTGTGTGTGTCGTGTCAGTGTGTGAGGAATTGAATGTTGTGCAATACCTCTGTATGTGTCTCAATGCTTTTCCAGTGACAGGATTCTCAATTTTTTTCTGCTGTTATTCTGGAGCATTAGACTCCCTGCCTTCATCTTCTTCATCATAGGCAGGGACCACGCTGCTTCATAGGCAGGGACCACGCTGCTTCATAGGCAGGGACCACGCTGCTTCATAGGCAGGGACCACGCTGCTTCATAGGCAGGGACCACGCTGCTTCATAGGCAGGGACCACGCTGCTTCATAGGCGGGGACCACGCTGCTTCATAGGCAGGGACCACGCTGCTTCATAGGCAGGGACCACGCTGCTTCATAGGCAGGGACCACGCTGCTTCATAGGCAGGGACCACGCTGCTTCATAGGCGGGGACCACGCTGCTTCATAGGCGGGGACCACGCTGCTTCATAGGCGGGGACCACGCTGCTTCATAGGCAGGGACCAAGCTGCTTCATAGGCGGGGACCAAGCTGCTTCATAGGCGGGGACCAAGCTGCTTCATAGGCAGGGACCAAGCTGCTTCATAGGCGGGGACCAAGCTGCTTCATAGGCGGGGACCACGCTGCTTCATAGGCGGGGACCACGCTGCTTCATAGGCGGGGACCACGCTGCTTCATAGGCGGGGACCACGCTGCTTCATAGGCGGGGACCACGCTGCTTCATAGGCAGGGACCACGCTGCTTCATAGGCGGGGACCACGCTGCTTCATAGGCGGGGACCACGCTGCTTCATAGGCGGGGACCACGCTGCTTCATAGGCGGGGACCACGCTGCTTCATAGGCGGGGACCACGCTGCTTCATAGGCAGGGATGGTGCTTTTGAATCCCTTTCTTCACTGCCGGGACGTCCCTCTTTAGGGTTTTAGGCTATGTTGGAGTAGTTTCAGGTAGAGTGTGTGTGTGTGTGTGTGTGTGTGTGTGTGTGTGTGTGTGTGTGTGTGTGTGTGTGTATCAACCCTTCTGTTCCTTGTTAAAGTACTCCCCAGTGTTGTGGACCTTGGAGGTCTCTTCCACTTCCTATCTTCTTCGAGCGGGCCAGTACAGGTTCTGTTAATCATGTGTGTGTTTGTAGGTACTACCCAGCGCTGCGGACTCTAGAGCAGCTGGAACAGACGTGTCTCCCCAGAGCGGGCCAGTACAGGTTCTGTTCTATCATGTCTGACAATATCCCCAGACTGAGGACCCTCATCAGTGATACAGCCATGTCTCAACTCAAAGACTTCCTGGAGTCTATTCGGAAACACAGCGACAAGATAGGAGAGACCGCTATGAAGCAGGTATGTGTGACTTCTCTTCTCCCTCTTTCTCTCCCCCTTCTGTCTCGCTCACCTTCTCCCGCTCCCCCTCTCTCTCCCCCCCTTCTTTCTCTCCCTTCTCCCTCTCCCCCTTCTTTCTCTCCCTTCTCCCTCTCCCCCTTCTGTCTTTCTCTCCCTTCTTTCTCCCCCTTCTGTCTTTCTCTCCCTTCTGTCTTTCTCTCCCTTCTGTCTTTCTCTCCCTTCTGTCTTTCTCTCCCTTCTGTCTTTCTCTCCCTTCTCCTCGCTCCCCCCTCTCCCCCCCCTTCTTTCTCTCCCTTCTCCCTCTCCCCCCCCTCTCCCCCCCTTCTTTCTCTCCCTTCTCCCTCTCCCCCTTCTGTCTCTCTCTCTCCCTTCTGTCTCTCTCTCTCCCTTCTGTCTCTCTCTTCTGTCTCTCTCCCCCTTCTGTCTCTCTCTTCTGTCTCTCTCTCCCCCCTCTCTCTCTCTCCCTTCTGTCTCTCTCTCCCCCCCCTCTCTCTCCCTTCTGTCTTTCTCTCTCCCCCCTCTCTCTCTCTCTCCCTTCTGTCTTTCTCTCTCTCTCTCTCCCTTCTGTCTTTCTCTCTCCCCCCTCTCTCTCTCTCCCTTCTGTCTTTCTCTCTCCCCCCTCTCTCTCTCTCCCTTCTGTCTTTCTCTCTCCCCCCTCTCTCTCTCTCCCTTCTGTCTTTCTCTCTCCCCCCTCTCTCTCCCTTCTGTCTCTCTCTCCCTTCTGTCTCTCTCTCCCTTCTGTCTCTCTCTCCCTTCTGTCTCTCTCTCCCTTCTGTCTTTCTCCCTCCCTTCTGTCTCTGTCCTCGTTCCCAGCCGTCTCTCTCCACTTGGCCTCGGGGAACAGAAGGACAGTTGAAGTATGTGTCGATAGAAGTATTAGTGTCTCCTGCAGTGTGTGTGTCTCTCCAGAAATGGCTTGGTAAAAGCACCTGCATCTGATTAACAGAGACAAAGTAAAGAGGACGGCGGTTAGTGAACCAGTGTTGTACTTCTCTCAACATATTGTCCTGATAAAACGGCTCCTAAACAAGGTTTCCTGTATAGCCCAGCCAACAACACACACACACACACACACACACACACACACACACACACACACACACACACACACACACACACACACACACACAACTAGCGACAGTTGTGTGTGTGTTTAGCTGTGCTGTCACTGGTAGAGAGAGAGTGTGTGTGTTTGTGGACAGCATTATGGGTGAAATAAGGTGGTTGCAGAGGGAGGTAAAGGGTGAGAAGAGTGGGATAGTGAAAGGCAGAGAGAGAGGGATCCTACATACGTGTCCAAAGCACCGTTCAGGTATTCTCTGGTGCAATTCCCCTCTCATCCTCTAGGTGTCGGTAGAGGACTAACGGTAGAAATAGCAGCAGCATTAATTGTAGTAAAACTAGGAAGTATTCCTTTTAGCCTTAATCTAACCCTGTTCAACACACATCCTGACCCGTTAGAGACCCTGTTCAACACGCACATCCTGACCCGTTAGACCCTGTTCAACACACATCCTGAACCGTTAGAGAGACCCTGTTCAACACACACATCCTGAACCGTTAGAGAGACCCTGTTCAACACACACATCCTGAACCGTTAGAGAGACCCTGTTCAACACACATCCTGAACCGTTAGAGAGACCCTGTTCAACACACATCCTGAACCGTTAGAGAGACCCTGTTCAACACACATCCTGAACCGTTAGAGAGACCCTGTTCAACACACATCCTGAACCGTTAGAGAGACCCTGTTCAACACACATCCTGAACCGTTAGAGACCCTGTTCAACACACATCCTGAACCGTTAGAGAGACCCTGTTCAACACACACATCCTGAACCGTTAGAGAGACCCTGTTCAACACACATCCTGAACCGTTAGAGAGACCCTGTTCAACACACATCCTGAACCGTTAGAGACCCTGTTCAACACACATCTTGAACCGTTAGAGACCCTGTTCAACACACATCCTGAACCGTTAGAGAGACCCTGTTCAACACACATCCTGAACCGTTAGAGACCCTGTTCAACACACATCCTGAACCGTTAGAGAGACCCTGTTCAACACACACATCCTGAACCGTTAGAGAGACCCTGTTCAACACACATCCTGAACCGTTAGAGACCCTGTTCAACACACATCCTGAACCGTTAGAGAGACCCTGTTCAACACACATCCTGAACCGTTAGAGAGACCCTGTTCAACACACATCCTGAACCGTTAGAGAGACCCTGTTCAACACACACATCCTGAACCGTTAGAGAGACCCTGTTCAACACACATCCTGAACCGTTAGAGAGACCCTGTTCAACACACATCCTGAACCGTTAGAGAGGCCCTGTTCAACACACATCTTGAACCGTTAGAGACCCTGTTCAACACACATCCTGAACCGTTAGAGAGACCCTGTTCAACACACATCCTGAACCGTTAGAGACCCTGTTCAACACACATCCTGAACCGTTAGAGACCCTGTTCAACACACATCCTGAACCGTTAGAGAGACCCTGTTCAACACACACATCCTGAACCGTTAGAGAGACCCTGTTCAACACACATCCTGAACCGTTAGAGACCCTGTTCAACACACATCCTGAACCGTTAGAGACCCTGTTCAACACACATCCTGAACCGTTAGAGAGACCCTGTTCAACACACATCCTGAACCGTTAGAGAGACCCTGTTCAACACACACATCCTGAACCGTTAGAGAGACCCTGTTCAACACACATCCTGAACCGTTAGAGAGACCCTGTTCAACACACATCCTGAACCGTTAGAGAGGCCCTGTTCAACACACATCTTGAACCGTTAGAGACCCTGTTCAACACACATCCTGAACCGTTAGAGAGACCCTGTTCAACACACATCCTGAACCGTTAGAGACCCTGTTCAACACACATCCTGAACCGTTAGAGAGACCCTGTTCAACACACACATCCTGAACCGTTAGAGAGACCCTGTTCAACACACATCCTGAACCGTTAGAGACCCTGTTCAACACACATCCTGAACCGTTAGAGAGACCCTGTTCAACACACATCCTGAACCGTTAGAGAGACCCTGTTCAACACACATCCTGAACCGTTAGAGAGACCCTGTTCAACACACATCCTGAACCGTTAGAGACCCTGTTCAACACACATCCTGAACCGTTAGAGAGACCCTGTTCAACACACATCCTGAACCGTTAGAGACCCTGTTCAACACACATCCTGAACCGTTAGAGACCCTGTTCAACACACATCCTGAACCAGGCTGAAATCTGACCCTAGAGCTGGTTAGTTACGCTTTGAACAGACAAATAGGGCCTAATGGCACCCTATTCCCTATATAGTGCACTACTTTAGACCTGGACTGGCACCTTATTCCCTATTTAGTGCCCTACTTTAGACCAGGGCTGGCACCCTATTCCCTAGGTGCCAGCCCTGGTCTAAAGTAGTGCACTAGATAGGGAATAGGGGCCATTTGGGACGGATCTGTAGCTGTAGTGGAATCTTGGCTGTGTGGTTGGAGACCAACAGTTAAACTCTAGTAACCTCAGAATAGCTCAAATAGAACGGCTCGATTCCATATGTCTAGGACTACGCTCTCTCTTTTCTCTGGCGTGTGTGTGTGTGTGTGTGTGTGTGTGTGTGTGTGTGTGTGTGTGTTTGAGGCCACTCTCTCTTTTCTTTGGGGCTCTTCTCCTCTCTTCCTTCCCTTCTTTTCTCCTCTACCTCTCCATTCCTTCACCATCTGTCTGCTTTCCTGTCACTCCATCACTTCCCCATCATACCAGACCACTAATAGCAGTAGGTTGTTCGTCCACACACACACACACACACACACACACACACACACACACACACACACACACACACACACACACACTACACACACACGCACAGGGATGGATGGACTGACTCTGATTTTCTATAATTGTTTTAATTCCTCTAACTACCCCATAGAGCCCTGGTCTAAAGTAGTGCACTATATAGGGAATAGGGTGCCAGTCCTGGTCTAAAGTAGGGCACTATATAGGGAATAGGGTGTCATTTGGGACGTAGGCTCTGAAAATAAATAGTAGCGTCCATTTAGGCCTTCTCATAATGGGGCTATTGTCTACTAGGAGGAGAGAAGGGAGGAGGGGTGGGGGTTCAGACGAGGGAGGAGGGAGTTGGGGGGATCGAACTGGAGCGCTCATGTCCAAATTATGCACACGTCTTTTCCCTTCTTCACTCACTTGCTCTTAATTCCTTTTTTTTTTGTCTTCATCAGTTCTGTCATCTCCTTGTCCTTCTCCTGGAAGGTATCCTCCTCCTCTCTCCTCAAATTTCATCTCTCTGACATGCAGTGACTGTCTCTTCATTCTCTCTCCTCTGTTCTCTCTCTCTCCTCTCTGTTCGCTGTTCTCTCTCTCCGTTCTCTCTCTGTTCGTTCTTTTTTCCTCTAAGTTCAGTAGGAGAAAGTTCAGGTCTACTGGTGAATTTTCAGTAGTACGTCTCACATTTCTCTGTCTATGGAGTGGAACAAGATTGACCACCTGTATCTAGTTACCACACACACACACACACACACACACATTGTGTGATGAGTGTCTTGTCTCGCAAAGCTCCTTATTTGACAAATAATTCCCTGTCAGAAAAACAGACAGGTGTCCCACTTTTACTCATTCTGTCCTTGTCCCCTTTACCATCATCCCCCTTTCTTTGTCTCCTCCCCCTGCCCTTTTCCTCATCACTAACCAGCTAGGTGACTCTAGTTCTCTGTTCTCCAACATCATATTTAGTGACGTCAGTAACCAGCTAGGAGACTCTAGTTCTCTGTTCTCCAACATCATATTTAGTGACGTCAGTAACCAGCTAGGAGACTCTAGTTCTCTGTTCTCTAACATCATATTTAGTGACGTCAGTAACCAGCTAGGAGACTCTAGTTCTCTGTTCTCCAACATCATATTTAGTGACGTCAGTAACCAGCTAGGGGACTCTAGTTCTCTGTTCTCTAACATCATATTTAGTGACGTCAGTAACCAGCTAGGTGACTCTAGTTCTCTGTTCTCTAACATCATATGTAGTGACGTCAGTAACCAGCTAGGGGACTCTAGTTCTCCAACATCATATTTAGTGACGTCAGTAACCAGCTAGGAGACTCTAGTTCTCTGTTCTCTAACATCATATTTAGTGACGTCAGTAACCAGCTAGGAGACTCTAGTTCTCTGTTCTCCAACATCATATTTAGTGACGTCAGTAACCAGCTAGGAGACTCTAGTTCTCTGTTCTCCAACATCATATTTAGTGACGTCAGTAACCAGCTAGGAGACTCTAGTTCTCTGTTCTCTAACATCATATTTAGTGACGTCAGTAACCAGCTAGGGGACTTTAGTTCTCTGTTCTCCAACATCATATTTAGTGACGTCAGTAACCAGCTAGGGGACTCTAGTTCTCTGTTCTCCAACATCAAATTTAGTGACGTCAGTAACCAGCTAGGGGACTCTAGTTCTCTGTTTTCCAACATCATATTTAGTGACGTCAGTAACCAGCTAGGAGACTCTAGTTCTCTGTTCTCTAACATCATATTTAGTGACGTCAGTAACCAGCTAGGAGACTCTAGTTCTCTGTTCTCCAACATCATATTTAGTGACGTCAGTAACCAGCTAGGGGACTCTAGTTCTCTGTTCTCCAACATCATATGTAGTGACGTCAGTAACCAGCTAGGAGACTCTAGTTCTCTGTTCTCTAACATCATATTTAGTGACGTCAGTAACCAGCTAGGAGACTCTAGTTCTCTGTTCTCTAACATCATATTTAGTGACGTCAGTAACCAGCTAGGGGACTCTAGTTCTCTGTTCTCCAACATCATATTTAGTGACGTCAGTAACCAGCTAGGGGACTCTAGTTCTCTGTTCTCTAACATCATATTTAGTGACGTCAGTAACCAGCTAGGAGACTCTAGTTCTCTGTTCTCCAACATCATATTTAGTGACGTCAGTAACCAGCTAGGGGACTCTAGTTCTCTGTTTTCCAACAACTCGTCATTCAGTAGCCGACCACAAAAGGTTAGCGGTCAGCTTTTTGACCTGCAGCTGTCGCTTGTGGAACATTCTGAGCATTCTCTGACGCACATACACACACTTGAGGTTAGGTTGAAGTGCAACGCCGAACTCGGGTCCTTCTAGGAAACAAAGAGGAACCAAACAAAGGTTCCTACCTATTTAACCACTTGACAGGGCTTAATGACTTGGTTATGTGCGAGCGAGGGAGACTGAGAGAGATACAGAGATGGAGTCTCCCCTTCTTAACCATGGGAATTCCCTTGTTGACACTCAGTCAATTGAAGTTACTTAATTATCGAACTTCTAACGTTGACAAAAGCCTTGACGTAGACCGTGACATAGGCGTCGTCATATAGAAGCTTCTGTTTAGCTGTATATTTCTCCAACCTATTCAGACCTTTCTACCGTCACCGTTCTGTTTCTTCTCTCAGCTGAACCTTGCTCTGTTCCTTGGGAAATATAAAGAAAACTATTGGAATTGAAGAGGGGTTGGGGGGTGGAGGTGGAAAGAGTGGAGGATGGTAGAGAGAGTGGAGGATGGTAGAGAGAGTGGAGGATGGTAGAGAGAGTGGAGGATGGTAGAGAGAGTGGAGGATGGTAGAGAGAGTGGAGGATGGTAGAGAGAGTGGAGGATGGTAGAGAGAGTGGAGGATGGTAGAGAGAGTGGAGGATGGTAGAGAGAGTGGAGGATGAATAGAAAGAGTGGAGGATGAATAGAAAGAGTGGAGGATGAATAGAAAGAGGATGGTTGGAGTATTGGGAAGAGTAGACGATGGTAGAAAGAGGATGGTTGGAGTATTGGGAAGAGTGGGGGATGGTAGAAAGAGGATGGTTGGAGTATTGGGAAGAGTGGAGGATGGTAGAAAGAGGATGGTTGGAGTATTGGGAAGAGTGGAGGATGGTAGAAAGAGGATGGTTGGAGTATTGGGAAGAGTGGAGGATGGTAGAAAGAGGATGGTTGGAGTATTGGGAAGAGTGGAGGATGGTAGAAAGAGGATGGTTGGAGTATTGGGAAGAGTGGAGGATGGTAGAAAGAGGATGGTTGGAGTATTGGGAAGAGTGGAGGATGGTAGAAAGAGGATGGTTGGAGTTTTGGGAAGAGTGGAGGATGGTAGAAAGAGGATGGTTGGAGTATTGGGAAGAGTGGAGGATGGTAGAAAGAGGATGGTTGGAGTATTGGGAAGAGTGGAGGATGGAAGAGTGGAGGATGGTAGAAAGAGGATGGTTGGAGTATTGGGAAGAGTGGAGGATGGTAGAAAGAGGATGGTTGGAGTATTGGGAAGAGTGGAGGATGGTAGAAAGAGGATGGTTGGAGTATTGGGAAGAGTGGAGGATGGTAGAAAGAGGATGGTTGGAGTATTGGGAAGATTGGAGGATGGTAGAAAGAGGATGGTTGGAGTATTGGGAAGAGTGGAGGATGAAAGAGTGGAGGATGGTAGAAAGAGGACGGTTGGAGTATTGGGAAGAGTGGCGGATGAAAGAGTGGAGTATGGTAGAAAGAGGATGGTTGGAGTATTGGGAAGAGTGGAGGATGGTAGAAAGAGGATGGTTGGAGTATTGGGAAGAGTGGAGGATGGTAGAAAGAGGATGGTTGGAGTATTGGGAAGAGTGGAGGATGGTAGAAAGAGGATGGTTGGAGTATTGGGAAGAGTGGAGGATGGTAGAAAGAGGATGGTTGGCATATTGGGGAGAGTGGAGGATGGTGAAAAGAGGATGGTTGGAGTATTGGGAGGAGTGGAGGTTGGAAGAGTGGAGGATAGTAGAAAGAGGATGGTTTGAGTATTGGGAAGAGTGGAGGATGGTAGAAAGAGGATGGTTGGTATATTGGGGAGAGTGGAGGATGGTAGAAAGAGGATGGTTGGAGTATTGGGAAGAGTGGAGGATGGTAGAAAGAGGATGGTTGGAGTATTGGGAAGAGTGGAGGATGGTAGAAAGAGGATGGTTGGAGTATTGGGAAGAGTGGAGGATGGTAGAAAGAGGATGGTGCTTTGTTTTGAGGTGAAATGGAAGAGAGGATGATGGGTGATGTAATCTGTCAACTGTTTTGTATCTTGAAGATTGTTGTGTGTTTATTTACATTTGTGCGTGTGTTTGTACCAGGCCCAGGTCCAGCGCTCTCTGGATAGCGCTGTGTCACTCCAACAGAGAGCTGCGGTTGGTCGACGGCTGAGGAAGGAGGCGGGACTAGGGGCGGGGACTGACATTGACGGACAGGGCAGCAGCCCAATGTCTGAACAAGACTCTGGAGTACTGGATGTAGAGGATGAGGAGGATGAAGATGAGGTACTTGTTTGGGGATTGTTTGTGTGCGTGTCTCTGGGGGGGAGTGGGGGGGATTGTTTGTGTGTCTCTGGGGGGGAGTGGGGGGGATTGTTTGTGTGTCTCTGGGGGGGAGTGGGGGGGATTGTTTGTGTGTCTCTGGGGGGGAGTGGGGGGGATTGTTTGTGTGCCTCTGGGGGGGATTGTTTGTGTGTCTCTGGGGGGGAGTGGGGGGGATTGTTTGTGTGCCTCTGGGGGGGAGTGGGGGGGATTGTTTGTGTGCCTCTGGGGGGGAGTGGGGGGGATTGTTTGTGTGTCTCTGGGGGGGAGTGGGGGGGATTGTTCTGTCTCTGGGGGGGAGTGGGGGGGATTGTTCTGTCTCTGGGGAGGAGTGGGGGGGATTGTTCTGTGTCTCTGGGGGGGGGTTTGTGTGTGAGTTTTATTTTTTCAGGGGAAAACCCATTGAGACCAGGATCTCATTCAGAAGGGTGCCCTGATCACAGTAGCACAACATTAAAATACAATGTGAAACGGTGATCAATACGAAACGGTGATCAATATGAAACGTGATCAATACAATACGAAACGGTGATCAATATGAAACGGTGATCAATACAATACGAAACGGTGATCAATATGAAACGGTGATCAATACGAAACGGTGATCAATATGAAACGGTGATCAATACGAAACGGTGATCAATACAATATCAAAACCTTGGTCTACTTGGTGACCCCTCCAACACTGTCGCTCTCATGCCCTTCACTTCTCCATCTGCTCCCTCCTTTTAAACTTCTGTTACCCCCTTGAGAACCCCCCCCCCCCTCTCTGTCTTTGCGTTCTCCCTCTTTCCTGTGCCAGGACTGAGACAGAGGGCATTCTCCTGTTTGGCAACAGTAATCTTACAACTACACTTCACCACTTGACAAATATGCACCAAACATCTTAGGTAAGTGTAAAAAAAAAAGATCTCCTCGGTAACAACATCAAGATTAATGGTAGATTTATGTAGTTATTTTAGATGAATTAGGACTATTTTGAGGTGTATACTGGCTACGGCGTCACATGAGAGGGTGATGGGAGAGGGCGATGGGCGGGGAGAGGACAGGGGAGAGGGCGATGGGCGGGGAGAGGCCAGGGGAGAGGGCGATGGGCGGGCCGAGGCCAGGGGAGAGGGCGATGGGCGGGCCGAGGCCAGGGGAGAGGGCGATGGGTGGGCCGAGGCCAGGGGAGAGGGCGATGGGCGGGCCGAGGCCAGGGGAGAGGGTGATGGGCGGGCCGAGGCCAGGGGAGAGGGCGATGGGCGGGCCGAGGCCAGGGGAGAGGGCGGGCCGAGGCCAGGGGAGAGGGCGGGCCGAGGCCAGGGGAGAGGGCGATGGGCGGGCCAGGGGAGAGGGAGATGGGCGGGCCGAGGCCAGGGGCGATGGGCGGGCCGAGGCCAGGGGCGATGGGCGGGCCGAGGCCAGGGGAGAGGGCGAGGGGCGGGCCGAGGCCAGGGGAGAGGGCGATGGGCGGGCCGAGGCCAGGGGAGAGGGCGATGGGCGGGCCGAGGCCAGGGGAGAGGGCGGGACGAGGCCAGGGGAGAGGGCGATGGGCGGGCCGAGGCCAGGGGAGAGGGCGATGGGCGGGCCGAGGCCAGGGGAGAGGGCGAGCCGAGGCCAGGGGAGAGGGCCAGGGACGAGGCCAGGGGAGAGGGCGGGACGAGGCCAGGGGAGAGGGCCAGGGACGGGCCGAGGCCAGGTGAATCGAATCAAATTTTATTTGTCAACGCGCCAAATACAATAGGAGGGTGTGCATTGATTTATTGAGCTGGTTTTGGCTGATTTCATGGGGCTACAGATGACAAGCAATCTGTTCCCTTCCATTTCCGGCTGCGCCGATAGACAGAGTTGATCCGAGAGACACATTTGACAGTACAGAAAGTAACAAAAATTCTAGTACCCGACCCGTTTTTCATGTTCTCGTGTTGAAAAAGCTGTAAGCTATAAAAACACACTATGTATAAACACCAGCGTTTCACCATCACTGTGTCTTCTTCAGGGTGACGTCATGAATGCTTGAACCAGGTTATTTACACACAACAGTGCAATTTTAGTGCAACCAATGACAATGAGGGGTGTGTCATAATTGTTAGGTTGATTAGAATGAATTGAGTGATACTATTAAGACAATAGTTTACATCATCTTGAATATAGTAGGCTACTATTAGCATTAGCATTAGCTTACATCATCTTGAATATAGTAGGCTACTATTAGCATTAGCATTAGCTTACATCATCTTGAATATAGTAGGCTACTATTAGCATTAGCATTAGTTTACATCATATTGAATATATTAGGCTACTGTTACCATTAGCTTTAGTTTCCATCATATTGAATATATTAGGCTATTGTCAGCATTAGCTTTAGTTTACATATTAAATCTATTAGGCTATTGTTAGCATTCGTTTACAGCATATTGAATATAGTAGGCTATTGTTAGCATTAGCATACAAATTGAATATAGGAGGCTGTTAGCATTAGTTTACATCATGTTGAATATAGTAGGATGTTATGATTGGGATTAGCATAAAATTAACATCAACATACATTTATTGTTTTCATTTAATTTCCAGAAGAAGGCGGCACAGTGATGCCAAAACGTTTTTCTTTTTTACCCAATAAATTACTGGGAGTTTTATACATAGTGTGTGATTCTTTGTTTTTATAGCTTACAATATTCACTGTTAGTCAGCACCTCTAAACTAAATCATTTTATCTGGGTGTGTGCCAGTTTATGCTTTTTTTATTAGTATTGAAAAAGTACAGAAGTTTTGGTTTACCGTGCAGCCCTATACTGAGTGTACAGATAGGGCTAGTGAAGCTAGTCTGGGTAACCATTCATTAAGGTTTATGGTTTGGGGGGGTAGAAGCTGGCTCCGGAGCCTGTTGGTCTGAGCCGGAAAGAGAGATGGCAGAGGTGAGAGGTAGGCAGGACACCTCTTCCCGTGCCAGGCTGAGATGTTGGCCTAGGGTAAGGCAGGAAGAGTACATAAAGTTTGAGACGGAGGGAGGGAGAACAAAAAGGGTAAGGGCTCAGTCAAGGCTAGGGCAAGAGACTGCGGAGGGAGGGAGAACAAAGGGTAAGGGCTGCGGAGGAAGAGGATGGAAGGGGGGACGCTAGGGCAGGGTGGCACCTCTTCTGTGATCTCCTTCCAGACGTTTTTGACAACCTTTCTAACAAAGGCATGACCCTGGTCACTACCTTCTGACCCCTAGTCACTACCTTCTGACCCCTAGTCACTACCTTCTGACCCCGAGTCACTACCTTCTGACCCCTAGTCACTACCTTCTGACCCCTAGTCACTACCTTCTGACCCCTAGTCACTACCTTCTGACCCCTGGTCACTACCTTCTGACCCCTAGTCACTACCTTCTGACCCCTAGTCACTACCTTCTGACCCCTGGTCACTACCTTCTGACCCCTGGTCACTACCTTCTGACCCCTGGTCACTACCTTCTGACCCCTGGTCACTACCTTCTGACCCTAACCCCCTGTTTTCACCCTGTTCTTATCCCCCTGTTATTTCCCATACTCCCCACCTACCTCTGCCCTAGCCTTGACTGACCGTTGACCCTTTCCCTGGGGTTGTTAAATTACTCCAACCCCCCCCCCCCCAAAAAAAAAAACATTCCACTGTGTTTGTTTTCTTATTGTGTGTGTTTCCCCTCCTGTCCCAAGGCAGTGCTGTTCTAAACTGGTGGTGTTCCTAGGTCAGTACATGAAAGCCTGGTATTGTCTTCCAACTTGCTTTTATAACAGCTAAGAAACGGTATTCCACAGAGCTATAGACAGGATGGGGTCTGTTTGTCTATGTGATTGTTCAGAACAAGCGTCCCCAATGCCCACTAGTGTAGTGACCCAGTCAACCCCTCTACCCTTTAGAGAAGGTCAAATGGTCAAGTTGTATTGACTTGCTGTATTTTTCCTACTACCTCAAAATCAAACCAAACTTTATTTTGTCACATGTGCCGAATAAGTGTAGACTTGACCGTGAAATGCTTACTTACAAGACCTTAACCAACAGTGCAGTTCAAGAAGAGAGAAGAAAAATATTTACCAAGTTGACTAAAATAAAAAGTAACACAGTAAGAATAACGAGACTCTATAACAGGGGGCACCGGTACCGAGTCAGTGTGCAGGGGTACAGGCTAGTTGAGGTAATCTGTACATGTAGGTGGGGGTGAAGTGACTATGTATAGATAATTAACAGCGAGTAGTAGCCGTGTACAAAAGGGAGGGGGGGGGGGTCAATGTAAATTATCCAGTGGCCATGTTATTAATTGTTAAGCAGTCTTATGGCTTGGGGGGTAGAAGCTGTTCAGCCTTTTGGACCTAGACTTGGTGCTCCGGTACTGCTTGCCGTGCGATAGCAGAGAGAACAGTCTATAACTTGGGTGACTGGAGTCACTGACAATTTTATCAGCTTTCCTCTGACACTGCCTATTGTGTAGGTCCCGAATGGCAGGAAGCTTGGCCCCAGTGATGTACTGGCCCATTCGCACTATCCTCTGTCGCGCCTTACGGTCAGATGCCGAGCAGTTGCCATACCAGGCGGTGATGCAAACGGCCAGGATGCTCTCGATGGTGCAGCTGTAGAACCTTTTTGAGGATCTGGGGGCCAAATTCCAAATATTTTCAGCGTTTGAGGGGGAATAGGTTTTGTCGTGCCCTCTTCCCTACTGTCCTGGTATGTTTGGACCATGATAGTTTGTTGGTGATGTGGACACCAAGGAACTTGAAACTCTCGACCCACTCCACTACAGCCCCGTCGGGGTTAATGGGGGCCTATTCGGCCCTCCTTTTCCTGTAGTCCACGATCAGCTCCTTTTGTCTTTTGTCTCACATTGAGGTAGAGGTTGTTGTCCTGGCACTACAGCCAGGTCTCTGACTTCCTCCCTATAGGCTGTCTCAGCGTTGTCAGTGATCAGGCCTTCCACTGTTGTGTCCTCAGCAAACTTAATGATGGTGTTGGAGTCATTTTTGGCCATGCAGTCGTGGGTGAACAGGGAGTACAGGAGGGGACTAAGTACACACCCCTGAGGGACCCCGGTGTTAAGGATCAGCATGGCAGACGTGTTGCCTACCCTTACCACCTGGGAGCGTCCCGTCAGGAAGTCCAGGATCCAGTTGAAGAGGGAGGTGTTTAGTCCCTGAGTTCTTAGCTTAGTGATGAGCTTGTTGAATGCTGATTCTCACAGATGTGTTCCTTTTGTCCAGGTGAGAAAGGGCTGTGTGGAGTGCGCTTGAGATTGCGTCATCTGTGGATCTGTTGGGGCGGTATGTGAATTTGAGTGGGTCTAGGGTGTCCGGGATGATACTGTTGATGTGAGCCATGACCAGCCTTTCAAAGCACTTCATGGCTACCGATGAGAGTGCCACGGGGCAGTAATAATTTAGGCAGGTTACCTTCGCTTCCTTGGGCACAGGGACTATGGTGGTCTGCTTGAAACATGTAGGTATTACAGACTCGGTCAGGGAGAGGTTGAAAATGTCAGTGAAGACACTTGACAGTTGGTCCGTGCATGCTTTGAGTACACGTCCTGGTAATCCATCTGGCCCAGCGGCTTTGTGAATGTTGACCAGTTTTAAAGATTTTGTTCACGTCTGCTACCGAGAGCGTAATTACACAGTCATCCAGAACAGCTGGTGCTCTTGTGCATGCTTCAGTGTTGCTTGCCTCGAAGCGAGCATAAAATGCATTTAGCTCGTCTGGTAGGCTCGCGTCACTGGGCAGCTTGCGTCTGAGTTTCCCTTTTTAGTCTGTAATAGTTTTCAAGCCCTGCCACATCCGAGAGCCAGTGTAGTACGATTCAATCTTAATCCTGTATTGACGCATTGCTTGTTTGATGGTTCGTCTGAGGGCATAGCGGGATTTCTTATAAGTGTCCGGATTAGTTTCCCACTTCTTGAAAGCTCTAGCCTTTAGCTCAATGAAGAGGTTGCCTGTAATCTTCTGGTTGGGATATGTACATACGGTCACTGTGGGGAGGAAGTCGTCGATGCACTTATTGATGAAGCCGATGACTGAGGTGGTATACTCCTCAATGCCATTGGATGAATCCTGGAACATATTCCAGTCTGTGCTAGCAAAACAGTCCTGTAGCGTAGTATCTGCGTCATCTTCCCCCTTCCATATTGAGCGAGTCACTGGTACTTCCTGCTTAAAATTTTGCTTGTAAGCAGGAATCTGGAGGATAGAATTATGGTGAGATTTGCCAAATGGAGGGCGAGGGAGAGCTTTGTATGTGTCTCTGTGTGTGGAGTAAAGGTGGTCTAGGATTTCTTTCCTTCTCTGGTTGCACATGTGACATTATGTTAAATATTTGGTAAAACTGATTTATGTTGCCTGCCTTAAAGTCCCCGGCCACTAGGAGCGCCGCTTCTGGGTGAGCATTTTCTTCTTTGTTTATGGCCTTATAGAGTTGGTTGAGTGCGGTCTTAGTCCCAGCTTCGTTTTGTGGTGGTAAATAGACGGCTACGAATAATACAGATGAGAACTCTCTTGGTAGATAGTGTGGTCTACAGCTTATCATAAGGTACTCAACCACAGGCGAGCAATACCTCAAGACTTCTTTAATGTTAGATGTTGACTTGCTCAAGTTGTATTGACTTGCTGTATTTATCCTACTACCTCCCCTGTCCTGACTGATAGACATAAGTCTAGTCTCCTCTTCTCTCCTTCCACTCGTCCTCGCTGTCTGCATCCCTCTTTCCAACCCTGTTTCTCATTCTTCCCAGATCTCTCTCTAGAACATTTCCTCCCTCCATTATTGTGTTCACAGACATTTTTTCTCACTTCCTGTCTTTCTATATCCCTCTGTTTCATCCCTTGTTCCAAACCTGTTTCCCATTCCTCCCATATCTCTCTCTTGAACGTTCCCTCCCTCCATCCCTCCATTATTGTGTTCAGACCCATTTTTTTCTCACTTCCTGTCTCTTCTATATCCCTCTGTTTCATCCCTCGTTCCAACCCTGTTTCTCATTCCTCCCATATCTCTCTCTAGAACGTTCCCTCCCTCAATCCCTTCCTCTCTCATCCCTCCATCCAAAGCTCACCAGAGTAGGTATACATTCTTTCTCTGAAGTTCTTGGCTCTAAAATGCTTCTTGGTCTGTGTCCCAAATTGCACCCTATTCCCCATATGTGACTCACCATCTGGATTCGGTCTTATGTAGCGAAATTTGAAATTGTGTTTACATTAGATAAAAGTAGCGACTCAGAGCAACCATATGGTATATCATACACTACATTTGAGAAACAATGGGGAAAGTAATTCTGCTTTGAAAGTGGATCAACTTGTAAACTCACTTTTGAGAAAATTGCCCTTTGAATGTTTTGTTCTTCTAGTGAAGAGCTCTTCTTTGTCTACACCCATTCAGCATCGTTCACACCCTCACCCTAATCTTTAGTCCCACCCATCTCGTTTCGCTCTCGGAGCGCACACTTGACGCTCTGGCCGATGATTTGTTTACCTCTGGATAACATGAAAACAGCCTAACCAGCTCTGCTGGCAACAAGGTCATTTCAATGCTCGACAAGGCTCGATTGATTACGCTTTTTTGCAGACGTTTACTGACACCGGCCATATTCAACAGGTGTTGTACACACGTCACTTAACTTGTTATGGCTGCAATCCGGTTAACGGGATAAGTGTCATCAACAACCGCTGAATAGCATAGCGCTACATTCAATAAATATTACTAAACATATTCATATTCATGAAATCACAAGTGCAATATAGGAAAACACAGCTTAGCCTTTTGTTAATCCACCTGTCGTGTCAGATTTTGAAATTATGCTTTACAGCGAAAGCAATCCAAGCGTTTGTGTAAGTTTATCGATCGCTCGACAAAACATTAAGTACACTTAGCATCAAGTAGCTCGGTCCCGAAAATCAGAAAAGCAATCAAATTAATCGTTTACCTTTGATCTTCGGATGTTTTCACTCACGAGACTCCCAGTTAGACAACAAATGTTCCCTTTGTTCCATAAAGATTATTTTTATATCCAAAATACCAGGAAAGAGCGGTCACGGCAACGCAGACAAATTCCAAATAGTTTCCATAATGTCCACAGAAACATGTCAAACGTTTTTTATAATCAATCCTCAGGTTGTTTTTAAAATATGTAATCGATAATATATCAACTGCAAATGTCTTTCACAGTAGGAGAGGGAAAAACAATGGCTTTCCAAACTCTGTTGCGCGAGCAAAACTCATGTGACCACTTGATGAGATGTTATCGTTCTGGCTCATTTTTCAAAATAAAAGCCTGAAACTGTCTGAAGACTGTTGACACCTTGAGGAAAGCGATAGGAAAAGGAATCTGGTTCATCCCTTTAAATCCAGCAAAGGGAGGCTATGGAACATGGAGTTTTCAAAATAGAAGCCACTTCCGGGTTTGGATTTTCCTCTGGGTTTCGCCTGCAATATCAGTTCTGTTATACTCACAGACAATATTTTGACAGTTTTGGAAACTTTAGAGTGTTTTCTATCCAATACTAATAATAATATGCATATATTAGCAACTGAGACTGAGGAGCTGGCCGTTTACAATGGGCACCTTTTCATCCAAGCTACTCAATACTGCCCCTGCAGCCATAAGAAGTTAACGTTAGCTAACTAGCCTGCCAGCCAACGTTAGCTAGTTAAACAACAAACAGTGCCAACAATGCCATAGTGCTGGGAGCTAACCAACCATGTTCAATGTTAGCTAGCTAACATTAACCTCTAACTAGAAAAGCAAATGGCTCTGGGAAACAAATAATAACATCAGCTAGGGAGCCAGCCAGCTAACTTTAGCTAGTTAACAGTACGCTTGAGCTTGAAATGAAACCACTTTCTGTCAAAATTAGAATACGTGTAAAATCTGAAAATGTAGCTAGCTGACGCTAAACTATTTACCTGTATACATCGTGTATGAACGCCTCTCCCTGTCAGGAATGCCATGCCACATTTTCCCCTCGTTTGAAGATGTAATCCGGAGACAGGTGTTTTCTGTAGCTATCATACTCTAATTCCACTGATTTCAAAATGGGATCCTCCAGAAAGTGGAGAGCCACACTTATGCAGCTCCACTACACAGTACATTTTTTTTAAAGCTGTGTTTGACAGGATTACCAACACAGACTGACAAGCTTCTATGGCAGACCAATCCAAACTCCTCTCTCGGAATGTCTAGCCCACCCATTATCTCAGCCAATCATGGCTAGTGGGAAGGTTACTCTCTTTTTCTGTGGCTTAACCAACAACGCTCGTAATTTAACAATTTTAATCGTATTTTCAGATCGCATACAAGTTTAAGGCACACAAAAGTTAAGGCACAAGCGTTTTGATAAACACATTTTTTACGTTAAAATGGCTCTCCTGTGAAGTCGTGACTTGCGACACACACCAAGTTTCCTGAATCGGGTCACACACAGTGCACTGCATTCTGTAGGCCCTGGTCTAAAGTAGTGCACTGTATAGGGAATAGGGTGCCAGCCCTGGTTTAAAGTAGTGCACTATATAGGGAATAGGGTGCCAGCCCTGGTCTAAAGTAGTGCACTATATAGGGAATAGGGTGCCAGCCCTGGTCTAAAGTAGTGCACTATATAGGGAATAGAGGGCCGTTTGGGATGCAGAGATGTTTGCTCCGGTACTTTGCCTCTCGTTTTAGCCTGAATGTGTTAAAGAAGGTAGAGAAAATGGAGGGATACTGTAATGTAAAAGGAAGAGGAGGGAAAATGGAGGTTGAGTAATGTGTAAACTGTCGGGGTCGTCCAGATAAAACTGGGATAGATGGTGATTTTAGCATGTAAATCTTGGGGCCAGCAAAGCCACAACACTAAACAATACATTAATTGCACTATAACGGTGACAAACGGTGCACACAAACTGTTAGGGCCTACATAAAGCTGTCCCAACATCTTACCGCTGCTACACCTGGTTAAAAGCCTTTTCCGGCAGGGAAACGGTTTATTCAGCCTCATTTACTGCCTTTAAAGAAAACATAGCTGATATGGCTGACTTGCTTAAACAAATGTGGTTTCTACTGACAATTGAGATGTACAAACTATGGAATAAGGGGACGACGAGTGGATAAGAGGTCATCCGGACATTAATGAGTGAGTTAGGACGGACGTCAATGTACCTGTGTTCAGCACTTTTTGAAATGTACAGCGACAGAATTCAGAACATGGGCTGGTCTTACAGTGTTCTCCCTGTACACCAAGTCAGAGCCATAGGATAAATTAAGGGGGCTTATAAGCAGACAATGAAAGCTCTTACAATATTCAATGATTATATTTCTTTTAAACAGGCTATAGGCTACATGTGCACCACCAAGTCAGAACAGTAGGTGAAATTAAGAGATGAAAATAGACCAAATTATTAGGGTGAGGCACATGGGCTACTAACAGCTTACTACACAACATACACTTAGTATTACTTTCTTAGCTACAGTATACATATCTCCCTGGCATATTACATAATTTATGCAGCTACACACAAGACATTTTTGGACTCACCTTGCTGTGCTCACTTGAACAGGAAGTGGCGCGACGGTCCTTTGTGGGCAAATTTTGTCATCAAAGAAAGACAAAGAGGCCGGATTTACAATTTCGAGTTGGATGACCGTTCAAAATTTATTTTCTCAGTCTGAGCTCGTTTGCTCCCGACTTCCCAGTTCCAATGTTTGCAGTTAGCCACTGTCACCCATTCCTTCCAAACCACTCATTGTTGAATTTGCTATTTTCAACTTGTTGAGTAATTAGGCAAAAAAATGTGGGGCTCAAAACAGGTGGGGCTGACGGGTCATTGAAGTGTTCTCATTAGAGGGGAGAGAGAGGGGGGAAAGAGAGCGAGGGGGAGAGAAAGAGAGCGAGGGGGGGAGAGAAAGAGAGCGAGGGGGGGAGAGAAAGAGAGCGAGGGGGAGAGAGAAAGAGAGCGAGGGGGAGAGAGAAAGAGAGCGAGGGGGAGAGAGAAAGAGAGCGAGGGGGAGAGAGAAAGAGAGCGAGGGGGAGAGAGAAAGAGAGCGAGGGGGAGAGAGAAAGAGAGCGAGGTGAATAGATAGATCTGCGATTTTTTTTTTTTTTTTTTTTTTTTTTTTAAGGCTGTGAGCAGAGAGTGGGAGAGAGGAAGAGGAGGCGAGAGTAGCTATTGGAAGGCCAACGAGTTCGTTTATTGTTATGGTTGTCTGTTCTCCTCGAGGGTCCGTCAAGGTTTTTGGTGGAACAAAAACCTTACCCTCAGAACTATTTCTCATCATTTGTTGTTAATCTCCGTGTGGTAGATTAGATTTTATTGATTGTCGAGTGCCTTCAGAAAGTATTCACGCTCTCTGTAAGGTCCCTCATTTCGAACACTGGTTCGACCACAAATACCTCGGAAAGAAACCTTGAGAGACCCATTAGTAATAAATTGGCTGACGTTGAACGTCCCTTTGAGCACGGTGAAGTTATTAACTACACTTTGGATGGTGTATCAATACACCCAGATACAGGCGTCCTTCCTATAACTCAGTTCAATGTAAAGCATTTGGGGTTAAATATCTGTGATTGTATAAAACTGAGGATAGATCAACATTGTAGTTACTCCACAATACTAACCTAATTGACGGAGTGAAAAGGAAGCCTTTATAGAATAAATGTGGCAAACAAATTAACTTGGTCCTGAATCCAATACAACCCATCACTGAGTATCACTCGTCATATTTTCAAGCGTGGTGGTAGCTGCATCATGTTATGGGTATGCTTGTCATCGGAAAGGACTAGGGAGGACTAATAGAGCTAAGCAACAGAATAAAGCACAGGCTAAATCCTAGAGGAAAACCTGGTTGTCTGCTTTCCTACAGACACTGGGAGACATTCACATTTCAGCAGAACAAATAACCAAAAACACAAGACCAAATGTACACTAGAGTTTCTGACCAAGAAGATATAGAATGTTCCTAAGTAGGGTAGTTACCATAACCACCATGGGGCACTCTGTTCACAATGTTGACATCAGCAAACCGCTCGCCCACACGACGCCATGCACGCTGTGTACCATCTGCCCGGTACAGTTCAAACCGGGATTAATCCGTGAAGAGCACACTTCTCCAGCGTGCCAGTGGCCATCGAAGGTGAGCATTTGCCCTCTGAAGTCGGTTACGACGCCGAACTGCAGTCAGGTCAAGACCCTGGTGAGGAAGACGAGCATGCAGATGAGCTTCCCTGAGACGGTTTCTGACAGGATGTGCAAACCCACAGTGGATCCCGCAGGTGAAGAAGCCGGAGGTGAGGTCCTGGACTGGCGTGGTTACATGTATTCTGCAGTTGTGAGGCCGGTTGGGCGTACTACCAAATTCTCTAAAACGACATTGGAGGCGGCTTATGGTAGAGAAATGGACGTTCAATTCTCTGGCAACAGCTCTGGTGGACATTCCTGCAGTCAGCATGCCCATTGAACACTCCCTCACCATCTGTAGCATTGTGTTGTGTGACTGCACATTTTAAAGTGGCCTTTTATTGTCCCCCAGCACAAGGTGCACCTGTGTAGTGATCATGCTGTTTAATCAGCTTCTTGATATGCTACACCTGTCAGGTAGATGGATTATCTTGGCAAAGGAGAAATGCTCACTAACAGGGATGTAAACACATTTGTGCACAACATCTTAAGAGGAATACGCTTTTTTTGTGTATATGGAACATTTTCTGGGATCTTTTTATTTAATCTCATAAAACACTTTACATGTTGAGTTTATACTTTGGGTATGTGTGTGTGCGTAAGTAAATAGTGTTTCTCTCTCTCTCTCCCAGGTACCAGTGGCCCAGGAGTTGGTAGACTTTTCTCCAGTGTACCGATGCCTCCACATCTATACCGTTCTGGTGAGTTCTACCCATTCCCCTCTCTTTCTCCTATCCTCTCCTCCTTTACTTTGAGACATTCTCAATTCGGATTTTGCTAATTCCTCCGTCCTCTCCTTGCCTGCATTTTTTTTGGGGAAAAAAGATTGAAGCTAATCGAGGAGAGGCATATCGAAGTAGCATATCATTTTTAAATATGTCCATGCTTTTTGTCAGAGAAAACGAAAGCTGATTCAAAAAGGGTGTGTGGCAGAACTCTTCCACAAAAGACTCGGGTAGAATACACATGACTATCCTCGATGAAACGTGGCTATCGAGGAGGGGAGGAGCCTCTTCTGTTCGCCTACTAACTAATTGACATATCCTTGACCACTGTTCAGGTCATATAGAAGAGAGGAAGGAGGAGTTGAGGGGAGGAGCCTCTTCTGTTCGCCTACTAACTAATTGACATATCCTTGACCACTGTTCAGGTCATATAGGAGAGAGGAAGGAGGAGTTGAGGGGAGGACGGTCTTTTGCACCAATGAGAATCTCCTCCATTCATCTCTCAATTTTTTTTTTTATATATCTGATGAACCAAACATTTTCTTCATTTAATTTTAAATATTCATATCATATCCACAGTGATTTTTCTGCATGCGTTCCCCAAATTGGACTGAATTAATTGACACCTTAGTAGTTTAATTGACCGCACCCCTTCAAGCACACCCCCTCCACAGGATTGGCCCCCACCAGTAACACAACATTATTAGTAGCAGCAGAGGGATTTGGTTGAAGTGTACTTGTTACAGCCTAAGGGAGGTGCTGTTTGATACCGCAGGCCTTTACTGTGTGTGTGTGTGTGTGTGTGTGTGTGAACTTGTTCAGATTAAAGGAGAAACCGTAGTTTACAATGAGTTATAGAAGGGCTTCCTGTCTGTTTAGTTGATCTGGTCTGAACCACGGACTATAATAATAAACAGCACATATCATCTTTTAGTCGACTACTACAGAGACATGCTACTGTTTACTATAGGGACTGGGAGGGAGGGAGGGAGGGAGGGAGGGAGGGGAGAGGGGGAGGGAGGGAGGGAGGAGGGAGGTGAGGGAGGGAGGGAGGGAGGAATGGAGAGGGGGAGGGGAGAGGGGGAGGGAGGGAGGGAGGGAGGGAGACATGCTACTGTTTACTATAGGGACTGGGAGGGAGGGGGGAATGGGGGAGGGAGGGAGGAATGGGGAGGGAGGGAGGAATGAAGGGAGGGAGGGAGGAATGGAGACATGCTACTGTTTACTATAGGGACTGGGAGGGAGGAAGGAATGGGGAGGGAGGGAGGAATGAATGGAGGGAGGGAGGAATGAAGGGAGGGAGGGGGGAATGGAGAGGGGGAGGGAGAGGGGGAGGGAGGGATGGAGAGGGGGAGGGAGGGAGGGAGGGAGGAATGGAGAGGGAGGGAGGAATGGAGAGGGAGGGAGGAATGAATGGAGGGAGGGAGGAATGAATGGAGGGAGGGAGGGAGGAATGAATGGAGGGAGGGAGGAATGAATGGAGGGAGGGAGGAATGGAGAGGGGGAGGGAGGAATGAATGGAGGGAGGGAGGAATGAATGGAGGGAGGGAGGAATGAATGGAGGGAGGGAGGAATGAATGGAGGGAGGGAGGAATGAATGGAGGGAGGGAGGAATGAATGGAGGGAGGGAGGAATGAATGGAGGGAGGGAGGAATGAATGGAGGGAGGGAGGAATGAATGGAGGGAGGGAGGAATGAATGGAGGGAGGGAGGAATGAATGGAGGGAGGGAGGAATGAATGGAGGGAGGGAGGAATGAATGGAGGGAGGGAGGAATGAATGGAGGGAGGGAGGAATGAATGGAGGGAGGGAGGAATGAATGGAGGGAGGGAGGAATGAATGGAGGGAGGGAGGAATGGATGGAGGGAGGGAGGAATGAATGGAGGGAGGGAGGAATGAATGGAGGGAGGGAGGAATGAATGGAGGGAGGGAGGAATGAATGGAGGGAGGGAGGAATGAATGGAGGGAGGGAGGAATGAATGGGGAGGGAGGAATGAATGGAGGGAGGGAGGAATGAATGGAGGGAGGAATGAATGGAGGGAGGGAGGAATGGAGAGGGGGAGGAATGAATGGAGGGAGGGAGGAATGAATGGAGGGAGGAATGAATGGAGGGAGGGAGGAATGAATGGAGGGAGGGAGGAATGGAGAGGGGGAGGGAGGAATGAATGGAGGGAGGGAGGAATGGAGAGGGGGAGGGAGGAATGAATGGAGGGAGGGAGGAATGAATGGAGGGAGGGAGGAATGGAGAGAGGGAGGAATGAATGGAGGGAGGGAGGAATGAATGGAGGGAGGAATGGAGAGGGGGAGGAATGGAGACATGGAGGAATGAATGGGGAGGGAGGAATGAATGGAGGGAGGGAGGAATGAATGGAGGGAGGGAGGAATGAATGGAGGGAGGGAGGAATGAATGGAGGGAGGGAGGAATGGATGAGGGGGAGGGAGGAATGAATGGAGGGAGGGAGGAATGGATGAGGGGGAGGGAGGAATGAATGGAGGGAGGGAGGAATGAATGGAGGGAGGGAGGAATGGAGACATGGAGGAATGAATGGGGAGGGAGGAATGAATGGAGGGAGGGAGGAATGAATGGAGGGAGGGAGGAATGAATGGAGGGAGGGAGGAATGAATGGAGGGAGGGAGGAATGAATGGAGGGAGGGAGGAATGGAGAGGGGGAGGGAGGAATGAATGGAGGGAGGGAGGAATGAATGGAGGGAGGGAGGAATGGAGACATGGAGGAATGAATGGGGAGGGAGGAATGAATGGAGGGAGGGAGGAATGGAGGGAGGGAGGGAGGGATGAATGGAGGGAGGAATGAATGGAGGGAGGGAGGAATGAATGGAGGGAGGGAGGGATGAATGGAGGGAGGAATGAATGGAGGGAGGGAGGAATGAATGGAGGGAGGGAGGAATGAATGGAGGGAGGGAGGAATGAATGGAGGGAGGGAGGAATGAATGGAGGGAGGGAGGAATGAATGGAGGGAGGGAGGAATGGATGGAGGGAGGAATGAATGGAGGGAGGGAGGAATGAATGGAGGGAGGAATGAATGAAGGGAGGGAGGAATGAATGGAGGGAGGGAGGAATGAATGGAGGGAGGAATGAATGAAGGGAGGGAGGAATGGATGAAGGGAGGGAGGAATGGAGACATGGAGGAATGAATGGGGAGGGGGGAATGGGGGGAATGGAGAGGGGGAGGGAGGAATGGAGAGGGGGAGGGAGGAAGGAAGGGAGAGGAAGGAATGGAGAGGGGGAGGAAGGAAGGAAGGAAGGGAGAGGGAGGAATGAAGCGGGGAATGGAGGGGGAAGAATGGGGAGGAAGCGGAATGGAGGGAGGGAGGGAGGAATGGAGAGGGAGGGAGGAATGGAGAGGGAGGGGGAATGGAGAGGGAGGGGGGAATAATGGGGGAGGGAGGGAGGGAGGAATGGAGAGGGAGGGGGGAATGAATGGGGGAGGGAGGGATGGATGGAGGGAGGGGGGAATGGATGGAGGTCAGGAATGCAGGTTACTGGGCCACGACTAGGTCAGGGGCGAAGCAGGTGTCTGGGTTGACTGGGCCACGACTAGGTCACGGACGAAGCAGGTGACTGGGCCACGACTAGGTCAGGAACGAATCAGGTGTCTGGGTTGACTGGGCCTCGACTAGGTCAGGGACGAAGCAGGTGTCTGGGTTGACTGGGCCACGACTAGGTCACGGACGAAACAGGTGACTGGGCCACGACTAGGTCAGGAACGAAGCAGGTGTCTGGTTGACTGGGCCACGACTAGGTCAGGGACGATGCAGGGGTCTCGGTTGACTGGGCCACGACTAGGTCAGGGACGAAGCAGGTGTCTGGGTTGGCTGGGCCATGACTGGGTCAGGGACGAAGCAGGTGTCTGGTTGACTGGGCCACGACTAGGTCAGGGACAAACAAAGCAGGTTACTGGGCCACGACTAGGTCAGGGATGAAGCAGGGTCTGGGTTGACTGGGCCACGACTACGTCAGGGACGAAGCAGGTGTCTGGGTTGACTGGGCCTCGACTAGGTCAGGGACGAAGCAGGTGTCTGGGTTGACTGGGCCACGTCTATGTCACGGACGAAGCAGGTGACTGGGCCACGACTAGGTCACGGACGAAGCAGGTGACTGGGTCACGACTAGGTCAGGGACGAAGCAGGTGTCTGGTTGACTGGGCCACGACTAGGTCAGGGACGATGCAGGTGTCTCGGTTGACTGGGCCTCGACTAGGTCAGGGACGAAGCAGGTGTCTGGGTTGACTGGGTCACGAATAGGTCAGGGACGAAGCAGGTGTCTGGGTTGACTGGGCCACGACTAGGTCAGGGACGAAACTGGTGACTGGGTCACGACTAGGTTCAGGGACGAAGCAGTGGTCTGGTTTTGTGTGTGTGTGTTTGTAGGGGTTGTGACCGGGGCAGTGCGGTCAGAGGAGAGGAGGCATGGGGTCTGGCAAGGTGTCTGTTTGGAGGCAGTGCCGGTGTGTGTAGACAGGGTGTCTGGGTTAAGAGAGCTCTGGGGACAGAATCATCGAGGGAACGGAAGAGCATGAACTTCGTGAGGAAGGACAGAGAGCTAGGGAGGAGGAGGAGGGATGATACAGAGGTTATAGCAAGGCTAAGTTGAGAGACAGACAGGGCAAGGAAGGAAAGGGAGGGAGACGGAGGGAGGGAAGATAGGGGAGGTCACAGCAAGGACGAGAGCGACTGAGCGTCGAAGATAGGGCTAGGAGGCGAGAGTGCAGGGGGCTAGGGGGAGAGAGTGCGCGCACAGAAGGGTTAAAGTGAGGGCGAGAGTGAGGTGGAGGACAGGGAAGGGGGATGGCTGACCGATGGAGGAAGTTTGGTAGCTAGATAGGGAAAGAAAAGAGTGAAAGAAAGACCGGGAAAGGGAGTAAGGAATGAGAGAGGGAGATGTGGAGGAGGAGAGGAGATGTAGAGAGAGTTGTCAAGAGGAGACTGAGTGCATGAGACTGAGGAGTGTTGGAGAGTTGAAAAAGTGGAGGGGTTGCCCCTGGGGTAGAAAAAGTGGAGGGGTTGCCCCTGGGGTTGGAAAAGTGGAGGGGTTGCCCCTGGGGTTGGAAAAGTGGAGGGGTTGCCCCTGGGGTTGGAAAAGTGGAGGGGTTGCCCCTGGGGTTGGAAAAGTGGAGGGGTTGCCCCTGGGGTTGGAAAAGTGCATGAGAGAGTGGAGGAGACGGAGGGATGGAGGAGAGAAAGTGAATGGAAGGAAAGAGGGGGAGGGGGTGGTGTTGAAATGTGTGACCTCCTCAACCTCAGCTTCACTTTCTTTTCCCCCTCCCGTTCCCTCGTTTGTTTTGGTTCCTGCCAGCGTTCATGTTTGTTTAGTTATGTTGTTCTTTACCATTTTTATTCTCTTTCTCTCCTGTTTTTGTCCTTTGTTTCAGCCTACACACACACACACACACACACACACACACACACACACACACACACACACACACACACACACACAAGTGCGTCGTGACCCACATGGAGACACTGTTAGGCCGGTCAGTCCTAAGTGGATGCCAAGGATGATAGAACAGTGGGTCGTGCCACCACACATGCGATGAACTGTTAGGCTCGGTACAGTCACTACAGTGCATGCACACAGGCGTGCATAGACACAGAGACGCTGCACACACACACACACACATGCACACTGACACTCATACACACACACACACACACACACACACACACACACACACAGACAGAGAGAACGTTACAGATGTTTATTCCAGATAATAACACGGTACTCAGATAAATAAACATTTAAATCATTTCCTAATCATTGTATTCATTATACATTTAATCTTTATTGTTGATATGAATTTAAATATTTATTGATTAGTAAATATTTTCTCCATTAGAGTACAGACGAGTACTTCTACTCGACCAGACGAATACTTCTACTAAACCAGACGGGTACTTCTACTCGACCAGACGGGTACTTCTACTCGACCAGACGGGTACTTCTACTAAACCAGACGGGTACTTCTACTAAACCAGACGGGTACTTCTACTAAACCAGACGGGTACTTCTACTAGACCAGACGGGTACTTCTACTCGACCAGACGGGTACTTCTACTCGACCAGACGGGTACTTCTTCTAAACCAGACGGGTACTTCTACTAAACCAGACGGGTACTTCTACTAAACCAGACGGGTACTTCTACTAAACCAGACGGGTACTTCTACTAAACCAGACGGGTACTTCTACTAAACCAGACGGGTACTTCTACTAAACCAGACGGGTACTTCTACTAAACCAGACGGGTACTTCTACTAAACCAGACGGGTACTTCTACTAAACCAGACGGGTACTTCTACTCGACCAGACGGGTACTTCTACTAAACCAGACGGGTACTTCTTCTAAACCAGACGGGTACTTCTACTAAACCAGACGGGTACTTCTACTAAACCAGACGGGTACTTCTACTAAACCAGACGGGTACTTCTACTAAACCAGACGGGTACTTCTACTAAACCAGACGGGTACTTCTACTAAACCAGACGGGTACTTCTACTATACCAGACGGGTACTTCTACTAAACCAGACGGGTACTTCTACTAAACCAGACGGGTACTTCTACTAATCCAGACGGGTACTTCTTCTAAACCAGACGGGTACTTCTACTAAACCAGACGGGTACTTCTACTAAACCAGACGGGTACTTCTACTAAACCAGACGGGTACTTCTACTAAACCAGACGGGTACTTCTACTAAACCAGACGGGTACTTCTACTAAACCAGACGGGTACTTCTACTAAACCAGACGGGTACTTCTACTAAACCAGACGGGTACTTCTACTAAACCAGACGGGTACTTCTACTAGACCAGACGGGTACTTCTACTAGACCAGACGGGTACTTCTACTCGACCAGACGGGTACTTCTACTCGACCAGACGGGTACTTCTACTAGACCAGACGGGTACTTCTACTAAACCAGACGGGTACTTCTTCTAAACCAGACGGGTACTTCTTCTAAACCAGACGGGTACTTCTTTTAAACCAGACGGGTACTTCTACTAAACCAGACGGGTACTTCTACTAAACCAGACGGGTACTTCTACTAAACCAGACGGGTACTTCTACTAAACCAGACGGGTACTTCTACTAAACCAGACGGGTACTTCTACTAAACCAGACGGGTACTTCTACTAAACCAGACGGGTACTTCTACTAAACCAGACGGGTACTTCTACTAAACCAGACGGGTACTTCTACTAAACCAGACGGGTATTTCTACTAAACCAGACGGGTACTTCTACTAAACCAGACGGGTACTTCTACTAGACCAGGCGGGTACTTCTACTCGACCAGGCGGGTACTTCTACTCGACCAGGCGGGTACTTCTACTCGACCAGACGGGTACTTCTACTAATCCAGACGGGTACTTCTACTAAACCAGACGGGTACTTCTACTAAACCAGACGGGTACTTCTACTAAACCAGACGGGTATTTCTACTAAACCAGACGGGTACTTCTACTATACCAGACGGGTACTTCTACTAAACCAGGCGGGTACTTCTACTAAACCAGACGGGTACTTCTACTAAACCAGACGGGTATTTCTACTAATCCAGACGGGTATTTCTACTAATCCAGACGGGTACTTCTACTATACCAGACGGGTACTTCTACTATACCAGACGGGTACTTCTACTAAACAAGACGGCTACTTCTACTAAACCAGACGGGTACTTCTACTAAACCAGACGGGTACTTCTACTAAACCAGGCGGGTACTTCTACTAAACCAGACGGGTACTTCTACTAAACCAGGCGGGTACTTCTACTAAACCAGACGGGTACTTCTGCTCGACCAGGCGGGTACTTCTACTAAACCAGGCGAGGTGCTGGCCAGCGGAATAGAAAACTTGAAAATAAAGGAGAGCCGCACACTCTAGGAGCTCAGATGCAAAAATTGAATTACCAAAGTTTCGACAGCCAAGCTGTCTTCATCAGGGTACAATCACAAACACTGCGGGATGACTCGTTTATATGGTGTCAAAAGACACACAGGTGTCTGTAATCATGGCCAAGAGTGGCCTAATATCATTGGTTAATTCTCAAATATTAAAATGGCATAGTACGTCTCCTAGACCCAGACGAGTACGTCTCCTAGACCCAGACGAGTACGTCTCCTAGACCCAGACGAGTACGTCTCCTAGACCCAGACGAGTACGTCTCCTAGACCCAGACGAGTACGTCTCCTAGACCCAGACGAGTACGTCTCCTAGACCCAGACGAGTACGTCTCCTAGACCCAGACGAGTACGTCTCCTAGACCCAGACGAGTACGTCTCCTAGACCCAGACGAGTCTTCTAGAACATTTGGGTTTCTTATTCTGAACATGATGGTTCGTTATGTGATTGACACCTGGAGGTTGGACAATTTGGAGAAGTGTGTGTGTGTGTGTTCGTGCCTGTATTATTTAACGGTCGGTGAAGCGGAGTGAAGGGTTCTTCGTGTGTTTCTCGTTTGGTCTGATCTGAGGGGAAACTCCATGTAGGGCCAACCTGTTGTTTACATTCATCCTAATTTCTATCAGATTTGAGTGTGTGTTGGTGTTCTGTGTGTGTGTGTGTGTGTGTGTGTGTGTGTACAAGAGAACAAAGGCATATTGTTCAGGTCCAGTCTTCGCCATCATGGATAATATGGTGGAATTTAAACATGGGGCGAGAGACGGAGGGAGAGAGAGGAGAAAACAAAATGAATGTCTTGATTGGAAATGGGATTCTACTTCCAGGTTTTGTGGTTTTGTGTGTTGTCTTTGTGTTTTGTGTCTTGAGTCTGTGCGTGTGTGTGTGTGTATGTTTGTGTCTTTGTGTGTGTTTCCCAACTGGTAACACTGTGCTAACGAGCCCCCCCCCCCCCCCCCACTAAGATGTCTGTTGGTCTGTCTGGCACTATAGAACATTCCAGAATCTAGAGACTCCATTCTGTTCATGACTGGAGATATCTGCCTTAGAGCCTGTAGTCATCAGTAACGTGGCACTGCTCTTGTGTTTGGAGCTGTGTGTGTGTGTGTGTGTGTGTGTGTGGTTGGATGAGTGTGCGGTTGGACGATTTGGAGAAGCGTGCGTGTTTGTACATGCGTGCCTGTATTATTAAACAATAGTTTAAGCAGAGTGAAGGTTTCTTGGTGGTAGTGTGAGGAAATACAGCCACACGATAGCTGTACCCTCCCCTGAGGGTCTTCTTGACCTCTGTCTACACCCCACACTTCTCTCCAGAGTCTTAGTGTTGTGTATCTGACTTTATGGAGGTTGTCCAGTCAGCTTCACGGCCTGTATTGAAGTTTAGACCTCTTAGTAGAACTACTCTGGAGAACTCCCTGCCCCTCTAGCAGCCTCTCACTCACTCATCCATCCACTCCACCCTTCCCCTCTTACCCCTTTCCCCTCTCCCTGTCTCCCTCTCGTTCTCCCCTTCTCGTTCTCCCCTTCTCGTTCTCCCCTTCTCGTTCTCCCCTTCTCGTTCTCCCCTTCTCGTTCTCCCCTTCTCGTTCTCCCCTTCTCGTTCTCCCCCTCTCGTTCTCCCCTTCTCGTTCTCCCCCGTCTCCCTCTCGTTCTCCCCCGTCTCCCTCTCGGTCTCCCCCGTCTCCCTCTCGGTCTCCCCCGTCTCCCTCTCGGTCTCCCCCGTCTCCCTCTCGGTCTCCCCCGTCTCCCTCTCGGTCTCCCCCGTCTCCCTCTCGTTCTCTCTCCTTCTCCCTCTCTCACTCTCTCTCCTTCTCCCTCTCTCACTCTCTCTCCTTCTCACTCTCTCACTCTCTCTCCTTCTCACTCTCTCACTCTCTCTCCTTCTCACTCTCTCTCCCTCTCTCCCTCTCTCCCTCTCTCCTTCTCCCTCTCTCCCTCTCTCTCCCTCTCTCTCTCTCTCTCTC
This sequence comes from Salvelinus alpinus, assembly GCF_045679555.1. Classification (NCBI taxonomy): domain Eukaryota; kingdom Metazoa; phylum Chordata; class Actinopteri; order Salmoniformes; family Salmonidae; genus Salvelinus; species Salvelinus alpinus. Next base: position 31,377,490 of record NC_092116.1, read on the forward strand.
TCTCTCTCCCTCTCTCTCTCTCTCTCTCCCTCTCTCTCCCTCTCTCTCTCTCTCTCTCTCTCTCTCTCTCTCTCTGTCTCTCTCTGTCTCTCTCTGTCTCTCTCTGTCTCTCTCTGTCTCTCTCTGTCTCTCTCTGTCTCTCTCTGTCTCTCTCTGTCTCTCTCTCTCTCTGTCTCTCTCTCTCTCTCTCTCTCTCTCTCTCTCTGATGGACTGCTGTGGTATGTCTCTTCAATAGACATTCTTCTCATTGAGAGAACTGCCAAGGTGCTGAAAAGCATTCGTCCAAGGTCCTAATTTTTCTTAGGAAATTCAACAGTTTTACGTCTTCAATCAGATCTCGATTTGAATGTATTTTATTGGAAACATTTTTCATTGTGACATCACACCAGAGGTTTTTAGTTTCAGCTTCCCTGGTTGTGGAGGGTTATCAGCCCAGCTCTGGTGTCTTATCTCTGGGCTGGGGGCGGTACTGTGGGTCCTGGTCTGGGTCTCAGCTAGAGGCGATAAGGCCAGAGACCGAGGCTACTGTTCGAGGAGGATGGAGAGGGGGCCTGGGGTTTATCACTGTAAAGCTGTGTGTGTGTGTGTGTGAAACACTGGTTCAGTCATACTGAAGAACTGGAGGTGTATCTGTGAGTGACTGATATGCTACAGATATGCTCGACTTTGAAGAGAGATTGATGACGCCAGTGGAAACAGAAGACCTAGTGACTGTCCAATCACTGACTCTCCCTTGAATGAGAGGGCCTTTTGTACCCCAATATCAAACTTTTGTTTCTACCAAAATCCTCATCTGTTTTCGTCTTGACTTTTAACCTCTTTCAAAAGTTTTTTGTTTGTTAATCCAAACATGTTTTTTAATCAGTTCTACCAATAAAATGAGTAACTGATGAATGTCAATACGTATGGCGATCCAAGGGTTGTCATGGCTACCGTCTCCTCTCTGTTGCCATCGTGCACGGGCCGGTCTCTAAGGATGTTGTCCATGTTGTTGTTTTTTACCCAGGGTTCCCGGGAGCAGTTTGAGAACTACTACAGGAATCAGAGAAGGAAACAGGCTCGCCTCGTACTGCAACCCCACTCTAACATGGTAGATATCACCTCTCGCCTCGTACTGCAACCCCACTCTAACATGGTAGATATCACCCCCTCGCCTCGTACTGCAACCCCACTCTAACATGGTAGATATCACCCCCTCGCCTCACCTCGTACTGCAACCCCACTCTAACATGGTAGATATCACCCCCTCGCCTCACCTCGTACTGCAACCCCACTCTAACATGGTAGATATCACCCCCTCGCCTCACCTCGTACTGCAACCCCACTCTAACATGGTAGATATCACCCCCTCGCCTCACCTCGTACTGCAACCCCACTCTAACATGGTAGATATCACCCCCTCGCCTCGTACTGCAACCCCACTCTAACATGGTAGATATCACCCCTCGCCTCGTACTGCAACCCCACTCTAACATGGTAGATATCACCCCTCGCCTCATACTGCAACCCCACTCTAACATGGTAGATATCACCCCTCGCCTCGTACTGCAACCCCACTCTAACATGGTAGATATCACCCCTCACCTCGTACTGCAACCCCACTCTAACATGGTAGATATCACCCCTCGCCTCGTACTGCAACCCCACTCTAACATGGTAGATATCAGCCCTCGCCTCGTACTGCAACCCCACTCTAACATGGTAGATCTCACCCCTCGCCTCGTACTGCAACCCCACTCTAACATGGTAGATATCACCCCTCACCACGTACTGCAGCCCCACTCTAACATGGTAGATATCACCCCCTCGCCTCACCTCGTACTGCAACCCCACTCTAACATGGTAGATATCACCCCCTCGCCTCACCTCGTACTGCAACCCCACTCTAAAATGGTAGATATCACCCCTCGCCTCGTACTGCAACCCCACTCTAACATGGTAGATCTCACCCCTCGCCTCGTACTGCAACCCCACTCTAACATGGTAGATATCACCCCTCGCCTCGTACTGCAACCCCACTCTAACATGGTAGATATCACCCCTCGCCTCGTACTGCAACCCCACTCTAACATGGTAGATATCAGCCCTCGCCTCGTACTGCAACCCCACTCTAACATGGTAGATATCACACGTACTGCAACCCCACTCTAACATGGTAGATATCACCCCTCGCCTCGTACTGCAACCCCACTCTAACATGGTAGATATCACCCCTCGCCTCGTACTGCAACCCCACTCTAACATGGTAGATATCACCCCTCGCCTCGTACTGCAACCCCACTCTAACATGGTAGATATCACCACCTCGCCTCACCTCGTACTGCAACCCCACTCTAACATGGTAGATATCACCCCTCGCCTCGTACTGAAACCCCACTCTAACATGGTAGATATCACCCCTCGCCTCGTACTGAAACCCCACTCTAACATGGTAGATATCACCCCTCGCCTCGTACTGCAACCCCACTCTAACATGGTAGATATCACCCCTCGCCTCGTACTGCAACCCCACTCTAACATGGTAGATCTCACCCCTCGCCTCGTACTGCAACCCCACTCTAACATGGTAGATCTCACCCCTCGCCTCGTACTGCAACCCCACTCTAACATGGTAGATATCACCCCTCGCCTCATACTGCAACCCCACTCTAACATGGTAGATCTCACCCCTCGCCTCGTACTGCAACCCCACTCTAACATGGTAGATATCACCCCTCGCCTCGTACTGCAACCCCACTCTAACATGGTAGATATCACCCCTCGCCTCGTACTGCAACCCCACTCTAACATGGTAGATATCACCCCTCGCCTCGTACTGCAACCCCACTCTAACATGGTAGATCTCACCCCTCTTGCCTCTTACTGCAACTCCTCTAACATGGTAGATATCACCCCTCACCTCGTACTGCAACCCCACTCTAACATGGTAGATATCACCCCTCGCCTCGTACTGCAACCCCACTCTAACATGGTAGATCTCACCCCTCGCCTCGTACTGCAACCCCACTCTAACATGGTAGATCTCACCCCTCTTGCCTCGTACTGCAACTCCTCTAACATGTTAGATATCACCCCTCGCCTCGTACTGCAACCCCACTCTAACATGGTTGATATCACCCCTCGCCTCGTACTGCAACCCCACTCTAACATGGTAGATCTCACCTCTCACCTCGTACTGCAACCCCACTCTAACATGGTTGATATCACCCCTCGCCTCGTACTGCAACCCCACTCTAACATGGTAGATATCACCCCTCGCCTCGTACTGCAACCCCACTCTAACATGGTAGATATCACCCCTCGCCTCGTACTGCAACCCCACTCTAACATGGTAGATATCACCCCTCACCTCGCCTCGTACTGCAACCCCACTCTAACATGGTAGATATCACCCCTCGCCACGTACTGCAACCCCACTCTAACATGGTAGATCTCACCCCTCGCCTTGTACTGCAACCCCACTCTAACATGGTAGATATCACCCCTCGCCTCGTACTGCAACCCCACTCTAACATGGTAGATATCACCCCTCGCCTCGTACTGCAACCCCACTCTAACATGGTAGATATCACCCCCTCGCCTCGCCTCGTACTGCAACCCCACTCTAACATGGTAGATATCACCCCCTCGCCTCGTACTGCAACCCCACTCTAACATGGTAGATATCACCCCCTCGCCTCGCCTCGTACTGCAACCCCACTCTAACATGGTAGATATCACCCCCTCGCCTCGTACTGCAACCCCACTCTAACATGGTAGATATCACCCCTCACCTCACCTCTTACTGCAACCCCACTCTAACATGGTAAATATCACCCGTCACCTCGTACTGCAACCCCACTCTAACATGGTAGATATCACCCCCTCGCCTCGCCACGTACTGCAACCCCACTCTAACATGGTAGATATCACCCCTCGCCTCGTACTGAAACCCCACTCTAACATGGTAGATATCACCCCTCGCCTCGTACTGCAACCCCACTCTAACATGGTAGATATCACCCCTCGTACTGCAACCCCACTCTAACATGGTAGATATCACCCCTCACCTCGTACTGCAACCCCACTCTAACATGGTATATATCACCCCTCGCCTCGTACTGCAACCCCACTCTAACATGGTAAATATCACCCCTCACCTCACCTCGTACTGCAACCCCACTCTAACATGGTAGATATCACCCCTCGCCTCGTACTGCAACCCCACTCTAACATGGTAGATATCACCCCTCGCCTCGTACTGCAACCCCACTCTAACATGGTAGATCTCACCCCTCGCCTCACCTCGTACTGCAACCCCACTCTAACATGGTAGATATCACCCCTCGCCTCGTACTGCAACCCCACTCTAACATGGTAGATATCAGCCCTCGCCTCACCTCGTACTGCAACCCCACTCTAACATGGTAGATATCACCCCTCACCTCGTACTGCAACCCCACTCTAACATGGTAGATATCACCCCTCCCCTCACCTCGTACTGCAACCCCACTCTAACATGGTAGATATCACCCCTCGCCTCACCTCGTACTGCAACCCCACTCTAACATGGTAGATATCACCCCTCGCCTCGTACTGCAACCCCACTCTAACATGGTAGATATCACCCCTCGCCTCGTACTGCAACCCCACTCTAACATGGTAGATTATCACCCCTCACCTCGTACTGCAACCCCACTCTAACATGGTAGATCTCACCCTTCACCTCGCCTCGTACTGCAACCCCACTCTAACATGGTAAATATCACCCCTCGCCTCCCCTCGTACTGCAACCCCACTCTAACATGGTAAATATCACCCCTCGCCCCCCCTCGTACTGCAACCCCACTCTAACATGGTAGATATCACCCCCTCGCCTCGTACTGCAACCCCACTCTAACATGGTAGATATCACCCCTCACCTCACCTCTTACTGCAACCCCACTCTAACATGGTAAATATCACCCGTCACCTCGTACTGCAACCCCACTCTAACATGGTAGATATCACCCCCTCGCCTCGCCACGTACTGCAACCCCACTCTAACATGGTAGATATCACCCCTCGCCTCGTACTGAAACCCCACTCTAACATGGTAGATATCACCCCTCGCCTCGTACTGCAACCCCACTCTAACATGGTAGATATCACCCCTCGTACTGCAACCCCACTCTAACATGGTAGATATCACCCCTCACCTCGTACTGCAACCCCACTCTAACATGGTATATATCACCCCTCGCCTCGTACTGCAACCCCACTCTAACATGGTAAATATCACCCCTCACCTCACCTCGTACTGCAACCCCACTCTAACATGGTAGATATCACCCCTCGCCTCGTACTGAAACCCCACTCTAACATGGTAGATATCACCCCTCGCCTCGTACTGCAACCCCACTCTAACATGGTAGATATCACCCCTCGTACTGCAACCCCACTCTAACATGGTAGATATCACCCCTCACCTCGTACTGCAACCCCACTCTAACATGGTATATATCACCCCTCGCCTCGTACTGCAACCCCACTCTAACATGGTAAATATCACCCCTCACCTCACCTCGTACTGCAACCCCACTCTAACATGGTAGATATCACCCCTCGCCTCGTACTGCAACCCCACTCTAACATGGTAGATATCACCCCTCGCCTCGTACTGCAACCCCACTCTAACATGGTAGATCTCACCCCTCGCCTCACCTCGTACTGCAACCCCACTCTAACATGGTAGATATCACCCCTCGCCTCGTACTGCAACCCCACTCTAACATGGTAGATATCAGCCCTCGCCTCACCTCGTACTGCAACCCCACTCTAACATGGTAGATATCACCCCTCACCTCGTACTGCAACCCCACTCTAACATGGTAGATATCACCCCTCCCCTCACCTCGTACTGCAACCCCACTCTAACATGGTAGATATCACCCCTCGCCTCACCTCGTACTGCAACCCCACTCTAACATGGTAGATATCACCCCTCGCCTCGTACTGCAACCCCACTCTAACATGGTAGATATCACCCCTCGCCTCGTACTGCAACCCCACTCTAACATGGTAGATTATCACCCCTCACCTCGTACTGCAACCCCACTCTAACATGGTAGATCTCACCCTTCACCTCGCCTCGTACTGCAACCCCACTCTAACATGGTAAATATCACCCCTCGCCTCCCCTCGTACTGCAACCCCACTCTAACATGGTAAATATCACCCCTCGCCCCCCCTCGTACTGCAACCCCACTCTAACATGGTAGATATCACCCCTCACCTTTGAGCTGAGAGTAGACACTTACCCTCCCCACCTCTCTGCAGTCTGCCCTCCCTGCTGTCTAACCTCCTCACCTCCCTGCTGTCTGCCCTCCCTGCTGTCTACCCTCTTTGCTGTCTACCCTCCCCATCACACCAACTTCAAAAACAGAAGCCATGTTGTTATTGTCTTTCCAGAGGTCAGTAGTTGTTTGAATTCTATTCTTCTTCATCTAGCACGAAACCTTGGAAGGATACAGGAGGTACTTCAATCAAATAGTAGGGTAAGTTCTCCACCCCTCCTCTCCCTATCCATCTTTCATTCTCCCCTCTATTCATCAATCCATCTAAAACGTTGTGTTTCTTGGCATGGATGGATCACATGAACTGACTGGATAGGATGTGTGTTCAGCTATTCAGTGACACTTCATTTAAAAGCTTATACCAGCCTTCCTTTGCATGCATACCTCTCTTCCATGCCTCCATCTACCCGTCTTCCCATTCTGACCACACTCTCTTCTTTTCTCTCTGGTCTTTCTCTCTTTTCTCCCAACCTCTCCTTTCTCTGGGCCCTTCTGGCCTAAAACACACACACACACACACACACACACACACACACACACACACACACACACACACACACACACACACACACACACACACACACAGAGGAAGGTGTTGAATGAGGATTGATGGTGTGTGGGATGTGAGGTGGCATATCCGTGTTATTCCGACAGTCTGGATGGGAATATCGGGAATGTTCACTGTCTGGAGCAGAGAAGACAGACACTTCTCCAAATATCCCAAGGATAAATATCCCAAATATCCCATGGACCAGGGCTTTCCCGCTCTGTCTGTCTCTTCTTTCTATCCATACTAGGGTTGGGCGATGTCTGGAATGACGGAACGTCCCATCGACCTGTCCAAACATCTTTGACATACGATATATTGTCTTTTTTGGGTGTTTGTTTTATCCGGGGCGGGAAGGATGCAATGTAGAGGACTGTAGTTACACACTTTGGTTATCATTTGCTGCTTAGTCTAGGCTGTATGGAATTCTTCTTATTTAAATTGGTACAAAAGCCTACCTCATTGTAGATGGCATCGGAGGAGACGATCAGCCTACCTCATTGTAGATGGCATCGGAGGAGACGATCAGCCTACCTCATTGTAGATGGCATCGGAGGAGACGATCAGCCTACCTCATTGTAGATGGCATCTGAGGAGACGATCAGCCTACCTCATTGTAGATGGCATCGGAGGAGACGATCAGCCTACCTCATTGTAGATGGCATCGGAGGAGACGATCAGCCTACCTCATTGTAGATGGCATCGGAGGAGACGATCAGCCTACCTCATTGTAGATGGCATCTGAGGAGACGATCAGCCTACCTCATTGTAGATGGCATCTGAGGAGACGATCAGCCTACCTCATTGTAGATGGCATCGGAGGAGACGATCAGCCTACCTCATTGTAGATGGCATCGGAGGAGACGATCAGCCTACCTCATTGTAGATGGCATCTGAGGAGACGATCAGCCTACCTCATTGTAGATGGCATCTGAGGAGACGATCAGCCTACCTCATTGTAGATGGCATCGGAGGAGACGATCAGCCTACCTCATTGTAGATGGCATCTGAGGAGACGATCAGCCTACCTCATTGTAGATGGCATCGGAGGAGACGATCAGCCTACCTCATTGTAGATGGCATCGGAGGAGACGGTGACCCACTGGCATGGTGGAGAGGGAATGAGGTTCTTTGTGATACATCTCCGACACCGACTCATCCCTTAATTTATTAAATTTTCCAGCATATTTAAAACACTGCTGCGGAAACTTTATCTAATGTCTGTTGCGCAATTTCAAATCTGACATTTTGCGGAGTTCTAGTGCTTTCCGTTCTCTCCCGAATCCACATTGTTCCCTTGCATTGTGTTAGTCTATCGACCACATGTGTGTTGAACGTTTAGACTATGGCTGAATAGGTCAGTTGGCGCGCTGTCATGAGCTGCCTGACTCCGTTCAGATTCGAAGGCTAAACCGTAATTTGTGACATCACGACGTCGTCACCCACCATCGACGACGGCCGTCAATAATGGTGGTAACATCGGGCCAACCCTAATTGATACCTCCGTCTCTCTCTCTTCCACTGACCTGTATCGTCTTCCCCTTCTCACGCTTTCCTTTTCAATTCAATTCAATTCAAGGGGCTTTATTGGCATGGGAAACATGTGTTAACATTGCCAAAGCAAGTGAGGTAGACAATATACAAAAGTGAAATAAACAATACAAATCAACAGCAAACATTACACATACAGAAGCTCCAAAGCAACAAAGACATTACAAGTGTCATACTATATATATATATACAGTGTTGCAGCAATGTACAAATGGCCAAAGCACACAAGTTAAAACAAATAAACATAAATATGGGTTGTATTTACAATGGTGTTTGTTCTTCACTGGTTGCCCTTTTCTTGTGGCAACAGGTCACAAATCTTGCTGCTGTGATGGCACACTGTGGAATTTCACCCAGTAGATATGGGAGTTTATCATAATTGGATTTGGTTTCGAATTCTTTGTGGATCTGTGTAATCTGAGGGAAATATGTGTCTCTAATATGGTCATACATTGGGCAAGAGGTTAGGAAGTGCAGCTCAGTTTCCACCTCATTTTGTGGGCAGTGTGCACATAGCCTGTCTTCTCTTGAGAGCCATGTCTGCCTACGGCGGCCTTTCTCAATAGCAAGGCTATGCTCACTGAGTCTGTACATAGTCAAAGCTTTCCTTAAGTTTGGGTCAGTCACAGTGGTCAGGTATTCTGCCACTGTGTACTCTCTGTTTAGGGCCAAATAGCATTCTAGTTTGCTCTGTTTTTTTGTTAATTCTTTCCAATGTGTCAAGTAATTATCTTTTTGTTTTCTCATGATTTGGTTGGGTCTAATTGTGCTGCTGTCCCGGGGCTCTGTGGGGTGTGTTTGTATTTGTGAACAGAGCCTCAGGACCAGCTTGCTTAGGGGACTCTTCTCCAGGTTCATCTCTCTGTAGGTGATGGCTTTGTTATGGAAGGTTTGGGAATCGCTTCCTTTTAGGTGGTTGTAGAATTTAACGGCTCTTTTCTGGATTTTGATAATTAGTGGGTATCGGCCTAATTCTGCTCTGCATGCATTATTTGGTGTTCTACGTTGTACACGGAGGATATTTTTGCAGAATTCTGCATGCAGAGTCTCAATTTGGTGTTTGTCCCATTTTGTGAAATCTTGGTTGGTGAGCGGACCCCAGACCTCACAACCATAAAGGGCAATGGGCTCTATGACTGATTCAAGTATTTTTAGCCAGATCCTAATTGGTATGTTGAAATTTATGTTCCTTTTGATGGCATAGAATGCCCTTCTTGCCTTGTCTCTCAGATCGTTCACAGCTTTGTGGAAGTTACCTGTGGTGCTGAGGTTTAGGCCGAGGTATGTATAGTTTTTTGTGTGCTCTAGGGCAACGGTGTCTAGATGGAATTTGTGGTCCTGGCGACTGGACCTTTTTTGGAACACCATTATTTTGGTCTTACTGAGATTTACTGTCAGGGCCCAGGTCTGACAGAATCTGTGCAGAAGATCTAGGTGCTGCTGTAGGCCCTCCTTGGTTGGTGACAGAAGCACCAGATCATCAGCAAACAGTAGACATTTGACTTCGGATTCTAGTAGGGTGAGGCCAGGTGCTGCAGACTGTTCTAATGCCCTCGCCAATTCGTTGATATATATGTTGAAGAGGGTGGGGCTTAAGCTGCATCCCTGTCTCACCCCACGACCCTGTGTGAAGAAATGTGTGTGTTTTTTGCCAATTTTAACCGCACACTTGTTGTTTGTGTACATGGATTTTATAATGTCGTATGTTTTCCCCCCAACACCACTTTCCATCAATTTGTATAGCAGACCCTCATGCCAAATTGAGTCGAAGGCTTTTTTGAAATCAACAAAGCATGAGAAGACTTTGCCTTTGTTTTGGTTTGTTTGGTTGTCAATTAGGGTGTGTAGGGTGAATACATGGTCTGTTGTACGGTAATTTGGTAAAAAGCCAATTTGACATTTGCTCAGTACATTGTTTTCATTGAGGAAATGTACGAGTCTGCTGTTAATGATAATGCAGAGTATTTTCCCAAGGTTACTGTTGACGCATATTCCACGGTAGTTATTGGGGTCAAATTTGTCTCCACTTTTGTGGATTGGGGTGATCAGTCCTTGGTTCCAAATATTGGGGAAGATGCCAGAGCTAAGGACGATGTTAAAGAGTTTTAGTATAGCCAATTGGAATTTGTTGTCTGTATATTTGATCATTTCATTAAGGATACCATCAACACCACTGGCCTTTTTGGGTTGGAGGGTTTTTATTTTGTCCTGTAACTCGTTCAAGGTAATTGGAGAATCCATTGGGTTCTGGTAGTCTTTAATAGTTGATTCAAGGATTTGTATTTGATCATGTATATGTTTTTGCTCTTTATTCTTTGTTATAGAGCCAAAAAGATTGGAGAAGTGGTTTACCCATACATCTCCATTTTGGATAGATAGTTCTTCGTGTTGTTGTTTGTTTAGTGTTTTCCAATTTTCCCAGAAGTGGCTTTAGAGTCTATGGATTGTTCAATTACATTGAGCTGATTTCTGACGTGCTGTTCCTTCTTTTTCCGTAGTGTATTTCTGTATTGTTTTAGTGATTCACCATAGTGAAGGCGTAGACTCAGGTTTTCCGGGTCTCTATGTTTTTGGTTGGACAGGTTTCTCAATTTATTTCTTAGATTTTTGCATTCGTCATCAAACCATTTGTCATTGTTGTTCATTTTCTTCGGTTTTCTATTTGATATTTTTAGGTTTGATAGGGAAGCGGAGAGGTCAAATATACTGTTAAGATTTTCTACTGCCAAGTTTACACCTTCACTATTGCAGTGGAACGTTTTACCCAGGAAGGTGTCTAAAAGGGATTGAATTTGCTGTTGTCTAATTGTTTTTTGGTAGGTTTCCAAACTGCATTCCTTCCATCTATAGCATTTCTTAATGTTACTCAGTTCCTTTGGCTTTGATGCCTCATGATTGAGTATTGCTCTGTTCAAGTAGACTGTGATTTTGCTGTGGTCTGATAGGGGTGTCAGTGGGCTGACTGTGAACGCTCTGAGAGACTCTGGGTTGAGGTCAGTGATAAAGTAGTCTACAGTGCTACTGCCAAGAGATGAGCTATAGGTGAACCTACCATAGGAGTCCCCTCGAAGCCTACCATTGACTATGTACATACCCAGCGTGCGACAGAGCTGCAGGAGTTGTGACCCGTTTTTGTTGGTTATGTTGTCATAGTTGTGCCTAGGGGGGCATATGGGGGAGGGAATGCTGTCACCTCCATGTAGGTGTTTGTCCCCCTGTGTGCTGAGGGTGTCAGGTTCTTGTCCAGTTCTGGCATTTAGGTCGCCACAGACTAATACATGTCCCTGGGCCTGGAAATGATTGATTTCCTCATTCAGGATGGAGAAGCTGTCTTCATTAAAGTATGGGGATTCTAGTGGGGGGATATAGGTAGCACACAGGAGGACATTTTTCTCTGTTAAGATAATTTCCTTTTGAATTTCTAGCCAAATGTAAAATGTTCCTGTTTTGATTAATTTAATGGAGTGAGTTAGGTCTGCTCTATACCAAATTAGCATTCCCCCTGAGTCCCTTCCCTGTTTCACACCTGGTAGTTTGGTGGATGGGACTACCAGTTCTCTGTAACCTAGAGGGCAACCAGTGGGTCCGTCTCCTCTGTACCAGGTTTCTTGCAGGATGACAATGTCTGCATTACCGATTTCTTTGGTGAAGTCCGGGTTCCTGCTCTTTAGGCCAAAGGCAGATGACCTCAGGCCTTGGATATTCCAGGATGATATAGTGAAGGCTTTTTGTTCCATGAAGTGTCCAATGTTGTTGGCCGTGTGGTTTGGCCTCAGGCCAGTAAGTGTGAGCAGAGCCTGCTGAGCATCTGGTACATGCCGTTGGCTTGGGCGAGTGTAAGAGTGGGGGTTGGGCCTGTTTGCCCGCTCACTACCTGGGCGTATGTGTGACTTCCATGTTGATGCCCTCTTTGCGGGGGTGGGGTGCATGGGGTGGGCAGGAGTGGCATGGGTCTGATCTGAGGGGGCCTAAATTGGGTGTGGGCATGGTTGATGTGGGGGGGTGTTGATTGGTTGGGGTGGGGGTGTGTTTGGGGGTGCTGTGGTCTGGATGTAGGTCCTCTTGGCGTGGGTCCTCTATGTGGAGGTCCAGGGGGGGGTCCTGAAGGTCTTGGAGGGTGTCTCGCTGGTCTGGGTGGGGTGTCTATTGATCTGTTGCTCCTGTGTGAAGTGTTGGGGCTGCGTTTGAGAGCGATGTCCTTTAGAGTCCGGGCAAAGGTGGGCACTGCTGCCTTGTAGAGGTGGACCTGGTCATAGAGGCTGTTCAAGTCCAGGGTGGAGTGGTGGGCCAGGAAAACATTTGGTTTTGAGGCACAGTCACGGTTCTCTGTCTCTCTCATTTCTATCTCATTCTCTCTGTCTTTCTATCTCTGACATAATGTCATTATAGAATAGTAAATAAAAAGATATTGTCAAATATGTTAACAATTATTTACCTGGTTAAATAAAAGTCAAACTGTCTGTCTTTTATTTATATTTTTCTGTCTTAACCCTCTCTCTCTCCCCGTCTCTCTCTCTCTTCCCCCGTCTCTCTCTCTCTTCCCCCGTCTCTCTCTCTCTTCCCCCGTCTCTCTCTCTCTTCCCCCGTCTCTCTCTCTCTTCCCCGTCTCTCTCTCTCTTCCCCCGTCTCTCTCTCTCTTCCCCGTCTCTCTCTCTCTTCCCCCGTCTCTCTCTCTCTTCCCCCGTCTCTCTCTCTCTTCCCCCGTCTCTCTCTCTCTTCCCCCGTCTCTTTCTCTCTTACCCCGTCTCTCTCTCTCTTCCCCCGTCTCTCTCTCTTACCCCGTCTCTCTCTCTTCCCCCGTCTCTCTCTCTTCCCCCGTCTCTCTCTCTTCCCCCGTCTCTCTCTCTTCCCCCGTCTCTCTCTCTTCCCCCCGTCTCTCTCTCGCTCTTCCCCCGTCTCTCTCTCGCTCTTCCCCCGTCTCTCTCTCGCTCTTCCCCCGTCTCTCTCTCGCTCTTCCCCCGTCTCTCTCTCGCTCTCCCCCGTCTCTCTCTCGCTCTCCCCCGTCTCTCTCTCGCTCTCCCCCGTCTCTCTCTCGCTCTCCCCCGTCTCTCTCTCGCTCTCCCCCGTCTCTCTCTCGCTCTCCCCCTCTCTCTCTCTTCCCCCCTCTCTCTCTCTTCCCCCCTCTCTCTCTCTCACTCCCACTCTTGCTCTCTCCCCCGTCTCTGGCTCTCTCCCCGTCTCTCTTTCTCTCCCCGTCTCTCGCTCTCTCCCCCCCGTCTCTCGCTCTCTCTCTCCCCCGTCTCTCGCTCTCTCTCTCCCCCGTCTCTCGCTCTCTCTCTCCCCCGTCTCTCGCTCTCTCTCTCCCCCGTCTCTCGCTCTCTCTCTCCCCCGTCTCTCGCTCCCCCGTCTCTCTTCCGCCTTCTCTCCAGGTTCTTCGTGGTGGAGGACCATATTCTCCACACTACCCAGGGCTTGGTGAACAGGGCTTATGTAGAAGAGCTGTGGGAGCTAGCACTGTCCAAGACCATCGCTGCCCTGCGCACACACTCCGTAAGACACACACACACACGTCTCTCTCCCGTAAGGTATCAGCGTGTGCACACTCAGTAAGACGCCCTCAGTGAGACTCCCTCCCTCAGTGAGACTCCCTCCCTCAGTGAGACTCCCTCCCTCAGTGAGACTCCCCCCCCTCTCAGTGAGACTCCCCCCCTCTCAGTGAGACTCCCCCCCTCTCAGTGAGACTCCCCCCCCTCTCAGTGAGACTCCCCCCCCTCTCAGTGAGACTCCCCCCCCTCTCAGTGAGACCCCCCCCCTCTCAGTGAGACTCCCCCCCCTCTCAGTGAGACTCCCCCCCCTCTCAGTGAGACTCCCCCCCCTCTCAGTGAGACTCCCCCCCTCTCAGTGAGACTCCCCCCCCTCTCAGTGAGACTCCCCCCCCCTCTCAGTGAGACTCCCCCCCCTCTCAGTGAGACTCCCCCCCCTCTCAGTGAGACCCCCCCCCTCTCAGTGAGACTCCCCCCCCTCTCAGTGAGACTCCCCCCTCAGTGAGACTCCCCCCTCAGTGAGACTCCCCCCTCAGTGAGACCCTCAGTGAGACTCCCCCCTCAGTGAGACTCCCCCCTCAGTGAGACTCCCCCCTCAGTGAGACTCCCCCCTCAGTGAGACTCCCCCCCCTCAGTGAGACTCCCCCCCCTCAGTGAGACTCCCCCCTCCCTCAGTGAGACTCCCCCCTCCCTCAGTGAGACTCCCCCCTCCCTCAGTGAGACTCCCCCCTCCCTCAGTGAGACTCCCCCCTCCCTCAGTGAGACCCCCCCTGTAAGACACTAAAGCCTAGTTTATACGCTACATTCATACACATGGAAGAACTACAAGTAACTACGCAAAATGATGTTGCATAGCAAAACACAGTTCACATCTCCACGGATCACCATTTTGCATAGCTACTTGAGTTAGGCGTAACCCCCCCTCCTCTTCTCCCCCCCGCCCCACCCAGTCGTACTGCACTGACCCAGACCTGGTGTTGGATCTGAAGAATCTCATTGTGCTGCTGGCAGACACACTGCAGGTTAGTGTGTTTGTCTGGATACTGTGTGTTTAATATCTAACATGTTGTATCTCTGCGCCTAGAGGTTAGACCATGAAGCTCACTTACATTACCCTCCTGTCTCCTTCCCTCCTGTCTCCTTCCCTCCTGTCTCCTTCTCTCCTGTCTCCTTCTCTCCTGTCTCCTTCTCTCCTGTCTCCTTCTCTCCTGTCTCCTTCTCTCCTGTCTCCTTCTCTCCTGTCTCCTTCTCTCCTGTCTCCTTCCCTCCTGTCTCCTTCCCTCCTGTCTCCTTCTCTCCTGTCTCCTTCTCTCCTGTCTCCTTCTCTCCTGTCTCCTTCCCTCCTGTCTCCTTCTCTCCTGTCTCCTTCTCTCCTGTCTCCTTCTCTCCTGTCTCCTTCCCTCCTGTCTCCTTCCCTCCTGTCTCCTTCCCTCCTGTCTCCTTCTCTCCTGTCTCCTTCTCTCCTGTCTCCTTCCCTCCTGTCTCCTTCCCTCCTGTCTCCTTCCCTCCTGTCTCCTTCCCTCCTGTCTCCTTCTCTCCTGTCTCCTTCCCTCCTGTCTCCTTCTCTCCTGTCTCCTTCTCTCCTGTCTCCTTCTCTCCTGTCTCCTTCTCTCCTGTCTCCTTCCCTCCTGTCTCCTTCTCTCCCGTCTCCTTCCCTCCCGTCTCCTTCCCTCCCGTCTCCTTCCCTCCCGTCTCCTTCCCTCCCGTCTCCTTCCCTCCCGTCTCCTTCCCTCCCGTCTCCTTCCCTCCCGTCTCCTTCCCTCCCGTCTCCTTCCCTCCCGTCTCCTTCCCTCCCGTCTCCTTCTCTCCCGTCTCCTTCTCTCCCGTCTCCTTCCCTCCCGTCTCCTTCCCTCCCGTCTCCTTCCCTCCCGTCTCCTTCCCTCCCGTCTCCTTCCCTCCCGTCTCCTTCTCTCCCGTCTCCTTCTCTCCCGTCTCCTTCTCTCCCGTCTCCTTCTCTCCCGTCTCCTTCTCTCCCGTCTCCTCCTTGTCATCCCTCGTTCCAGGGCTATGGGTTCCCAGTGTCTCAGCTGTTTGATATGATGTTTGAGATGAGAGAGCAGTATGGAGAGATATTACTGAAGAAATGGAACCTCACGTTCAGGTAACACACACACACACACACACACACACACACACACACACACACACACACACACACACACACACACACACACACACACACACCTCCCAGTTCCACTCTGTGTCACATGACCTCTGACTTGTTAGACAACCTCTGACTTCTTCCTCTTTCCTTCCTGTGTTGTCTGCTGTGCGTGTGTTGTCTGCTGTGCGTGTGTTGTCTGCTGTGTGTATGTGTTGTCTGCTGTGTGTGTGTTGTCTGCTGTGTGTGTGTTGTCTGCTGTGTGTGTGTTGTCTGCTGTGTGTGTGTTGTCTGCTGTGTGTATGTGTTGTCTGCTGTGTGTATGTGTTGTCTGCTGTGTGTATGTGTTGTCTGCTGTGCGTGTGTTGTCTGCTGTGCGTGTGTTGTCTGCTGTGCGTGTGTTGTCTGCTGTGCGTGTGTTGTCTGCTGTGTGCGTGTGTTGTCTGCTGTGTGCGTGTGTTGTCTGCTGTGTGTGTGTGTTGTCTGCTGTGCGTGTGTTGTCTGCTGTGCGTGTGTTGTCTGCTGTGCGTGTGTTGTCTGCTGTGCGTGTGTTGTCTGCTGTGCGTGTGTTGTCTGCTGTGCGTGTGTTGTCTGCTGTGCGTGTGTTGTCTGCTGTGTGTATGTGTTGTCTGCTGTGCGTGTGTTGTCTGCTGTGTGCGTGTGTTGTCTGCTGTGTGTGTGTTGTCTGCTGTGCGTGTGTTGTCTGCTGTGCGTGTGTTGTCTGCTGTGCGTGTGTTGTCTGCTGTGTGCGTGTGTTGTCTGCTGTGCGTGTGTTGTCTGCTGTGCGTGTGTTGTCTGCTGTGCGTGTGTTGTCTGCTGTGCGTGTGTTGTCTGCTGTGTGTATGTGTTGTCTGCTGTGCGTGTGTTGTCTGCTGTGCGTGTGTTGTGTGTGTGTTGTCTGCTGTGTGCGTGTGTTGTCTGCTGTGTGCGTGTGTTGTCTGCTGTGTGCGTGTGTTGTCTGCTGTGTGCGTGTGTTGTCTGCTGTGTGCGTGTGTTGTCTGCTGTGCGTGTGTTGTCTGCTGTGCGTGTGTTGTCTGCTGTGCGTGTGTTGTCTGCTGTGCGTGTGTGTTGTCTGCTGTGCGTGTGTGTTGTCTGCTGTGCGTGTGTTGTCTGCTGTGCGTGTGTGTTGTCTGCTGTGCGTGTGTGTTGTCTGCTGTGTGTTGTCTGCTGTGTGTTGTCTGCTGTGTGTTGTCTGCTGTGTGTGTGTGTGTTGTCTTGTGTGTGCTGTGTGTTGTCTGGTGTGTGTTGTGTGTGTGTGTGCTGTGTGTTGTCTGCTGTGTGTTGTGTGTGCTGTGTGTGTGTCTGCTGTGTGTGTGTGTTGTCTGCTGTGTGCGTGTGTTGTCTGCTGTGTGCGTGTGTTGTCTGCTGTGTGCGTGTGTTGTCTGCTGTGTGCGTGTGTTGTCTGCTGTGCGTGTGTTGTCTGCTGTGCGTGTGTTGTCTGCTGTGCGTGTGTTGTCTGCTGTGTGTGTGTTGTCTGCTGTGTGTGTGTTGTCTGCTGTGTGTTGTCTGCTGTGCGTGTGTTGTCTGCTGTGCGTGTGTTGTCTGCTGTGCGTGTGTTGTCTGCTGTGCGTGTGTTGTCTGCTGTGTGCGTGTGTTGTCTGCTGTGTGTTGTCTGCTGTGTGTTGTCTGCTGTGTGTTGTCTGCTGTGTGTGTGTGTGTTGTCTGGTGTGTGTTGTGTGTGCTGTGTGTTGTGTGCTGTGTGTTGTCTGCTGTGTGTTGTGTGTGCTGTGTGTGTGTCTGCTGTGTGTGTGTGTGTTGTCTGCTGTGTGTTGTCTGCTGTGTGTTGTCTGCTGTGTGTTGTCTGCTGTGTGTGTGCTGTGTGTGTGTGTGTTGTCTGCTGTGTTGGCTAGAGGTCGTTGGTGTGTCGTTTGGTTGTGGGAATGTTATGGTGGAGATGTTTTACGACAGGGGAGGGAAGGTCAAACTTCCTCTGCTACAGAGGAGGCACGAGAGGTGATAATGTCCCTGGCAAGACAGATGGGGGGGTGTGTTAGTCGTACTGTGTGTGTGACGACCCCCCTGGGTAGTTGAACCATTGTTACTGCAGTTCATTCTTACTAAATGCCAGAGGGACATTCAATACACTGTAAAACAACACAGAACCCCCACACACACATACAGACACACATACAGACACAGAGAGACACACACACAGAGAGACACACACACAGAGAGACACACACACAGAGAGACACACACACAGAGAGACACGCACAGAGAGACACGCACAGAGAGACACGCACAGAGACACACGCACAGAGACACACGCACAGAGAGACACACACAGAGAGACACGCACAGAGAGACACGCACAGAGAGACACGCACAGAGAGACACACACAGAGAGACACACACACAGAGAGACACGCACACAGAGAGACACGCACACAGAGAGACACGCACAGAGAGAGACACGCACAGAGAGAGACACGCACAGAGAGACACGCACAGAGAGACACACGCACAGAGAGACACGCACAGAGAGACACGCACAGAGACACACGCACAGAGAGACACGCACAGAGAGACACACGCACAGAGAGACACGCACAGAGAGACACACACAGAGAGACACACACACAGAGAGACACACACACAGAGAGACACACACACAGAGAGACACGCACACAGAGAGACACGCACACAGAGAGACACGCACACAGAGAGACACGCACACAGAGAGACACGCACACAGAGAGACACGCACACAGAGAGACACGCACACAGAGAGACACGCACACAGAGAGACACGCACACAGAGAGACACGCACAGAGAGACACGCACAGAGAGACACGCACAGAGAGACACGCACAGAGAGACACGCACAGAGAGACACGCACAGAGAGACACGCACAGAGAGACACGCACAGAGAGACACGCACGGACAGACACGCACGGACAGAGACGCACGGACGCACGGACGGACGGACGGACGGACGGACGGACGGACGGACGGACGGACGGACGGACACACGACACACGACACACAGGCGCACACAGGCGCACACACGCACACAGGCGCACACAGGCGCACACACGCACACAGGCGCACACACGCACACAGGCGCACACACGCACACAGGCGCACACACGCACACACGCACACAGGCGCAGGCACGCACACACGCACACACAGGCGCACACACACACACACACAGGCGCACACACACACACACACACACAGACACACACACACAGACACACACACACACACACACAGGCACACACACACACACACACACAGGCACACAGACACAGACATACACACAGACACACACACACACACACACACACACACACCACAGAAATGTCACTTCTATTGTGGAATAACACACAACTAGGGTTCAAAGCCTCTCTCTCTCTGGAACACTGTTCGGAATGTGGGAACCTTGGAGCGTCGCTCTCAGCATTCTGGGAAGACTCCAGAGGGGAGCAGGAAGCCCGCAGTCGCACTCCCCCAGCCAGCAGTGTGTCTAACCCCCAGTGGCCTCAGTTCCCAGTACTTGATCCCCGTGAAAGCCGCGCTGGCACGCGCCTCGAGTTCAGAGAGGGCCTCGGAATCTCACTGAACCCAGACGGAGCATCGGCTGGAGAGAAGGAGACATGTAGGGATGACGAGGAGAGAGATGAATAAGTGTGCCCCTTGTGTTAATCGTTCTTCTCATCCCTGTCTCCAGGCAGGTGTTGGACCAGGATAACTTTAGTCCCATCCCCGTGGCAACAGAGGAGGAATACAGACAGTTCACTTCCCAGTTCCCCTTCCAAGATCCTGAACTGGACAAGGTACTGACGAAGGGGGTGGGCTTTTCGCAGGGACACACAGATTTATTTTGAGACAGCCGTTTTATTTGCTAAAATGTGTCCCGTTACCTGGCTATTAAAAGGGACAGGCTTCTATTTGAGACTCTGCGTTTAATTGAAGTTTTACGGTATGTAATTAAACCCTGTATAATGAGTGAATTAGTTGATTGAATTGTGTTACGTCTGGGCTGGAACCAAAGCCTGCACAAACCTGTAAACTCGCTAGGACATTGTGACTTTTGTTTGACGCTCGTCTGTAAACCCCTTTGACCTCTCCCTCTCTCCTCCGTAGCTTCCGTTCCCTAAGAAGCTTCCGTTCTCTGAGTTTGTTCCTCAGGTCTA
This sequence comes from Salvelinus alpinus, assembly GCF_045679555.1. Lineage (NCBI taxonomy): Eukaryota > Metazoa > Chordata > Actinopteri > Salmoniformes > Salmonidae > Salvelinus > Salvelinus alpinus. Next base: position 31,397,631 of record NC_092116.1, read on the forward strand.
CTCTCAGCTCAAAGAGTTCGTCTACGCCTGCCTCAAGTATTATGAAGATCTGCACCTCAGGTACACACACACACACACACACGCACGCACGCACGCACGCACGCACGCACGCACGCACGCACGCACGCACGCACGCACGCACACACGCACGCACGCACGCACGCACGCACGCACGCACGCACGCACGCACGCACGCACGCACGCACGCACGCACGCACGCACGCACGCACGCACGCACGCACGCACGCACGCACGTACGCACGCACGCACGCGTACACACGCACACACGCGTACACACGTACACACACACACGTACACTCACTCACTCACGTACACTCACTCACTCACTCACTCACTTACACACGCACACACTCACTCACTCACTTACACACGCACACACACGTACACACGTACACACACGTACACACGTACACACACGTACACACACGTACACACACGTACACACACGTACACACGTACACACACGTACACACGTACACACACGTACACACGTACACACACGTACACACGTACACACACGTACACACACGTACACACGTACACACACGTACACACGTACACACACGTACACACGTACACACACGTACACACGTACACACACGTACACACACACACACTCATACACACACACACGCGCACACACACACACACACACATACACACATAGAAACGCAGCAAAAAAAGAAACGTCCCATTTTCAGGACCCTGTCTTTCAAAGATAATTCGTAAAAATCCAAATAACTTCACAGATCTTCATTGTAAAGGGTTTAAACACTGTTTCCCATGCTTGTTCAATGACCCAAAAACAATTCATGAACATGCGCCTGTGGTCGTTAAGACAGTAACAGCTTACAGACGGTAGGCAATTAAGGTCACAGTTATGAAAACTTAGGACACTAAAAAGGCCTTTCTACTGACTCTGAAAAACACCAAAAGAAAGATGCCCAGGGTCCCTGCTCATCTGCATGAACGTGACTTAGGCATGCTGCAAGGAGGCATGAGGACTGCAGATGTGGCCAAGGCAATAAATTGCAATGTCTGTACTGTGAGATTCCTAAGACAGCGCTACAGGGAGACAGGACGGACAGCTGATCGTCCTCACAGTGACAGACCACGTGTAACAACACCTGCACAGGATCGGTACATCCGAACATCACACCTGCGGGACAGGTACAGGATGGCAACAACAACTGCCCGAGTTACACCAGGAACGCACAATCCCTCCATCAGTGCTCAGACTTTCCGCAATAGGCTGAGAGAGGCTGGACTGAGGGCTTGTAGGACTGTTGTAAGGCAGGTCCTCACCAGACATCACCGGCAACAACGTCGCCTATGGGCACAAACCCACCGTCGCTGAACCAGACAGGACTGGCAAAAAGTGCTCTTCACTGACGAGTCGCGGTTTTGTCTCACCAGGGGTGATGGTCGGATTCGCGTTTATCGTCGAAGGAATGAGCGTTACACCGAGGCCTGTATTCTGGAGTGGGATCGATTTGGAGGTGGAGGGTCCGTCATAGTCTGGGGCGGTGTGTCACAGCATCATCGGACTGAGCTTGTTGTCATTGCAGGCAATCTCAACGCTTTGCGTTACAGAAGACATCCTCCTCCCTCATGTGGTACCCTTCCTGCAGGCTCATCCTGACATGACCCTCCAGCATGACAATGCCACCAGCCATACTGGATCGTTCTGTGCGTGATTTCCTGCAAGACAGGAATGTCCGTGTTCTGCCATGGCCAGGGAAGAGCCCGGCTCTCAATCCCATTGAGCACGTCTGGGACCTGTTGGATCGGAGGGTGAGGGCTAGGGCCATTCCCCCCAGAAATGTCCGGGAACTTGCAGGTGTCTTGGTGGAAGAGTGGGGTAACATCTCACAGCAAGAACTGGCAAATCTGGTGCAGTCCATGAGGAGGAGATGCACTGCAGTACTTAATGCAGCTGGTGGCCACACCAGATACTAACTGTTACTTTTGATTTTGAACCCCCCCCTTTGTTCAGGGACACATTATTCAATTTCTGTTACTCATATGTCTGTGGAACTTGTTCAGTTTATGTCTCAGTTGTTGAATCTTGTTATGTTCATACACATATTTACATATTTATATGTTAAGTTTGCTGAAAATAAACGCAGTTGACAGTGAGAGGACGTTTCTTTTTTTGCCGAGTTTACACACCCACACACACACACACACACACACACACACACACACACACACACACACACACACACACACACACACACATCTGAAATATGGCTTCTTTGCAACTCTGCCTAGAAGGCCAGCATCCCGGAGTCGCCTCTTCACTGTTGACTGGTTTTTCCAGGTACTATTTAATGAAGCTGCCAGTTGAGGACTTGTGAGACGTCTGTTTCTCAAACTAGACACTAATGTACTTGTCCTCTTGCTCAGTTGTGCACCGGGGCCTCCCACTCCTCTTTCTATTCTGGTTAGAGCCAGTTTGTGCTGTTCTGTGAAGGGAGTAGTACACAGCGTTGTACGAGATCTTCAGTTTCTTGGCAATTTCTCGCATGGATTAGCCCTCATTTCTCAGAACAAGAATAGACTGACGAGTTTCAGAAGAAAGTTCTTTGTTTCTGGCCATTTTGAGCCTGTAATCGAACCCACAAATGCTGATGCTCCAGATACTCAACTAGTATTGCTTCTTTAATCAGAACAACAGTTTTCAGCTGTGCTAACATAATTGCAAAAGGGTTTTCTAATAATCAATTAGCCTTTTAAAATGATAAACTTGGATTAGCTAACACAACGTGCCGTTGGAACACAGGAGTGATGGTTGCTGATAATGGGCCTCTGTACGCCTATGTAGATATTTCATAAAAAATCAGCCGTTTCCAGCTACAATAGTCATTTACAACATTAACAATGTCTACACTGTATTTCTGATGATTTTGATGTTATTTTAATGGACAATAAAAGTGGTTTTCTTTCAAAAACAAGGACATTTCTATGTGACCCCAAACTTTTGAACGGTAGCACACACACACACACACACACACACACACACACACACATATATATACACTTGTTGTCACTTACTTTCACTCCTTCCCCCCCTCTCCACTCCACCCCCATCTCCTCTCCAGCCTTCCGCTCCAGCCCTCCACTCCATCCCCCCTCTCCTCTCCAGCCCCCCCATCTCCTCTCCAGCCCCCCCCATCTCCTCTCCAGCCCCCCCATCTCCTCTCCAGCCCCCCCATCTCCTCTCCAGCCCCCCCATCTCCTCTCCAGCCCCCCCATCTCCTCTCCACCTCCCCCCTCTCTGTGACCTGTTCAAGCCAAATCACCGGGTCGTTATGGTGATGAGGAGAAGGATTTCATTTGTCTGACTGTTCTGAAAGGTCAGCTAGACGATTATAGAGCGAGTGATTATGCCAGAATTGAGTTTAGTTCAAGGTCTGTGGTTCTGGCTACTATTTCTCTGGATTCCTTTCCAACCCCTAGGGGCGTGGCTACAATATGATGTGGTTTTGTTGACTGTGGGGGCGTGGCTACAATATGATGTGGTTTTGTTGACTGTGTGGGGGGGTGTGGCTACAATATGTGGTTTTGTTGACTGTGTGTGGGGGCATGGCTACAATATGATGTGGTTTTGTTTGCTGTGTGTGGGGGCGTGGCTACAATATGATGTGGTTTTGTTGACTGTGTGGGTGTGGCTACAGTATGATGTGGTTTTGTTGACTGTGTGGGGGCGTGGCTACAATATGCGGTTTTGTTGACTGTGTGTGGGGGCGTGGCTACAGTATGATGTGGTTTTGTTGACTGTGTGTAGGGGGGCGTGGCTACAATATGATGTGGTTTCGTTGAGATTTTAAATATGCGGCTAACGGTGAAAACGGTTGGAGAAGGAACCAAATCATCAGCTTTTATGGAGTTCCATTTAGACTCTCTGATAGATAAAGATGTGGCATTCTGAACATCTCTTCAGTTATTGAACGACGCTAGAGAATGTTGACATCTTGCCAGAGAGTATATTTCTGGAGTGGAGTGTTTTTTAACGTAGCATCCTCCCTCCAATGGGATTATCTATTGGATTGCACTGATTATATGGAATCTGATAGCGTGTGTGTGTGTGTGTGTGTGTGTGTGTGTGTGTGTGTGTGTGTGTGTGTGTGTGTGTGTGTGTGTGTGTGTAATCAGACAGGCTCACTGGCCATGGATGGACAGGAATAAACGAACAAAGATGTACAGCAGGAATTATTTTCTTCTCCTCTCTCTTTGTTTTCTGTTTTTTATCCTAATATTCCATCCTGATTTCCCAATGCTCAACTCTGTCTCGCTCCACCACACACACACACCACCACCACACACACACACACACACACACACACACACACCCCACCACACACACACACACACACCCCACCACACACACACACACACACACACACACACACACACACACACACACACACACACACACACACACCCCCACCACACACACACACACGCACACACACACACACGGTATGTAATGAATGGATAATGGTATGATAATACACCATAGTTTTAACCCACAGGGTGAATCGGGGCTTGACACAGCTAATAAATATCACAGGACGTTTTCAACATGCTGTGTGTGTGTGTGTGTGTGTGTGTGTGTGTGTGTGTCTGGCTCCCAGTCCCTGGTTTCTTCTGGTAATTTCCTGATTGCTCGTCTCGTTAGGTGGACGTCAGCATTGTTTCACTTAATTTCTCTGTCAACCATAGCCCCACTACTAACACACACACACTTTTGTATTGCAATCCTTGTGGGGACTAAATAATTGATTCCTGTCCAAAATCCTATTTTCTCTAACCCCTAAATCTAACCTTAACCCAACCACAAGCCCAAACCTAACCCGTACCATAATTCTAACCCTCATTGTAACCCTAAAATAGGGGGGTACTGCTGATTGTTAGCTAGATTGATTCTCAGCGTGTGTGTGTCTCATTATCTACATCCTCTGTACTACATAGACCTGCACTGTTCAAAATCTCTCTGTTCTCTTTCTGTTCTCTTTCTCTCTGTTTTCTCCTCTCTTCTCTTTCTCTCTCCTCTCGTTCTCTCTCGTTCTCTCTCTCCTCTCGTTCTCTCTCTCCTCTCGCTCTCTCTCTCCTCTCGTTCTCTCTCTCCTCTCGTTCTCTCTCCTCTCGTTCTCTTCTCTTTCTCTCATCTCTCTCTCCTCTCGTTTTCTCCTCTCTTTCTCTCTCCTCCTTTTCTCTCTTCTCTCCTCTGTTCTCTCCTCTCTTCTCTCTCATAGATCTTCTGCACTGTCCAAAATATCTATCTCCTCTTTTTCTCTCCCCTCTCTCTTCTCTCTCTTTTCTCTATTTCTCTCTCTCTTGTCTCTCGCTCTCTTTTCTCTTTCCATCAGTCTCTCTGGTCTCTTTTTGCCAAGTCATCAAATTGAACATGAGGAATTTTTCTCCCTCGGAATTGTCCAAATGTTGTTTGGAATTCTTTTTTCCCCCCGGAGCGCAGGGAACGTTTTTGTGGATTCCTGTCGTTCAGTCAGTCTCAAGACAAAAAGACACAATTTAGGGATTTGGTTGGAGTGTGTGTGTTTCTGTTGGTCGAAATGGTGTTTGTTAGCCATAGTCCCGCTGTGGCCGCGACTTACGTAGTTAGACTCTCTCTCTCGTACCCAAAAAAGTGTTAAACAAATCAAAATATATTTGAGATGTTTCAAAGTAGCCACCCTTTGCCTTGATGACAGCTTTGCACACTCTTGGCATTCTCTCAACCAGCTTCACGAGGAATGCTTTTCCCAACAGTCTTGAAGATGTTCCCACATATAATGAGCACTTGTTGGCTGCTTTTCCTTCACTTTGCGGTCCAACTCATCCCAAACCATCTCAATTTGGTTGAGGTCGGGTGACTGTGGAGGCCAGGTCATCTGATGCAGCACTCCATCACTCTCCTTGGTCAAATAGCCCTTACACAGCCTGGAGGTGTGTTGGGTCATTGTCCTGTTGAAAAACAATGATAGTCCCACTAAGTTCAAACCAGATGGGATGGCGTTTCGCTGCAGAATGCTGTGGTAGCCATGCTGGTTAACTGTGGCTTGAATTCTAAATAAATCACTGACAGTGTCACCAGCAAAGCACCCCCACACCACCTCCTCCATGCTTCATGGTGGGAACCACACATGCAGAGATCATCCATTCACCTACTCTGCCTCTCACAAAGACACGGCGGTTGGAACCAAAAATCAAAAATTTGGACTCCTCAGACCAAAGGACAGATTTCCACCGGTCTAATGTCCATTGCTTGTGTTTCTTTGCCCAAACAAGTCTCTTCTTCTTATTGGTGTCCTTTAGTAGTTGTTTCTTTGCAGTAATTCGACCATGAAGGCCTGATTCACACAGTCTCCTCTGAACAGCTGATGTTGAGATGTGTCTGTTACTTGAACTCTGTGAAGCCTTTATTTGGGCTGCAATTTCTGAGGCTGGTAACTCTCATGAACTTATCCTCTGCAGCAGAGGTAACTCTGGGTCTTCCATTTCCTGTGGCGGTCCTCATGAGAGCCAGTTTCATCATAGCGCTTGATGGTTTTTGCGACTGCACTTGAACAAACTTTAAAAGTGCTTGAAATGTTCCGTATTGACTGACCTTCATGTCTTAAAGTAATGATGGACTGTCATTTCTCTTTGCTTATTTGAGCTGTTCTTGCCATAATATGGACTTGGTCTTTTACCAAATAGGGCTATCTGCTGTATACCACCCCTACCTTGTCACAACACAACTGATTGGCTCAAACACTTTAAGAAGGAAAAACATTCCACAAATTAACTTTTAACAAGGCACACCTGTTAATTGAAATGGATTCCAGGTGACTACCTCATGAAGCTGGTTGAGAGAATGCCAAGAGTGTGCAAAGCTGTGATTAAAGCAACGGGTGACTACTTTGAATGAAATATATTTTGATTTGTTTAACACTTTTTTTGGTTACTACATGATTCCATATGTGTTTTATCTCAGTTTTGTTGTCTTCACTATTATTCTACAATATAGAAAATTGTAAAAAATTAAAATAAATCTTGATTGAGAAGGTGTGTCCAACCTTTTGACTGGTCTGTATAATTTAGAAGATTCTATTATGTCGATCCTTTAAACCTCTTAATCACAACTAGACCTGACTGCACTAAGCAGACAAGGCCGCAAAAACAACAATAGGAAAGGCCCTGAAACCTTTTCACTTAGCAACTGCACTATGTGCATGTATAATTTATGACAGCATCATCCATATTGTTTACTGCCGTTTTCAGCTACATTAGTAATTTACAACATTAACAATGTCTACACTGTATTTCTGATCAATTTGATGTTATTTTAATGGACAAAAAAATGTGGTTTTCTTTCAAAAACAAGGACATTTCTAAGTGATACCAAACTACTGAACGGTAGTGTATGTATACACACACACACACACACACACACACACACACACACACACACACACACTTGTTGTCACTTCCACTCCAACCCACCCTCTCCCCTCCATCCCCCCTCCACTCCAGCCCCCCCCCTTCATCCCACCCCCTCCTCTCCAGCCCCCCTCCACTCCAGCCCCCCCCCTCATCCCACCCCCTCCTCTCCAGCCCCCCCCCTCATCACACCCCCTCCTCTCCAGCCCCCCCCTCATCCCACCCCCTCCTCTCCAGCCCCCCCCTTCATCCCACCCCCTCCTCTCCAGCCCCCCCCTCCATCCCCCCTCCACCACAAAGGTACGAGTAGCGTAACCGCAAAGGTACGAGTAGCGTAACCGCAAAGGTACGAGTAGCGTCACCGCAAAGGTACGAGTAGCGTCACCGCAAAGGTACGAGTAGCGTCACCGCAAAGGTACGAGTAGCGTCACCGCAAAGGTACGAGTAGCGTCACCGCAAAGGTACGAGTAGCGTCACCGCAAAGGTACGAGTAGCGTCACCGCAAAGGTACGAGTAGCGTCACCGCAAAGGTACGAGTAGCGTCACCGCAAAGGTACGAGTAGCGTCACCGCAAAGGTACGAGTAGCGTCACCGCAAAGGTACGAGTAGCGTCACCGCAAAGGTACGAGTAGCGTCACCGCAAAGGTACGAGTAGCGTCACCGCAAAGGTACGAGTAGCGTCACCGCAAAGGTACGAGTAGCGTCACCGCAAAGGTACGAGTAGCGTCACCGCAAAGGTACGAGTAGCGTCACCGCAAAGGTACGAGTAGCGTCACCGCAAAGGTACGAGTAGCGTCACCACAAAGGTAGTACATGCAGGCAAGAGCAAAGAGAAAAAATCTATTCAATAGGATTGGTTGCTGAGAAAGTTTAACCGGAAACTATTTTTGCGTTAGTTTTCTTTAAAACATTTTTTTTGTCATTTGTCATTTTGCTCTCGCTTTAAAATGATTTGCTTACACGTTTTGGGGGTTTGATTTCAACATCCATTATTTTCTCGAAAATATGTTTTAAATTCTCAACTTTTATTTTTCATCTTTTATTTTATTTTGAATTCAATACATATGGCGTGAAATTGACCCCATACAGGGGTCCTAAAATTCATAATCAATTATCTATGTTATCCATGGTATGACCTTCTTCTTAAACTAATTCCATTCGATGGCTTATACTTTTAGTTAAGGAGAAAACACATTGCGCTTAGTGACGATTTGCCGCTCGGCGTGGTGTGTTTCAGGGACATTTTCACTCGGTTTGTAAACTACACCTGGCACTCTGCTCTGCCGGCAAACATTAGCGGTGTGTCCGTGCCCTTAAAGAACCTTCCTGTCTTACAGGCCTCTGCTACACTAGATGTGTAACTGTTACAGAACGTGAGATGCCCCTATTCATTTCAGTGAAACCTTGCAGAGCCCGACTGCTATTTCGAAGCCCCAGTGTATCTCTTATGTTATATCATCTTTGTGTTTTCAGCTCTACAGAGATCGATGATGTGATCCGTAAGTCCACCAACCTGCTGTTAACCAGAACGCTCAGTAACTGTCTACAGTACGCAATGAAGAAGAAGAACGTGGGACTGGCTGAGGTAAGAGTGGGTGTCGGTCTTTCTATAAATAATGGGGTCAATGTGTGATATTGGGATCAACATTTCAAAATGGTAAAAAAAAAAAAAATTGCAGTTCCACATGTGTACTTAAAGAAATATATGCAAATTGGCCACTCAGGAACATTGGATGTTGTCTTGGTTAGCAGCTCCAGTGTATATTTGGCCTTGTGTTTTAGGTTATTTTGCTGCTGAAATGGTGAATTTGTCTCCCAGTATCTGTTGGAAAGCAGACTGAACCATTTTGCCTGTGTTTAGCTGTATTCTGTTTTTTTATCCTAAACAAATTCTCCCTAGTCCTTGCTGATGACAAGCATACCCATAACATGATGCAGCCACCACCATGCTTGGAAATATAAAGAGTGGTACTCAGGGATGTGTTGTTATTGCCCCAAACTTAACACTTTATATTCAGGACACAGAAGGGGGTTTATTTGAGATATTCTTTGAAGAGGTGGGGTATCAGATGTTTTCAGAAGATGGGCAGGGACTCTGCTGTCCTAGCTTCAGGGGGAAGATGGGCAGGGACTCTGCTGTCCTAGCTTCAGGGGGAAGATGGGCAGGGACTCTGCTGTCCTAGCTTCAGGGGGAAGATGGGCAGGGACTCTGCTGTCCTAGCTTCAGGGGGAAGATGGGCAGGGACTCTGCTGTCCTAGCTTCAGGAGGAAGATGGGCAGGGACTCTGCTGTCCTAGCTTCAGTGGGAAGATGGGCAGGGACTCTGCTGTCCTAGCTTCAGGGGGAAGATGGGCAGGGACTCTGCTGTCCTAGCTTCAGGGGGAAGATGGGCAGGGACTCTGCTGTCCTAGCTTCAGGGGGAAGATGGGCAGGGACTCTGCTGTCCTAGCTTCAGGGGGAAGATGGGCAGGGACTCTGCTGTCCTAGCTTCAGGGGGAAGATGGGCAGGGACTCTGCTGTCCTAGCTTCAGGGGGAAGATGGGCAGGGACTCTGCTGTCCTAGCTTCAGGGGGAAGCTGGTTCCACCATTGGGATGCCAGGACAGAGAAGAGCTTGGACTGGGCTGAGCGGGAGCTGCCCTCCCGTAGGGGTGGGAGGGCTAAGAGACCTGAAGTGGCATAACGGAGTGTTCGGGTTGGGGTGTAGGGTTTGAGCCTAAAGGTGGGGAGGGGCAGTTCCTCTTGCTGCTACGTAGGTACAGTGTGGAGGGCTCGGGTTGGGGTGTAGGGTTTGAGCGTAGCCTGAAGGTAGGGAGGGGCTGTTCTTTAGGAAAGTACCATGGTCTTGTAGTTGATGCGAGCTTCGACATGGAAGTCAGTGGAGTGTGTGGAGCAGCGGTGTGACATGGAAGTCAGTGGAGTGTGTGGAGCAGCGGTGTGACATGGAAGTCAGTGGAGTGTGTGGAGGAGCGGTGTGACATGGAAGTCAGTGGAGTGTGTGGAGCAGCGGTGTGACATGGAAGTCAGTGGAGTGTGTGGAGGAGCGGTGTGACATGGAAGTCAGTGGAGTGTGTGGAGGAGCGGTGTGACATGGAAGTCAGTGGAGTGTGTGGAGGAGCGGTGTGACATGGAAGTCAGTGGAGTGTGTGGAGGAGCGGTGTGACATGGAAGTCAGTGGAGTGTGTGGAGGAGCGGTGTGACATGGAAGTCAGTGGAGTGTGTGGAGGAGCGGTGTGACATGGAAGTCAGTGGAGTGTGTGGAGGAGCGGTGTGACATGGAAGTCAGTGGAGTGTGTGGAGGAGCGGTGTGACATGGAAGTCAGTGGAGTGTGTGGAGGAGCGGTGTGACATGGAAGTCAGTGGAGTGTGTGGAGCAGCGGTGTGACATGGAAGTCAGTGGAGTGTGTGGAGGAGCGGTGTGACATGGAAGAGCTTGGGACGGTTGAACGCCAGGCGGGTTGCAGCGTTCTGGATAAATTGCTGGTGTTTAAAAGAACCGTGTTCGTGTCAGTCACTCAATATTTCTTGCTTTATCACTCTCTCGCTCTCTCTCTCTCCATCTGTCTTTCTGTCTGTCTTTTATCCTCTCTCTTTCTCGGTCTTAGGTCTTTTCTCAGACTCTCTATTTGGATTGTGTTTGTTCTGTGAGCGACAGCAAGGCGACAGTATGAGAGTTAATGAGATCCTCGAGTGTTAAAGGAAGGGGTTGCTAGGGGGGGTTGCTATGAGGTAAAAACCATTGTGACCCTCCCTCAGTAAGGATGAGTGAGAGTGTTCATATATAGAATGTATCTATATGCATCAGTGAATTAGATCATCAGAGTATTCACTGTAAAACACACTGAGAAAATCTCCCTGCCAATAGGTACTTAATCACAGTGGGAGTCTGTTCCTTCTTTTACTAGACCAAAAGTGGTACCTGCTGCCTCGGTAGCGACGGACCTACCCTTTCTACTCGTAGAATCGCAGTGCTGCCCCGGTAGCGACGGACCTACCCTTTCTACTCGTAGAATCGCAGTGCTGCCCCGGTAGCGACGGGCCTACCCTTTCTACTCGTAGAATCGCAGTGCTGCCCCGGTAGCGACGGGCCTACCCTTTCTACTCGTAGAATCGCAGTGCTGCCCCGGTAGCGACGGGCCTACCCTTTCTACTCGTAGAATCGCAGTGCTGCCCCGGTAGCGACGGACCTACCCTTTCTACTCGTAGAATCGCAGTGCTGCCCCGGTAGAGACGGACCTACCCTTTCTACTCGTAGAATCGCAGTGCTGCCCCGTGTAGCGACGGGCCTACCCTTTCTACTCGTAGAATCGCAGTGCTGCCCCGGTAGCGACGGACCTACCCTTTCTACTCGTAGAATCGCAGTGCTGCCCCGGTAGCGACGGACCTACCCTTTCTACTCGTAGAATCGCAGTGCTGCCCCGGTAGCGACGGACCTACCCTTTCTACTCGTAGAATCGCAGTGCTGCCCCGGTAGCGACGGACCTACCCTTTCTACTCGTAGAATCGCAGTGCTGCCCCGGTAGTGACGGACCTACCCTTTCTACTCGTAGAATCGCAGTGCTGCCCCATGTAGCGACGGACCTACCCTTTCTACTCGTAGAATCGCAGTGCTGCCCCGGTAGCGACGGACCTACCCTTTCTACTCGTAGAATCGCAGTGCTGCCCCGGTAGCGACGGAACTACCCTTTCTACTCGTAGAATCGCAGTGCTGCCCCGGTAGCGACGGACCTACCCTTTCTACTCGTAGAATCGCAGTGCTGCCCCATGTAGCGACGGACCTACCCTTTCTACTCGTAGAATCGCAGTGCTGCCCCATGTAGCGACGGACCTACCCTTTCTACTCGTAGAATCGCAGTGCTGCCCCGGTAGCGACGGACCTACCCTTTCTACTCGTAGAATCGCAGTGCTGCCCCGGTAGCGACGGACCTACCCTTTCTACTCGTAGAATCGCAGTGCTGCCCCGGTATCGACGGACCTACCCTTTCTACTCGTAGAATCGCAGTGCTTGTCTGTGGCCAACAACTTGACTTTGAGCCAATCAGAGAGCACGAAACCCCACGTGGGGGAGGCACCAAATAAAATAGTAAATATATTTGTCGTACAATCCACGGATGAGCCAGTGACACTTCATGTGCAATGTAGGCTATGGGGTGGTAGCTAGCTAAGTGCACAGATACAATGCACACAACACTAAATACTTCCTCCAAGCTAACTAAACACTGTAGCTAGTATTGACATATTTAAATCACAATGGATTAGCTAGTTTTCCATGAAACCGCTGCCTAGTTAGTCTAGTGTCCTTAGCTAGCTAGCTTAGGACACTGCACTAATATACTTACATTAGCTAGCTAGCTAAACATTTGGCTATGGGCTGGCACTGGCATTATGAGATATTGAGAGTGAATTAAGAATTTTCATTGTCATTTTGCTAGGTAGTTATCTAGCCTGGGTCATTTGGCTAGTTTTTAACATGGCCTTTCTACAAAATAGCAACATTATCGCAGCTAGCTTGGAATCTAGACCTTAAGTATACGGACATGCATTGCCAAACAACGCTACTGCCACTTTCTGGTTTGGAGTCTTTTAACAAGGCTGAGTGACTGATGACTTTAAAGGTCTTTGCTGTGTGACACTGTTCAGAGATGCTAAGTATCGTAGACAGGGAAACATTTGACAATCCTACCTTTTTGTCTGCGCTTTTAAAGAGGATATTGGGGAATGTTTGGATATGTTGCTTATGAGGTCTCTGAGGTGTCCCTCTGCCTGATCACGTGTGTGTGTGTGTGTGTGTGTGTTAGCTGGTTCAGGTGATCATCAACACGACCCAGCTGGAAGCATCATGTGTTTACCTGGAGGAGTTCATCTCCAACATCACTAATGTTCCCCCCGATACCGCCAACGCCACCAAGCTCTACGGCACGTCCACGTTTAAGGTATGCTCATGCACAAGCAGACTCTCTCTCCCCATCCTTCTCTCCATCCACCACTTGTCTTTTCTTACAAGCAGACTCTCTCTCCCCATCCTTCTCTCCATCCACCACTTGTCTTTTCTTAAAGCAGACTCTCTCTCCCCATCCTTCTCCCCATCCACCACTTGTCTTTTCTTAAAGCAGACTCTCTCTCCCCATCCTTCTCTCCATCCACCACTTGTCTTTTCTTAAAGCAGACTCTCTCTCCCCCATCCTTCTCTCCCATCCACCACTTGTCTTTTCTTAAAGCAGACTCTCTCTCCCCATCCTTCTCCCCATCCACCACTTGTCTTTTCTTAAAGCAGACTCTCTCTCCCCATCCTTCTCTCCATCCACCACTTGTCTTTTCTTAAAGCAGACTCTCTCTCCCCATCCTTCTCTCCATCCACCACTTGTCTTTTCTTAAAGCAGACTCTCTCTCCCCATCCTTCTCCCCATCCACCACTTGTCTTTTCTTAACCTTTTGTCAATAGGGGGAGCTGTTAGCATTATTTTTTTTTTTACATTTCCAAATTAAACTGCCTCGTGCTAAATTCTTGATCGTACAATATGCATATTATTGTTATTATTGGATAGAAAACAGTCTATAGTTTCTATAGGAGTTGAAATTTTGTCTCTGAGTGGTACAGAACAATTTTTACAGCACTTTTCATGACAGGGTTCAGATTTCAGAAATTTTTACCTCTGATCTGGGGTCTGTTTATAAGGCCACAGTGAATGCTATGAAGAAACCGACACTACCTACGTCTTCCTCTGGGTGTCTGTACGTCATCACGTTTTCAATGAACTCGATGGGACGTTCACAGCCATTATAAATGACAAAAATGTACAGAGACCCCTCTTTCTCAACGTGCGCCTCAAGCGTGAAGGCCATCGGACCTGTCTCGTTCCAAATCGTTTTCTAACCAGCTATATTTCTCCGGTCATGTTTTCAGTCGTTATAGTTGTTAAAAACATCATAATGTAGTTAATTTGAAACGTTTTATAGCAATTTATATCCGTTTAGTGCGATTCTGAGGAATTTATTTGTCGTGCACTTTCTAGCTTTGGGAACGTTTCGCGGTCTCGGTCGTTGTTAGTGGACATTTCGAAGGACAGAGGACATCTATCGACCAAAAGACGTTTATAACATAGAAAGGATACATTGCCCAAGAATATGATGGAAGATCAGCTCAAAGTAAGCAATATTTAATATGATAAACCGTGTTTCTGTCGAAATATTTTAAACGCATTTTTCGCCATTTTGTTTTGTATAGCTTCACTTGGCCAACCCTGTATTGAAAAGTAAGGATAATTTTAAAAATGTAAATCAGCGGTTGCATTAAGAACTAATTTGTCTTTCGATTCCTGTCAACCCTGTATTTTTTAGTCAAGTATATGATTAGCTTTTAATTAAACTAGATCACTCTGATAGATGACGTCAGACATATTGAGGCTTGATTTCCTAGTATTTTCATTGTGTAACCACGGTTTTGTATGGCTAAATATGCACCTTTTCGAACAAACTGTATATGTATGTTGTAAAATGATGTTACAGGAGTGTCATCGGAAGAATTCTGAGAAGGTTAGTGAAAAAATTAATATCTTTTGGCGGTGATTACGTTATAGCGCTCTTTGGCTGGAATCGATGCTCTGGTAACGTTTTCACATGTAGTATGCTAACTTATCGATTTATTGTGTTTTCGCTGTAAAACGCTTAGAAAATCTGAAATATTGTCTGGAATCACAAGATCTGGGTCTTTCCATTGCTATGCTTTGTCTATTCTTATGAAATGTTTTATGATGAGTAAATTGGTCATACACGTTGCTCTATCTAGTAATTCTAGTGGATTTGTGATGGTCGGTGCAATTGTAAACTGTGATTTCTACCTGAAATATGCACTTTTTTCTAACAAAAACTATCCTATACCATGAATATGTTATCAGACTGTCATCTGATGGGTTTTTTTATAGGTTATTGGCTATCAATATCTTAGTTGAGCCGAATTGGTGATAGCACCTGAAGGAGTAAGAAACTGATGGAGTTAGAATAGTGGTGTATTTTGCTAACGTGTTTAGCTAATAGATTTACATATTTTGTCTTCCCTGTAAAACATTTTAAAAATCTGAAATGGTGGCTTTATTCACAAGATCTGTATCTTTCATCTGGTGTCTTGGACTTGTGATTTAATGATATTTAGATGCTACTATCTACTTCTGAAGCTATGCTATCTATGCTAATCAGTGTGTGGGGGGTGGGGGGTGCTCCCGGATCCGGGTTTCTGAGGCAGTAAAAGTTAAAGCAGACTCTCTCCCCATCCTTCTCTCCATCCACCACTTGTCTTTTCTTACAAGCACTGATTTTGCAGATAGAAGCTTTCTTGAGTAAAGTTTTACTTTTACTGTGATATGTGGGTGACTTACCTACCTTAATTGAATGAACTGTGTAAAGTAGAGCCCCCACGATATTATCGTCCGATATAAGCATTTCACAGAAATATTTGTAATCTGTCTTTATTCCTCAGATACATTGCTGATATTATATACATATAATAAACAAAAACAAAAAAACATTTTAAAATACATTTTCAATGGTTGCCTGACGAGGACGAGCTGCTCAACTGCTCATCATTCAGCCCTAGGTCACAATGCCACAGCCAATGTATTTGAATAATTAAATAATTAAAAGTACACTTCACCAAGCAAGCAGTCCTCGTCACATTCTCACTTAATTAACATTAGTTGATTAGCTAGCCAGGTCGTTAGTCTAGCTATCTAGCCAGATAGTTAGTTAGCTTAGCTATCTAGGCAGATAGCTAGTTAGCTTAGCTTGTTAGCTAGCAATCTGTGCTACTTATGTGCCAACTGGCGCCAAAGTGAACACTTGTCTTTGATATAAAATAACACTGTCTGGTCCTATTATGTTTTATGAAAGAAGAAGAAAAAAAAAGCTTGTTTCTGTGTTTTCTTACAGAAAACATTGTAATGAACTGCTAGCGTGTGCTTGTCATAGGTTTCCATAAAGTGTTTGTTTACATGACCTTTGACTGTTTTAAACACTAGTAAATCTACTGAAGACAAATGCTGATGCTGACACCTAGGCTGCAGTCCAAACTGAAAGTAGACGGCCCTAAACCCTCGGCCCTAAACCCTCGGCCCTAAACCCTCGGCCCTAAACCCTCGGCCCTAAACCCTCGGCCCTAAACCCTCGGCCCTTGAATGACGTTTTACATCGTCACATCCGAGTGTACCTTAAATGTGCCTTGCCCAAGCGAGGGAGAGTGATGTTTGGAGAGGCAAAGTCCTTGGTGGAAATCATGAAGTTGAGTTTAACAACAACCAACCTAGAGCTATTTTATGTACCCAGCAAGCTAAGTAGCTAGTTGGAACTCCTGTCAGGTAGTTGGCTACCCGTAGCTGGGAAGCTAGTTTTATAGTTTGGTCATTTATTCCAATACATTTCAGAATTCCCCAAAATATGTTCATGAAGCTAGCTACGTTTTATAGGCTCCTCACTACGAGACTAAACCAATTTGTCAACTCTAAAATCAATGTCGTGTATATATATATATATTTATTTTACCAAACTAGCTTCATAATTTGGTCTGACATGCCGAAAATGCATCCGTGTTGATTGAATTTGGCAGTTCACGGCCACCGGAGTTTGCAATGATTTGTGGGTCATATCAACCATACAACTGATCAAAGTTTTTCACTCGCTCCGTCGAGCTAAATCGAATGTCCCGAGGGGACAACTTTTTGTGTGTTATTCACCCGATGTTTGTCAGATGGAGCCACAACCTTATTGGTTAATATTTGCCATTTAACTCTGCTAGATTACATTTATCAATAACAGCACTATTCGTTAAATTTTTTTAAATGTGATTTTAGTAAACAAAAATCTATTATAATCAAGACATGGGCGGAATACATCATGTTTATCTTGAACACATATAAAGGAAACGTTTTCGTCACGATTGATGTTTATCGCTTTTAGGACACAATAGGGACGTGTCGGACGTGAACACAAACGTAGAGGAATTGATAGACCTGTTCCGTGTATTCAACAGCTGAGGTGGGAGCTCTGGCTTGTTTTTTCATACCGTTCCTACCATCGTCAGCTTCCTCTTGAGGAGCTCCTGTCCCAACTTGTGCAGAGTAAAAAAGTCAGCGTATGTGATGTTGTGTCACATCCAGGACAACCTGCATCCCTTGGTTCTTCTCAGGGCCTCCTCCATCTGGCTTCCCCGTATGCACTTGCAAGTTCCACACATATGATGAAGCAGCATCACAGGCAGCCCAGATCTTGATTCCATATTTTGCGGGTTTAGACGGTATGTACTGCCTGAAGGGGCAGTGGTCCCTAAATGGCATAAGCTGCTCATCAACAGTAACGTTGGGCTCAGGGTTGTAAAACAGGGGAAGGCGGTCCACCCACTTGTCCCACACTGACCTGATTGCAGCTAGCTTGTCTCTCTGCCGCCGAGCTGGTCCAGTGTCTCGGTTATCGAAGCGGATAATCCTGGAAATAATGTGGAAGTTTTCCAGAGACATTGTTGCACGGAAAAGTTCTCTGCCAGTTTCTGCATCCAACAGGGATTCTGTGGATTCCCCATTGGATCTGAAAACACCAGCAAGGATAAGAACCTCAAAGTATGTCAATGAGTTTGGTCCATCTCCTTCCATCTCTCTCCAAACACATGCCTTCCCTCCAAATGAGTGCAGTCCAGAATGATTTTCTGGATGGTGTCTGGGGCGAACAGTTCAGAAGAAGACTGTCATGAGTAACCGCCATCCGCGTCGGTCCTGGTTGTATCTTTATCTCATTGGCAGTCATGTGAGGTGGCTCATTCCTTGGACACGAAGATCATTCAGTTTAAAAATAAAATAAAAATCCATATTTCTTCTACGGCTGACGGGCTGGTTCTGGTGCTGGCTGCTGACGGGCTGGTCCTGGGGCTGGCTGCTGACGGGCTGGTTCTGGGGCTGGCTGCTGACAGGCTGGTTCTGGGGCTAGTTGCTGACGGGCTGGTTCTGGCTGCTGACGGGCTGGCTGCTGACGGGCTGGTCCTGGGGCTGGCTGAGGATCAATCTCATCCTCTTCTTCCAACTCACTGTCAGACTCCGAATTGACAGAGACATGATCCTCATATTCAGAAAATTCTTCATCTTCCATTGTGGAAGACGATCCTTCCACACCAGCTTCTCTCTCTGCAAAAACTATTTCTAAGGCCCTCTGAGCAGAGATGATCTTTGCCATACTGATTGTGGTAAGGAGCCACACATGCAAAGCTATTTATTTGTTTTGTCCCTCCCCCAATTTGCTCCTGGCTGGGGTAGAGTGTGGGAAATTACTGCAATTTTTCCCCCAATGTATCGTAACGATATTGTGTAGGTTCCCGCAAGACATTGTGTAGTTTCATACACTACAAAGGGTAAAGAGTGAGAGAAAAGCGGTAGACAGACAGACGGGCAGGGAGACGGGCAGGGAGACGGGCTGGGAGACGGGCAGGGAGACAGACGGGCAGGGAGGCAGGCGGGCAGGGAGACAGACGGGCAGGGAGGCAGACGGGCAGGGAGACAGACAGACGGGCAGGGAGACAGACAGACGGGCAGGGAGACAGACAGACGGGCAGGGAGACAGACAGACGGGCAGGGAGACAGACGGGCAGGGAGGCAGACGGGCAGGGAGGCAGACGGGCAGGGAGGCAGACGGGCAGGGAGGCAGACGGGCAGGGAGGCAGACGGGCAGGGAGGCAGACGGGTTCTTGGTGCTATGTTGAAACAGCAGGCCCAGGGAGGAGGAGGACAGAGTGAAGGAACACAGAAAACCTTTTTGTTTGATTTTTACTTGTTTTCACACACACTTTCCCACATTTGTATTACCCTCGGGACACCACTAGAGGGGTGGCAGGTAGCCTGGTGGTTAGAGGCAGGTAGCCTGGTGGTTAGAGGCAGGTAGCCTGGTGGTTAGAGGCAGGTAGCCTGGTGGTTAGAGGCAGGTAGCCTGGTGGTTAGAGGCAGGTAGCCTGGTGGTTAGAGGGGTGGCAGGTAGTCTAGTGGTTAGAGGCAGGTAGCCTGGTGGTTAGAGGCAGGTAGCCTGGTGGTTAGAGGCAGGTAGCCTGGTGGTTAGAGGCAGGTAGCCTGGTGGTTAGAGGCAGGTAGCCTGGTGGTTAGAGGCAGGTAGCCTGGTGGTTAGAGGCAGGTAGCCTGGTGGTTAGAGGCAGGTAGCCTGGTGGTTAGAGGCAGGTAGCCTGGTGGTTAGAGGCAGGTAGCCTGGTGGTTAGAGGCAGGTAGCCTGGTGGTTAGAGGCAGGTAGCCTGGTGGTTAGAGAGGCAGGTAGCCTGGTGGTTAGAGGCAGGTAGCCTGGTGGTTAGAGGGGTGGCAGGTAGCCTGGTGGTTAGAGGGGTGGCAGGTAGCCTGGTGGTTAGAGGCAGGTAGCCTGGTGGTTAGAGGCAGGTAGCCTGGTGGTTAGAGGGGTGGCAGGTAGCCTGGTGGTTAGAGGCAGGTAGCCTGGTGGTTAGAGGCAGGTAGCCTGGTGGTTAGAGGGCAGGTAGCCTGGTGGTTAGAGGGGTGGCAGGTAGCCTGGTGGTTAGAGGGGAGGCAGGTAGCCTGGTGGTTAGAGGGGTGGCAGGTAGCCTGGTGGTTAGAGGCAGGTAGCCTGGTGGTTAGAGGGGTGGCAGGTAGCCTGGTGGTTAGAGGGGTGGCAGGTAGCCTGGTGGTTAGAGGGGAGGCAGGTAGCCTGGTGGTTAGAGGCAGGTAGCCTGGTGGTTAGAGGCAGGTAGCCTGGTGGTTAGAGGCAGGTAGCCTGGTGGTTAGAGGCAGGTAGCCTGGTGGTTAGAGGCAGGTAGCCTGGTGGTTAGAGGCAGGTAGCCTGGTGGTTAGAGGCAGGTAGCCTGGTGGTTAGAGGCAGGTAGCCTGGTGGTTAGAGGGGTGGCAGGTAGTCTAGTGGTTAGAGGGGTGGCAGGTAGTCTAGTGGTTAGAGGCAGGTTAGAGGGGTGGCAGGTAGCCTGGTGGTTAGAGGCAGGTAGCCTGGTGGTTAGAGGGGTGGCAGGTAGCCTGGTGGTTAGAGGCAGGTAGCCTGGTGGTTAGAGGGGTGGCAGGTAGCCTGGTGGTTAGAGGCAGGTAGCCTGGTGGTTAGAGGGGTGGCAGGTAGCCTGGTGGTTAGAGGGGTGGCAGGTAGCCTGGTGGTTAGAGGGGTAGCCTGGTTAGAGGGGTGGCAGCCTGGTGGTTAGAGGGGGAGGCAGGTAGCCTGGTGGTTAGAGGCAGGTAGCCTGGTGGTTAGAGGCAGGTAGCCTGGTGGTTAGAGGCAGGTAGCCTGGTGGTTAGAGGCAGGTAGCCTGGTGGTTAGAGGCAGGTAGCCTGGTGGTTAGAGGCAGGTAGCCTGGTGGTTAGAGGGGTGGCAGGTAGCCTGGTGGTTAGAGGCAGGTAGCCTGGTGGTTAGAGGCAGGTAGCCTGGTGGTTAGAGGCAGGTAGCCTGGTGGTTAGAGGCAGGTAGCCTGGTGGTTAGAGGCAGGTAGCCTGGTGGTTAGAGGCAGGTAGCCTGGTGGTTAGAGGCAGGTAGCCTGGTGGTTAGAGGCAGGTAGCCTGGTGGTTAGAGGCAGGTAGCCTGGTGGTTAGAGGCAGGTAGCCTGGTGGTTAGAGGCAGGTAGCCTGGTGGTTAGAGGCAGGTAGCCTGGTGGTTAGAGGCAGGTAGCCTGGTGGTTAGAGGCAGGTAGCCTGGTGGTTAGAGGCAGGTAGCCTGGTGGTTAGAGGCAGGTAGCCTGGTGGTTAGAGGCAGGTAGCCTGGTGGTTAGAGAGGGCCTGGTGGTTAGAGGCAGGTAGCCTGGTGGTTAGAGGGGTGGCAGGTAGCCTGGTGGTTAGAGGGGTGGCAGGTAGCCTGGTGGTTAGAGGCAGGTAGCCTGGTGGTTAGAGGGGTGGCAGGTAGCCTGGTGGTTAGAGGGGTAGCCTGGTGGTTAGAGGGGTAGCCTGGTTAGAGGGGTGGCAGCCTGGTGGTTAGAGGGGAGGCAGGTAGCCTGGTGGTTAGAGGCAGGTAGCCTGGTGGTTAGAGGCAGGTAGCCTGGTGGTTAGAGGCAGGTAGCCTGGTGGTTAGAGGCAGGTAGCCTGGTGGTTAGAGGCAGGTAGCCTGGTGGTTAGAGGCAGGTAGCCTGGTGGTTAGAGGCAGGTAGCCTGGTGGTTAGAGGCAGGTAGCCTGGTGGTTAGAGGCAGGTAGCCTGGTGGTTAGAGGCAGGTAGCCTGGTGGTTAGAGGCAGGTAGCCTGGTGGTTAGAGGCAGGTAGCCTGGTGGTTAGAGGCAGGTAGCCTGGTGGTTAGAGGCAGGTAGCCTGGTGGTTAGAGGCAGGTAGCCTGGTGGTTAGAGGCAGGTAGCCTGGTGGTTAGAGGCAGGTAGCCTGGTGGTTAGAGGCAGGTAGCCTGGTGGTTAGAGGCAGGTAGCCTGGTGGTTAGAGGCAGGTAGCCTGGTGGTTGGTGGCAGGTAGCCTGGTGGTTAGAGGCAGGTAGCCTGGTGGTTAGAGGGGTGGCAGGTAGCCTGGTGGTTAGAGGGGTGGCAGGTAGCCTGGTGGTTAGAGGCAGGTAGCCTGGTGGTTAGAGGGGTGGCAGGTAGCCTGGTGGTTAGAGGCAGGTAGCCTGGTGGTTAGAGGGGTGGCAGGTAGCCTGGTGGTTAGAGGCAGGTAGCCTGGTGGTTAGAGGCAGGTAGCCTGGTGGTTAGAGGGGTGGCAGGTAGCCTGGTGGTTAGAGGGGTGGCAGGTAGCCTGGTGGTTAGAGGCAGGTAGCCTGGTGGTTAGAGGCAGGTAGCCTGGTGGTTAGAGGCAGGTAGCCTGGTGGTTAGAGGCAGGTAGCCTGGTGGTTAGAGGCAGGTAGCCTGGTGGTTAGAGGGGTGGCAGGTAGCCTGGTGGTTAGAGGCAGGTAGCCTGGTGGTTAGAGGGGAGGCAGGTAGCCTGGTGGTTAGAGGCAGGTAGTCTGGTGGTTAGAGGCAGGTAGTCTGGTGGTTAGAGGCAGGTAGCCTGGTGGTTAGAGGGGTGGCAGGTAGCCTGGTGGTTAGAGGCAGGTAGCCTGGTGGTTAGAGGCAGGTAGCCTGGTGGTTAGAGGGGTGGCAGGTAGCCTGGTGGTTAGAGGGGTGGCAGGTAGCCTGGTGGTTAGAGGGGTGGCAGGTAGCCTGGTGGTTAGAGGCAGGTAGCCTGGTGGTTAGAGGCAGGTAGCCTGGTGGTTAGAGGCAGGTATCCTGGTGGTTAGAGGCAGGTAGCCTGGTGGTTAAAGGGGTGGCAGGTAGCCTGGTGGTTAGAGGGGTGGCAGGTAGCCTGGTGGTTAGAGGCAGGTAGCCTGGTGGTTAGAGGCAGGTAGCCTGGTGGTTAGAGGCAGGTAGCCTGGTGGTTAGAGGGGTGGCAGGTAGCCTGGTGGTTAGAGGGGTGGCAGGTAGCCTGGTGGTTAGAGGCAGGTAGCCTGGTGGTTAGAGGGGTGGCAGGTAGCCTGGTGGTTAGAGGGGTGGCAGGTAGCCTGGTGGTTAGAGGGGTGGCAGGTAGCCTGGTGGTTAGAGGCAGGTAGCCTGGTGGTTAGAGGCAGGTAGCCTGGTGGTTAGAGGGGTGGCAGGTAGCCTGGTGGTTAGAGGCAGGTAGCCTGGTGGTTAGAGGCAGGTAGCCTGGTGGTTAGAGGGGTGGCAGGTAGCCTGGTGGTTAGAGGGGTGGCAGGTAGCCTGGTGGTTAGAGGCAGGTAGCCTGGTGGTTAGAGGCAGGTAGCCTGGTGGTTAGAGGGGTGGCAGGTAGCCTGGTGGTTAGAGGGGTGGCAGGTAGCCTGGTGGTTAGAGGGGTGGCAGGTAGCCTGGTGGTTAGAGGGGTGGCAGGTAGCCTGGTGGTTAGAGGGGTGGCAGGTAGCCTGGTGGTTAGAGGGGTGGCAGGTAGCCTGGTGGTTAGAGGGGTGGCAGGTAGCCTGGTGGTTAGAGGGGGGTGGCAGGTAGCCTGGTGGTTAGAGCGTTGGACCAGTAAGCGAAAGGTTGCTAGATCGAATCCCTAAGCTGACAAGGTAAAAATCTGTTGTTCTGCCCCTGAACAAGGCAGTTAACCCACTGTTCCCCGAGCGCCGAAGACGTGGATGTCGATTTAAGACAGCCCCCCCCCCCCCCACCTCTCTGATTCAGAGGGGTTGGGTTAAATGCGGAAGACACATTTCAGTTGAATGTAGGTATCCCCCCTTTCCCTTATCTGCTAAATGACCTAAATCTCTCTCTCTCACCAGGATGCGAGGCATGCAGCAGAAGAGGAGATCTACACCAATCTGAATTCTAAGATCGACCAGTTCCTTCAGCTGGCAGACTACGATTGGACAGCAGCCCAGGGGGGCGGGGCTCCGAGCGACTACCTGAGTGACCTCATCGCCTTCCTCTGTTCCACCTTCTCTGTCTTCACACACCTGCCGGTTAGTATCTCACATACACACACACACACACTCTGTCTTCACACACCTGCTGGTCAGTATAAATCAATCAATCAAATGAATTTTATAAAGTCCTTTACAGATCCCCGGCCTAAACACGAAAGAGCAAATGAGAAGTAAAAAACTGTCTGGAAGGAATACATCTAGAGGAACCAGGCTCTGAGGGGTGACCAGTCCTCTACTGGCTGTACTGGGTAGACCAGAGGAACCAGGCTCTGAGGGGTGGCCAGTCCTCTACTGGCTGTACTGGGTAGACCAGAGGAACCAGGCTCTGAGGGGTGACCAGTCCTCTACTGGCTGTACTGGGTAGACCAGAGGAACCAGGCTCTGAGGGGTGGCCAGTCCTCTACTGGCTGTACTGGGTAGACCAGAGGAACCAGGCTCTGAGGGGTGACCAGTCCTCTACTGGCTGTACTGGGTAGACCAGAGGAACCAGGCTCTGAGGGGTGGCCAGTCCTCTACTGGGTAGGGAGGAACCAGGCTCTGAGGGGTGACCAGTCCTCTACTGGCTGTACTGGGTAGACCAGAGGAACCAGGCTCTGAGGGGTGGCCAGTCCTCTACTGGGTAGGGAAGAACCAGGCTCTGAGGGGTGACCAGTCCTCTACTGGCTGTACTGGGTAGACCAGAGGAACCAGGCTCTGAGGGGTGACCAGTCCTCTACTGGCTGTACTGGGTAGACCAGAGGAACCAGGCTCTGAGGGGTGACCAGTCCTCTACTGGCTGTACTGGGTAGACCAGAGGAACCAGGCTCTGAGGGGTGACCAGTCCTCTACTGGCTGTACTGGGTAGACCAGAGGAACCAGGCTCTGAGGGGTGACCAGTCCTCTACTGGCTGTACTGGGTAGACCAGAGGAACCAGGCTCTGAGGGGTGACCAGTCCTCTACTGGCTGTACTGGGTAGACCAGAGGAACCAGGCTCTGAGGGGTGACCAGTCCTCTACTGGCTGTACTGGGTAGACCAGAGGAACCAGGCTCTGAGGGGTGACCAGTCCTCTACTGGCTGTACTGGGTAGACCAGAGGAACCAGGCTCTGAGGGGTGACCAGTCCTCTACTGGCTGTACTGGGTAGACCAGAGGAACCAGGCTCTGAGGGGTGACCAGTCCTCTACTGGCTGTACTGGGTAGACCAGAGGAACCAGGCTCTGAGGGGTGGCCAGTCCTCTACTGGGTAGGGAGGAACCAGGCTCTGAGGGGTGACCAGTCCTCTACTGGCTGTACTGGGTAGACCAGAGGAACCAGGCTCTGAGGGGTGACCAGTCCTCTACTGGCTGTACTGGGTAGACCAGAGGAACCAGGCTCTGAGGGGTGGCCAGTCCTCTACTGGCTGTACTGGGTAGACCAGAGGAACCAGGCTCTGAGGGGTGACCAGTCCTCTACTGGCTGTACTGGGTAGACCAGAGGAACCAGGCTCTGAGGGGTGACCAGTCCTCTACTGGCTGTACTGGGTAGACCAGAGGAACCAGGCTCTGAGGGGTGACCAGTCCTCTACTGGCTGTACTGGGTAGACCAGAGGAACCAGGCTCTGAGGGGTGACCAGTCCTCTACTGGCTGTACTGGGTAGACCAGAGGAACCAGGCTCTGAGGGGTGACCAGTCCTCTACTGGCTGTACTGGGTAGACCAGAGGAACCAGGCTCTGAGGGGTGACCAGTCCTCTACTGGCTGTACTGGGTAGACCAGAGGAACCAGGCTCTGAGGGGTGACCAGTCCTCTACTGGCTGTACTGGGTAGACCAGAGGAACCAGGCTCTGAGGGGTGGCCAGTCCTCTACTGGCTGTACTGGGTAGACCAGAGGAACCAGGCTCTGAGGGGTGACCAGTCCTCTACTGGCTGTACTGGGTAGACCAGAGGAACCAGGCTCTGAGGGGTGGTCAGTCCTCTACTGGGTAGGGAGGAACCAGGCTCTGAGGGGTGACCAGTCCTCTACTGGCTGTACTGGGTAGACCAGAGGAACCAGGCTCTGAGGGGTGACCAGTCCTCTACTGGCTGTACTGGGTAGACCAGAGGAACCAGGCTCTGAGGGGTGACCAGTCCTCTACTACTCTACTGGCTGTACTGGGTAGAGAGGAACCAGGCTTCAATATATCCACATAATTTTCATTCCTCATAATGCCATCTATTTTGTGAAGTGCACCAGTCCCTCCTACAGCAAAGCACCCCCACAACATGATGCTGCCACCCCCGTGCTTCACGGTTGGGATGGTGTTCTTCGGCTTGCAAGCCTCCCCCTTTTTCCCCCCAAACATAACGATGGTCATTATGACCAAACAGTTCTATTTTTGTTTCATCAGACCAGAGGACATTTCTCCAAAAAGTATGATCTTTGTGCATTGCAAACCGTAGTCTAGCTTTTTTATGGCGGTTTTGGAGCAGTGGCTTCTTCCATGCTAGGTGGCCTTTCAGGTTATGTCGATATAGGACTCGTTTTACTGTGGATATAGATACCTGTGTACCTGTTTCCTCCAGCATCTTCACAAGGTCCTTTGCTGTTGTTCTGGGATTGATTTGCACTTTTCGCACCAAAGTATGTTCATCTCTAGGAGACAGAACGCGTCTCCTTCCTGAGCGGTATGACGGCTGCGTGGTCCCATGGTGTTTATACTTGCATACTATTGTTTGTACAGATGAACGTGGTACCTTCAGGCGTTTGGAAATTGCTCCCAAGGATGATCCAGACTTGTGGAGGTCTACAATTGTTTTTCTGAGGTCTTGGCTGATTTCTTTTGATTTTCCCATGATGTCAAGCAAAGAGGCACTGAGTATGAAGATAGGCCTTGAAATACATCCACATGTACACTTCCACTTGACTCAAATGATGTCAATTAGCCTATCAGAAGCTTCTAAAGCCATGACATTTTCTGGAATTTTCCAAGCTGTTTAAAGGCACAGTCAACTTAGTGTATGTTAACTTCTGACCCACTGGAATTGTGATACAGTGAATTATCAGTTAAATAATCTGTCTGTAAATAATTGTTGGAAAAATGACTTATGTCATGCACAAAGTAGATGTCCTAACCGACTTGCCTAAACTATTGTTTGTTAACAAGAAATTTGTGGAGTGGTTGAAAAACGAGTTATAACCTAAGTGTATGTAAACTTCCGACTTCAACTGTATAGGCCTATAGGCTCAGGGATCCACTATGATATTAATATAAAAATATGAATTTAAGGAAGAGAAGCCTGGAGAACTGATTTACACCGTTAGAAAAGTTTTTGAACAGGCTAATATTGCAAAAAATTGTAATAGGCTACTGGTATATATTATACAACATGCCTATTTTAATGCTAATTAAATAGACAGTTCGATCTTAATTTAACCACTGAACATGTATCAACAAAATGAAACTAAACACTTTTTTGCGTATTTAAAGAACTGGATTAGGTTGTTAAATAGACCTACAATAATTATAATAATAATAATGAAACAGATGACGATGATGGGAAATATAAATAAAAGTTTGAAAATGACATTAAACCTGAATAGCGAGTTTAGACACAGTCCATCAGGCCAAAGTTTTTCTCATCTTTGCCCATTAACACTTGTCCCAAAGGACATTCCCCTTGTAGGCTGCTTTTCACTCTATTCATTCACCTCTAACTTTCATTTTACTGAAAAGGCCTCCGTCTTTTCAGCCCATAGTGGCCAATGCTCCTTTTACTCTCTCTCTCTCATCAGAAGGAAGCGCACGTGACGTAAGCGGTCAGAACCAGTTTCAGTTGGACATAAGCTATACTTTTTATTGTGTTGCAATTGGCTGACACGAATAACAAGCTCACGCAGTTCTCATCGACTCATCGGTCAATACATTGTAATTGCACATACCCCGAGACTCATGGCATTTGTATCAGACCCGACCCAGATCCAAGACAAAAGTCCCGGGTTCTGATCTCTGAATTCCGGGTCTGTTGGACCCGTGAAGACCTCTACTACTAACGCATGTGAAAGGGTGTTTGAGAGTCCTATTATGTACTGGATTCATAGCTGAGTCTAATATCTCCTTCTCTATATATTCATATACGTATATAGATTGCATGTTATTAATGCTTACAGTCCTTTTTTTGGTTGTTAATCCGATTCGCCCTTCTTGATTTATTTTTAAAAATGTATTCCCCGTTACATTTTAAATAGTTTTAGATTGTTAGGAGCTAGTAACCTAAGAATTTCGCTGCACTGCTATACCACCTGTTAAACGCCGTACGCCACCGTTTAAACTTTTGATTTAACGAGATTGAGAAAGCGGTTTGACCTCGGACTCCTTTTTTGAGTCCCGACTCCCAAATGATCCTTCACCCTTGAACCCCCTACCTGCTCTCTTTCCCGTAGGGTAGTGCCATAGAACACGCTAGACTGCCGGTAAGTACAGTTTGAGTGTTACTGACCGTAACAAGACCACAGAGCATGAGCGTGATGCACGGTCGCCGGGTTTTGTCAAGAATACATGTATGGACTGAGTGTCTGATGTTGCTCTTACTTATTCTGATTGACAGCTACTAAAAGTCTGAAAGACATTCTGATTGGTTGACAGCTCCTAAATGTCTGAAAGACGTTCTGGTTGGTTGACAGCTCCTAAAAGTCTGAAAGACATTCTGATTGGTTGACAGCTCCTAAAAGTCTGAAAGACATTCTGATTGATTGACAGTTCCTGAAAGTCTGAAAGAGATTCTGATTGGTTGAAGAGTAAAAGAGTTTGCTCTGAGGTTGGGACTCCCCTCAACAGACACCTTTTTAACTTTTGGATGTCGCTTGCGTCCCAAATGGCACCCTAATCGCCTTTATAGTGCACTACTTTAGACCAGGACTGGCACCCTGTTCCCTATATAGTGCACTACTTTAGACCAGGACTGGCACCCTATTCCCTATATAGTGTACTACTATAGACCAGGACTGGCACCCTATTCCCTATATAGTGCACTACTTTAGACCAGGACTGGCACCCTAATCGCCTTTATAGTGCACTACTTTAGACCAGGACTGGCACCCTAATCGCCTTTATAGTGCACTACTTTAGACCAGGACTGGCACCCTAATCGCCTTTATAGTGCACTACTTTAGACCAGGACTGGCACCCTAATCGCCTTTATAGTGCACTACTTTAGACCAGGACTGGCACCCTAATCGCCTTTATAGTGCACTACTTTAGACCAGGACTGGCACCCTAATCGCCTTTATAGTGCACTACTTTAGACCAGGACTGGCACCCTAATCGCCTTTATAGTGCACTACTTTAGACCAGGACTGGCACCCTAATCGCCTTTATAGTGCACTACTTTAGACCAGGACTGGCACCCTAATCGCCTTTATAGTGCACTACTTTAGACCAGGACTGGCACCCTGTTCCCTATATAGTGCACTACCATAGACCAGGACTGGCACCCTAATCGCCTTTATAGTGCACTACTTTAGACCAGGACTGGCACCCTATTCCCTATATAGTGCACTACCATAGACCAGGACTGGCACCCTAATCGCCTTTATAGTGCACTACTCGTGGGAATAGTGTGCCATTTGGGATGCAAGCGACATCCTCTGTGATTAACACCAGGTCCCAATTCGCTCACAAATAACTAAATAACTACCCCCTTCCCCTTGTCCCTAACTGTATGGATTTGACCCCTGAACCCTTCCCCTTGGCCCTAACTGTATGGATTTGACCCCTGGATGCCCTTCCCCTTGGCCCTATCTGTATGGATTTGACCCCTGAACCCTTCCCCTTGGCCCTAACTGTATGGATTTGACCCCTGAACCCTTCCCCTTGGCCCTAACTGTATGGATTTGACCCCCTGGAACCCTTCTCCTTGGCCCTAACTGTATGGATTTGACCCCTGGAACCCTTCCCCTTGGCCCTAACTGTATGGATTTGACCCCTGGATGCCCTTCCCCTTGGCCCTAACTGTATGGATTTGACCCCTGGATGTCCTTCCCCTTGGCCCTAACTGTATGGATTTGACCCCTGGAACCCTTCTCCTTGGCCCTAACTGTATGGATTTGACCCCTGGATCCCTTCCCCTTGGCCCTAACTGTATGGATTTGACCCCTGGAACCCTTGGCCCTAACTGTATGGATTTGACCCCTGGAACCCTTCCCCTTGGCCCTAACTGTATGGATTTGACCCCTGAACCCTTCCCCTTGGCCCTAACTGTATGGATTTGACCCCTGAACCCTTCCCCTTGGCCCTAACTGTATGGATTTGACCCCTGAACCCTTCCCCTTGGCCCTAACTGTATGGATTTGACCCCTGGAACCCTTCTCCTTGGCCCTAACTGTATGGATTTGACCCCTGGAACCCTTCCCCTTGGCCCTAACTGTATGGATTTGACCCCTGGAACCCTTCTCCTTGGCCCTAACTGTATGGATTTGACCCCTGGAACCCTTCCCCTTGGCCCTAACTGTATGGATTTGACCCCTGGAACCCTTCTCCTTGGCCCTAACTGTATGGATTTGACCCCTGGATGCCCTTCCCCTTGGCCCTAACTGTATGGTTTTGACCCCTGGAACCCTTCCCCTTGGCCCTAACTGTATGGATTTGACCCCTGGATGCCCTTCTCCTTGGCCCTAACTGTATGGATTTGACCCCTGAACCCTTCCCCTTGGCCCTAACTGTATGGATTTGACCCCTGGAGTCCTTCCCCTTGGCCCTAACTGTATGGATTTGACCCCTGAACCCTTCCCCTTGGCCCTAACTGTATGGATTTGACCCCTGAACCCTTCCCCTTGGCCCTAACTGTATGGATTTGACCCCTGAACCCTTCCCCTTGGCCCTAACTGTATGGATTTGACCCCTGAACCCTTCCCCTTGGCCCTAACTGTATGGATTTAACCCCTGGATGCCCTTCCCCTTGGCCCTATCTGTATGGATTTGACCCCTGAACCCTTCCCCTTGGCCCTAACTGTATGGATTTGACCCCTGAACCCTTCCCCTTGGCCCTAACTGTATGGATTTGACCCCTGAACCCTTCCCCTTGGCCCTAACTGTATGGATTTGACCCCTGGAGTCCTTCCCCTTGGCCCTAACTGTATGGATTTGACCCCTGAACCCTTCCCCTTGGCCCTAACTGTATGGATTTGACCCCTGGAACCCTTCCCCTTGGCCCTAACTGTATGGATTTGACCCCCTGGAACCCTTCCCCTTGGCCCTAACTGTATGGATTTGACCCCTGGATGCCCTTCCCCTTGGCCCTAACTGTATGGATTTGACCCCTGAACCCTTCCCCTTGGCCCTAACTGTATGGATTTGACCCCTGGAACCCTTGGCCCTAACTGTATGGATTTGACCCCTGGAACCCTTGGCCCTAACTGTATGGATTTGACCCCCTGGATCCCTTCCCCTTGGCCCTAACTGTATGGATTTGACCCCTGAACCCTTCCCCTTGGCCCTAACTGTATGGATTTGACCCCCTGGAACCCTTCCCCTTGGCCCTAACTGTATGGATTTGACCCCCTGGAACCCTTCCCCTTGGCCCTAACTGTATGGATTCGACCCCTGAACCCTTCCCCTTGGCCCTAACTGTATGGATTTGACCCACTGGAACCCTTCCCCTTGGCCCTAACTGTATGGATTTGACCCCTGAACCCTTCCCCTTGGCCCTAACTGTATGGATTTGACCCCTGAACCCTTCCCCTTGGCCCTAACTGTATGGATTTGACCCCTGAACCCTTCCCCTTGGCCCTAACTGTATGGATTTGACCCCTGGATGCCCTTCCCCTTGGCCCTATCTGTATGGATTTGACCCCTGAACCCTTCCCCTTAACTGTATGGATTTGACCCCTGAACCCTTCCCCTTGGCCCTAACTGTTTGGATTTGACCCCTGAACCCTTCCCCTTGGCCCTAACTGTATGGATTTGACCCCTGAACCCTTCCCCTTGGCCCTAACTGTATGGATTTGACCCCTGAACCCTTCCCCTTGGCCCTAACTGTATGGATTTGACCCCCTGGAACCCTTCTCCTTGGCCCTAACTGTATGGATTTGACCCCTGGAACCCTTCCCCTTGGCCCTAACTGTATGGATTTGACCCCTGGATGCCCTTCCCCTTGGCCCTAACTGTATGGATTTGACCCCTGGATGCCCTTCCCCTTGGCCCTAACTGTATGGATTTGACCCCTGGAACCCTTCTCCTTGGCCCTAACTGTATGGATTTGACCCCTGGATCCCTTCCCCTTGGCCCTAACTGTATGGATTTGACCCCTGGAACCCTTGGCCCTAACTGTATGGATTTGACCCCCTGGATCCCTTCCCCTTGGCCCTATCTGTATGGATTTGACCCCTGAACCCTTCTCCTTGGCCCTAACTGTATGGATTTGACCCCTGAACCCTTCTCATTGGCCCTAACTGTATGGATTTGACCCCTGGGTGGATTTGACCCCCTGGGGCCCTTCCCCTTGGCCCTAACTGTATGGATTTGACCCCTGGAGTCCTTCCCCTTGGCCCTGACTGTGTGGATTTGACCCCCTGGATGCCCTTCTCCTTGGCCCTAACTGTATGGATTTGACCCCTGGAGTCCTTCCCCTTGGCCCTAACTGTATGGATTTGACCCCTGGAGTCCTTCCCCTTGGCCCTAACTGTGTGGATTTGACCCCCTGGATGCCCTTCTCCTTGGCCCTAACTGTATGGATTTGACCCCTGGAGTCCTTCCCCTTGGCCCTAACTGTGTGGATTTGACCCCCTGGATGCCCTTCTCCTTGGCCCTAACTGTATGGATTTGACCCCTGGAGTCCTTCCCCTTGGCCCTAACTGTATGGATTTGACCCCTGAAGTCCTTCCCCTTGGCCCTAACTGTATGGATTTGACCCCTGAACCCTTCCCCTTGGCCCTAACTGTATGGATTTGACCCCTGGATGCCCTTCCCCTTGGCCCTAACTGTATGGTTTTGACCCCTGGAACCCTTCCCCTTGGCCCTAACTGTATGGATTTGACCCCTGGAGTCCTTCCCCTTGGCCCTAACTGTATGGATTTGACCCCTGAACCCTTCCCCTTGGCCCTAACTGTATGGATTTGACCCCTGAACCCTTCCCCTTGGCCCTAACTGTATGGATTTGACCCCTGGAGTCCTTCCCCTTGGCCCTAACTGTATGGATTTGACCCCCTGAACCCTTCCCCTTGGCCCTAACTGTATGGATTTGACCCCCTGGAACCCTTCCCCTTGGCCCTAACTGTATGGATTTGACCCCTGGAACCCTTCCCCTTGGCCCTAACTGTATGGATTTGACCCCCTGGAACCCTTCCCCTTGGCCCTAACTGTATGGATTTGACCCCTGGATGCCCTTCCCCTTGTCCCTAACTGTGGATTTGACCCCTGAACCCTTCCCCTTGGCCCTAACTGTATGGATTTGACCCCTGGAACCCTTGGCCCTAACTGTATGGATTTGACCCCTGCAACCCTTCCCCTTAGCCCTAACTGTATGGATTTGACCCCTGAACCCTTCCCCTTGGCCCTAACTGTATGGATTTGACCCCTGAACCCTTCCCCTTGGCCCTAACTGTATGGATTTGACCCCTGAACCCTTCCCCTTGGCCCTAACTGTATGGATTTGACCCCTGGAACCCTTCTCCTTGGCCCTAACTGTATGGATTTGACCCCTGAACCCTTCCCCTTGGCCCTAACTGTATGGATTTGACCCCCTGGAACCCTTCTCCTTGGCCCTAACTGTATGGATTTGACCCCTGGAACCCTTCCCCTTGGCCCTAACTGTATGGATTTGACCCCTGGAACCCTTCTCCTTGGCCCTAACTGTATGGATTTGACCCCTGGATGCCCTTCCCCTTGGCCCTAACTGTATGGATTTGACCCCTGAACCCTTCCCCTTGGCCCTAACTGTATGGATTTGACCCCTGGAACCCTTGGCCCTAACTGTATGGATTTGACCCCTGGAACCCTTGGCCCTAACTGTATGGATTTGACCCCTGGAACCCTTCCCCTTGGCCCTAACTGTATGGATTTGACCCCTGAACCCTTCCCCTTGGCCCTAACTGTATGGATTTGACCCCTGAACCCTTCCCCTTGGCCCTAACTGTATGGATTTGACCCCTGGATGCCCTTCCCCTTGGCCCTAACTGTATGGATTTGACCCCTGGAACCCTTCTCCTTGGCCCTAACTGTATGGATTTGACCCCTGGAACCCTTCCCCTTGGCCCTAACTGTATGGATTTGACCCCTGGAACCCTTCCCCTTGGCCCTAACTGTATGGATTTGACCCCTGGAACCCTTCTCCTTGGCCCTAACTGTATGGATTTGACCCCTGGATGCCCTTCCCCTTGGCCCTAACTGTATGGATTTGACCCCTGGAACCCTTCTCCTTGGCCCTAACTGTATGGATTTGACCCCTGGAACCCTTCTCCTTGGCCCTAACTGTATGGATTTGACCCCTGGATGCCCTTCCCCTTGGCCCTAACTGTATGGTTTTGACCCCTGGAGTCCTTCCCCTTGGCCCTAACTGTATGGATTTGACCCCTGAACCCTTCCCCTTGGCCCTAACTGTATGGATTTGACCCCTGAACCCTTCCCCTTGGCCCTAACTGTATGGATTTGACCCCTGGAGTCCTTCCCCTTGGCCCTAACTGTATGGATTTGACCCCCTGAACCCTTCCCCTTGGCCCTAACTGTATGGATTTGACCCCCTGGAACCCTTCCCCTTGGCCCTAACTGTATGGATTTGACCCCTGGAACCCTTCCCCTTGGCCCTAACTGTATGGATTTGACCCCCTGGAACCCTTCCCCTTGGCCCTAACTGTATGGATTTGACCCCTGGATGCCCTTCCCCTTGGCCCTAACTGTATGGATTTGACCCCTGAACCCTTCCCCTTGGCCCTAACTGTATGGATTTGACCCCTGGAACCCTTGGCCCTAACTGTATGGATTTGACCCCTGGAACCCTTCCCCTTGGCCCTAACTGTATGGATTTGACCCCTGAACCATTCCCCTTGGCCCTAACTGTATGGATTTGACCCCTGAACCCTTCCCCTTGGCCCTAACTGTATGGATTTGACCCCTGAACCCTTCCCCTTGGCCCTAACTGTATGGATTTGACCCCTGGAACCCTTCTCCTTGGCCCTAACTGTATGGATTTGACCCCTGAACCCTTCCCCTTGGCCCTAACTGTATGGATTTGACCCCCTGGAACCCTTCTCCTTGGCCCTAACTGTATGGATTTGACCCCTGGAACCCTTCCCCTTGGCCCTAACTGTATGGATTTGACCCCTGGAACCCTTCTCCTTGGCCCTAACTGTATGGATTTGACCCCTGGATGCCCTTCCCCTTGGCCCTAACTGTATGGTTTTGACCCCTGGAACCCTTCCCCTTGGCCCTAACTGTATGGATTTGACCCCTGGATGCCCTTCCCCTTGGCCCTAACTGTATGGATTTGACCCCTGGAACCCTTCTCCTTGGCCCTAACTGTATGGATTTGACCCCTGGAACCCTTCCCCTTGGCCCTAACTGTATGGATTTGACCCCTGAACCCTTCCCCTTGGCCCTAACTGTATGGATTTGACCCCCTGGAACCCTTCTCCTTGGCCCTAACTGTATGGATTTGACCCCTGGAACCCTTCCCCTTGGCCCTAACTGTATGGATTTGACCCCTGGAACCCTTCTCCTTGGCCCTAACTGTATGGATTTGACCCCTGGATGCCCTTCCCCTTGGCCCTAACTGTATGGTTTTGACCCCTGGAACCCTTCCCCTTGGCCCTAACTGTATGGATTTGACCCCTGGATGCCCTTCCCCTTGGCCCTAACTGTATGGATTTGACCCCTGGGACCCTTCTCCTTGGCCCTAACTGTATGGATTTGACCCCTGGAACCCTTCTCCTTGGCCCTAACTGTATGGATTTGACCCCTGGATGCCCTTCCCCTTGGCCCTAACTGTATGGTTTTGACCCCTGGAACCCTTCCCCTTGGCCCTAACTGTATGGATTTGACCCCTGGATGCCCTTCTCCTTGGCCCTAACTGTATGGATTTGACCCCTGAACCCTTCCCCTTGGCCCTAACTGTATGGATTTGACCCCTGGAACCCTTCTCCTTGGCCCTAACTGTATGGATTTGACCCCTGAACCCTTCCCCTTGGCCTTAACTGTATGGATTTGACCCCCTGGAACCTTCCCCTTGGCCCTAACTGTATGGATTTGACCCCCTGGAACCCTTCCCCTTGGCCCTAACTGTATGGATTTGACCCCCTGGATCCCTTCCCCTTGGCCCTAACTGTATGGATTTGACCCCTGGATGCCCTTCCCCTTGGCCCTAACTGTATGGATTTGACCCCCTGGAGCCCTTCCCCTTGGCCCTAACTGTATGGATTTGACCCCCTGGAACCCTTCCCCTTGGCCCTAACTGTATGGATTTGACCCCCTGGAACCCTTCCCCTTGGCCCTAACTGTATGGATTTGACCCCCTGGATCCCTTCCCCTTGGCCCTAACTGTATGGATTTGACCCCCTGGATGCCCTTCCCCTTGGCCCTAACTGTATGGATTTGACCCACTGGTTCTGACTTGATTAACATCTCCCGAAGAGTGAATAACGTTGCTCTGTAGTTGGACCCTTCTTTACTGGTCCCCTTTTTGGTAGCACAAGAGATGCCTCCTACCCACGTTCTCCTCTTCCCTCTCTCCGCCCCGTTCTCCTCTTCCCTCTCTCCGCCCCGTTCTCCTCTTCCCTCTCTCCGCCACGTTCTCCTCTTCCCTCCCCTCTCCGCCCTGTTCTCCTTTTCCCTCCTCCCCTTTCTGCCTCCCTCCTCTCTGCCCCGTTCTCCCCTTCCCTCCTCTCCTCCCCGTTCTCCTCTTCCCTCCTCTCTTCCCCGTTCTCCTCTTCCCTCCTCTCTCCGCCCCGTTCTCCTCTTCCCTCCTCTCTCCGCCCCGTTCTCCCCTTCCCTCCTCTCTCCGCCCCGTTCTCCTCTTCCCTCCTCTCTCGGCCCCGTTCTCCCCTTCCCTCCTCTCTCCGCCCCGTTCTCCCCTTCCCTCCTCTCTCCGCCCCGTTCTCACCTTCCCTCCTCTCTCCGCCCCGTTCTCCCCTTCCCTCCTCTCTCCGTACCGTTCTCCCCTTCCCTCCTCTCTCCGCCCCGTTCTCCCCTTCCCTCCTCTCTCCGCCCCGTTCTCCCCTTCCCTCCTCTCTCCGCCCCGTTCTCCACATCCCTCCTCTCTCCGCCCCGTTCTCCCCTTCCCTCCTCTCTCCGCCCCGTTCTCCCCTTCCCTCCTCTCTCCGCCCCGTTCTCCCCTTCCCTCCTCTCTCCGCCCCGTTCTCCACATCCCTCCTCTCTCCGCCCCGTTCTCACCTTCCCTCCTCTCTCCGCCCCGTTCTCCCCTTCCCTCCTCTCTCCGCCCCGTTCTCCTCTTCCCTCCTCTCTCCGTACCGTTCTCCCCTTCCCTCCTCTCTCCGCCCCGTTCTCCCCTTCCCTCCTCTCTCCGCCCCGTTCTCCCCTTCCCTCCTCTCTCCGCCCCGTTCTCCCCTTCCCTCCTCTCTCTGCCCCGTTCTCCACATCCCTCCTCTCTCCGCCCCGTTCTCCCCTTCCCTCCTCTCTCCGCCCCGTTCTCCCCTTCCCTCCTCTCTCCGCCCCGTTCTCCCCTTCCCTCCTCTCTCCGCCCCGTTCTCCCCTTCCCTCCTCTCTCCGCCCCGTTCTCCTCTTCCCTCCTCTCTCCGTACCGTTCTCCCCTTCCCTCCTCTCTCCGCCCCGTTCTCCCCTTCCCTCCTCTCTCCGCCCCGTTCTCCCCTTCCCTCCTCTCTCCGCCCCGTTCTCCCCTTCCCTCCTCTCTCCGCCCCGTTCTCCCCTTCCCTCCTCTCTCCGCCCCGTTCTCCCCATCCCTCCTCTCTCCGCCCCGTTCTCCCCTTCCCTCCTCTCTCCGCCCCGTTCTCCCCTTCCCTCCTCTCTCCGCCCCGTTCTCCCCTTCCCTCCTCTCTCCGCCCCGTTCTCCCCTTCCCTCCTCTCTCCGTACCGTTCTCCCCTTCCCTCCTCTCTCCGCCCCGTTCTCCCCTTCCCTCCTCTCTCCGCCCCGTTCTCCCCTTCCCTCCTCTCTCCGCCCCGTTCTCCCCTTCCCTCCTCTCTCCGTACCGTTCTCCCCTTCCCTCCTCTCTCCGCCCCGTTCTCCCCTTCCCTCCTCTCTCCGCCCCGTTCTTCCCTCCTCTCTCCGCCCCGTTCTCCCCTCCTCTCTCCGCCCCGTTCTCCCCTCCTCTCTCCGCCCCGTTCTCCCCTCCTCTCTCCGCCCCGTTCTCCCCTTCCCTCCTCTCTCCGCCCCGTTCTCCACATCCCTCCTCTCTCCGCCCCGTTCTCCCCTTCCCTCCTCTCTCCGCCCCGTTCTCCCCTTCCCTCCTCTCTCCGCCCCGTTCTCCCCTTCCCTCCTCTCTCCGCCCCGTTCTCCCCTTCCCTCCTCTCTCTGCCCCGTTCTCCCCTTCCCTCCTCTCTCCGCCCCGTTCTCCCCTTCCCTCCTCTCTCCGCCCCGTTCTCCACATCCCTCCTCTCTCCGCCCCGTTCTCCCCTTCCCTCCTCTCTCCGCCCCGTTCTCCTCTTCCCTCCTCTCTCCGCCCCGTTCTCCCCTTCCCTCCTCTCTCCGCCCCGTTCTCCCCTTCCCTCCTCTCTCCGCCCCGTTCTCCCCTTCCCTCCTCTCTCCGCCCCGTTCTCCCCTTCCCTCCTCGCTCCGCCCCGTTCTCCCCTTCCCTCCTCTCTCCGCCCCGTTCTCCTCCTCCAATACCATCAGAATGCTGTTGGGAACACTCAAAGGGTGGGACTGTCACAATGATGACATCCTCTAATAGTTCCTGACCGCTGTGTGTGTGTGTGTGTGTGTGTGTGTGTGTGTGTGTGTGTGTGTGTGTGTGTGTGTGTCGCTTCCCAAAGCAGCCCCCTCTGCTCCTTGTTAGTTCCCCTTTGTTGCCATGTCAAACAGTAATGGTCGTGAGGCTTGTATTGTATAAACATTCGTTGCTCATATCTAATGGTTTCAGTGCCTCCTTCCTCAAGAGGGCAATGGTTATGGCTGTGTGTTATAGGCACCCTACTTAGGCAGCCTAGCTGGTATAGGCAACCTACTTAGGCAGCCTAGCTGGTATAGGCACCCTACTTAGGCAGCCTAGCTGTTATAGGCACCCTACTTAGGCTGCCTAGCTGTTATAGGCACCCTACTTAGGCAGCCTAGCTGGTATAGGCACCCTACTTAGGCAGCCTAGCTGGTATAGGCACCCTACTTAGGCAGCCTAGCTGTTATAGGCACCCTACTAAGGCAGCCTAGCTGTTATAGGCACCCTACTTAGGCAGCCTAGCTGTTATAGGCACCCTACTTAGGCAGCCTAGCTGTTATAGGCACCCTACTTAGGCAGCCTAGCTGTTATAGGCACCCTACTTAAGTAGCCTAGCTGTTATAGTCACCCTACTTAGGCAGCCTTGCTGTTATAGGCACCCAACTTAGGCAGCCTAGCTGTTATAGGCACCCTACTTAGGCAGCCTAGCTGTTATAGGCACCCAACTTAGGCAGCATAGCTGTAATAGGCACCCTACTTAGTTCAGCCTAGCTGTTATAGGCACCCTACTTAAGTAGCCTAGCTGTTATAGGCACCCTACTTAGGCAGCCTTGCTGTTATAGGCACCCAACTTAGGCAGCCTAGCTGTTATAGGCACCCTACTTAGGCAGCCTTGCTGTTATAGGCACCCAACTTAGGCAGCATAGCTGTAATAGGCACCCTACTTAGTTCAGCCTAGCTGTTATAGGCACCCTACTTAGTTCAGCCTAGCTGTTATAGGCACCCTACTTAGTTCAGTCTAGCTGTTATAGGCACCCTACTTAGTTCAGCCTAGCTGTTATAGGCCACCCTATTTAGTTCAGTCTAGCTGTTATAGGTCACCCTACTTAGTTCAGTCTAGCTGTTATAGGTCACCCTACTTAATTCAGTCTAGCTGTTATAGGTCACCCTACTTAGTTCAGCCTAGCTGTTATAGGCCACCCTATTTAGTTCAGCCTAGCTGTTATAGGTCACCCTACTTAGTTCAGCCTAGCTGTTATAGGTCACCCTACTTAGTTCAGCCTAGCTGTTATAGGTCACCCTACTTAGTTCAGCCTAGCTGTTATAGGTCACCCTACTTAGTTCAGCCCAGCTGTTATAGGTCACCCTACTTAGTTCAGCCTAGCTGTTATAGGTCACCCTACTTAGTTCAGTCTAGCTGTTATAGGTCACCCTACTTAGTTCAGCCTAGCTGTTATAGGTCACCCTACTTAGTTCAGCCTAGCTGTTATAGGTCACCCTACTTAGTTCAGTCTAGCTGTTATAGGTCACCCTACTTAGTTCAGCCTAGCTGTTATAGGTCACCCTACTTAGTTCAGCCTAGCTGTTATAGGTCACCCTACTTAGTTCAGCCTAGCTGTTATAGGTCACTCTACTTAGTTCAGCCCAGCTGTTATAGGTCACCCTACTTAGTTCAGCCTAGCTGTTATAGGTCACCCTACTTAGTTCAGTCTAGCTGTTATAGGTCACCTTACTTAGTTCAGCCTAGCTGTTATAGGTCACCCTACTTAGTTCAGTCTAGCTGTTATAGGTCACCCTACTTAGTTCAGTTTAGCTGTTATTGGTTACACTACTTAGTTCAGCCTAGCTGTTATAGGTCACCCTACTTAGTTCAGCCTGGCTTCCATAGGTCACCCCACTTAGTTCAGCCTAGCTGTTATAGGTCACCCTACTTAGTTCAGTCTAGCTTTTATAGGTCACCCTACTTAGTTCATCCCAGCTGTTATAGGTCACCCTACTTAGTTCAGCCCAGCTGTTATAGGTCACCCTACTTAGTTCAGTCTAGCTGTTATAGGTCACCCTACTTAGTTCAGTCTAGCTGTTATAGGTCACCCTACTTAGTTCAGCCTAGCTGTTATAGGTCACCCTACTTAGTTCAGTCTAGCTGTTATAGGTCACCCTACTTAGTTCAGCCTGGCTGTTATAGGTCACCCTACTTAGTTCAGCCTAGCTGTTATAGGTCACCCTACTTAGTTCAGTCTGGCTGTTATAGGTCACCCTACTTAGTTCAGTCTGGCTGTTGTAGGTCACCCTACTTAGTTCAGCCTAGCTGTTATAGGTCACCCTACTTAGTTCAGTCTAGCTGTTATAGATCACCCTACTTAGTTCAGCCTAGCTGTTATAGGTCACCCTACTTAGTTCAGTCTAGCTGTTATAGGTCACCCTACTTAGTTCAGTCTAGCTGTTATAGGTCACCCTACTTAGTTCAGCCTAGCTGTTATTGGTCACCCTACTTAGTTCAGCCTAGCTGTTATAGGTCACTCTACTTAGTTCAGCCCAGCTGTTATAGGTCACCCTACTTAGTTCAGCCTAGCTGTTATAGGTCACCCTACTTAGTTCAGTCTAGCTGTTATAGGTCACCTTACTTAGTTCAGCCTAGCTGTTATAGGTCACCCTACTTAGTTCAGTCTAGCTGTTATAGGTCACCCTACTTAGTTCAGTCTAGCTGTTATTGGTTACCCTACTTAGTTCAGCCTAGCTGTTATAGGTCACCCTACTTAGTTCAGCCTGGCTTCCATAGGTCACCCCACTTAGTTCAGCCTAGCTGTTATAGGTCACCCTACTTAGTTCAGTCTAGCTGTTATAGGTCACCCTACTTAGTTCATCCCAGCTGTTATAGGTCACCCTACTTAGTTCAGCCCAGCTGTTATAGGTCACCCAACTTAGTTCAGTCTAGCTTTTATAGGTCACCCTACTTAGTTCAGTCTAGCTGTTATAGGTCACCCTACTTAGTTCAGCCTGGCTGTTATAAGTCACCCTACTTAGTTCAGCCTGGCTGTTATAGGTCACCCTACTTAGTTCAGCCTGGCTGTTATAGGTCACCCTACTTAGTTCAGTCTGGCTGTTATAGGTCACCCTACTTAGTTCAGTCTGGCTGTTGTAGGTCACCCTACTTAGTTCAGTCTAGCTGTTGTAGGTCACCCTACTTAGTTCAGCCTAGCTGTTATAGGTCACCCTACTTAGTTCAGCCTAGCTGTTATAGGTCACCCTACTTAGTTCAGTCTAGCTGTTATAGGTCACCCTACTTAGTTCAGTCTAGCTGTTATAGGTCACCCTACTTAGGTTATAGCTTGTTGTGACCAACATGCAAAAGTCCTTAGTGCAAATACCCCATTCTCTGATTTATATTATTAGTTTTTAAAAAGGTTTGAGGAAGTTTATTTGTTGTCTTTTCCCATAATTCCTTTATCTTGTTGTGACACAACACTGATTAACACTAATTTAGATGATGCTGGTGTGTGTTCAGGTTATTGATTATCTCCCCAGAATAACACAACGTGTGTGTTCCCAACACAAAACTCATAAACACACAAGGTATAACCATGTGATGATAAATACCGACTACCTGTGTTTGTTACTGTTGCGTAAATTAACAAATAACACACTCATTTAACAAAACTCTGTGTGTGTGTTTCCATTCTCAACATTAAACAGATGATATATCCTGAGTCACCACGGAAACTACCGCTGTTTACTGTACAATCACCACAACGCTCTCTGTGTCTGTGTTCTCTCTCTCCTTGGCTCGCTCTCGCTCTCTTTCTTGTATATATTAATGCATTGTCATGCACTTCCTCTCGCCCTTCATCTGGATTCTCTCTATTCACCTTGATCATCTTAACTGCACCTGAAGTGGCCCTGATTAGGAGTGTGTGTGTGTGTGACTTTGGGCTGGTGATGGATGTCTCGGGAGACGATTAAAGGAGAGAAACAAGAGGGGATGGACAGTTTGTAATGGGGGGTCTTTCCCAGCCAGCCAGAGTTCTAACCTTGAGTTCACCAGTGATTACATCTGAATACCAAGGATGAAATTCATATCGGTATATCGACGTATCTTATTGTCTCTCTCT
Source organism: Salvelinus alpinus (assembly GCF_045679555.1). NCBI lineage: Eukaryota > Metazoa > Chordata > Actinopteri > Salmoniformes > Salmonidae > Salvelinus > Salvelinus alpinus. The sequence continues at coordinate 31,440,275 of NC_092116.1, forward strand.
CTGTCTCTCTGTCTCTCTCTCTGTCTCTCTCTCTCTCTGTCTCTCTGTCTCTCTGTCTCTCTCTCTCTCTCTCTCTCTGTCTCTCTCTCTCTCTCTGTCTCTCTCTCTGTCTCTCTCTCTGTCTCTCTCTCTGTCTCTCTCTCTGTCTCTCTGTCTCCATCTCTCTCCACCTCTCTGTCTCTCTCTCTGCAGGGTAAAGTAGCCCAGACAGCCTGCATGTCAGCCTGTAAGCATCTCTCCACCTCTCTGCTCCAGCTGCTGCTGGAGACAGACGTCAGACAGGTGTCTATGGGAGCTCTGCAGCAGTTCAACACAGACGTCAAGGAGTGCGAGAGTGAGTACACACACACACACACACACCCCCTCATCTACCCATTTTAAAGAAGACAAAACATAGAAGAAACACAATCTAATGAAACACGCTAACCACACACACGGCCCCAATCTACTGGATCTGACCTCACTAGCACACAGCACACACGCCACAGCTAACACACACAGCACACACGCCACAGCTTACACACACAGCACACACGCCACAGCTAACACACACAGCACACACGCCACAGCTAACACACACAGCACACACGCCACAGCTAACACACACAGCACACACGCCACAGCTAACACACACAGCACACACGCCACAGCTAACACACACAGCACACACGCCACAGCTAACACACACAGCACACACGCCACAGCTAACACACACAGCACACACGCCACAGCTAACACACACAGTACACACGCCACAGCTAACACACACAGCACACACGCCACAGCTAACACACACAGCACACACGCCACAGCTAACACACACAGCACACACGCCACAGCTAACACACACAGCACACACGCCACAGCTAACACACACAGCACACACGCCACAGCTAACACACACAGCACACACGCCACAGCTAACACACACAGCACACACGCCACAGCTAACACACACAGCACACACGCCACAGCTAACACACACAGCACACACGCCACAGCTAACACACACAGCACACACGCCACAGCTAACACACACAGCACACACGCCACAGCTAACACACACGCCACAGCACACACGCCACAGCTAACACACACGCCACAGCACACACGCCACAGCTAACACACACGCCACAGCACACACGCCACAGCTAACACACACGCCACAGCACACACGCCACAGCTAACACACACGCCACAGCACACACGCCACAGCTAACACACACGCCACAGCACACACGCCACAGCTAACACACACAGCACACACGCCACAGCTAACACACACAGCACACACGCCACAGCTAACACACACAGCACACACGCCACAGCACACACGCCACAGCACACACACACAGCACACACGCCACAGCACACACACACAGCACACACGCCACAGCTAACACACACAGCACACACGCCACAGCTAACACACACAGCACACACGCCACAGCTAACACACACAGCACACACGCCACAGCTAACACACACAGCACACACGCCACAGCTAACACACACAGCACACACGCCACAGCTAACACACACGCCACAGCTAACACACACGCCACAGCACACACGCCACAGCACACACGCCACAGCTAACACACACAGCACACACGCCACAGCTAACACACACACAGCACACACGCCACAGCTAACACACACAGCACACACGCCACAGCTAACACACACACAGCACACACACACAGCACACACGCCACAGCTAGCACACACACAGCTCACACACACACAACACACACACACACAGCTAACACACACAGCACACACACCACAGCTAACACACACAGCACACACGCCACAGCTAACACACACAGCACACACGCCACAGCTAACACACACACAGCACACACGCCACAGCACACACGCCACAGCACACACGCCACAGCTAACACACACGCCACAGCACACACGCCACAGCTAACACACACACAGCACACACGCCACAGCACACACGCCACAGCACACACGCCACAGCTAACACACACGCCACAGCACACACGCCACAGCTAACACACACGCCACAGCACACACGCCACAGCTAACACACACAGCACACACGCCACAGCTAACACACACACAGCACACACACACAGCACACACGCCACAGCTAGCACACACACAGCTCACACACACACAGCACACACACACACACAGCTAACACACACAGCACACACGCCACAGCTAACACACACAGCACACACGCCACAGCTAACACACACAGCACACACGCCACAGCTAACACACAGCACACACGCCACAGCTAACACACACAGCACACACGCCACAGCTAACACACACAGCACACACGCCATAGCTAACACACACAGCACACACGCCACAGCTAACACACACAGCACACACGCCACAGCTAACACACACGCCACAGCTAACACACACGCCACAGCACACACGCCACAACACACACAGCACACACGCCACAGCTAACACACACAGCACACACGCCACAGCTAACACACACACAGCACACACGCCACAGCTAACACACACAGCACACACGCCACAGCTAACACACACAGCACACACGCCACAGCTAACACACACACAGCACACACACACAGCACACACGCCACAGCTAGCACACACACAGCTCACACACACACAGCACACACACACACAGCTAACACACACAGCACACACACCACAGCTAACACACACAGCACACACGCCACAGCTAACACACACAGCACACACGCCACAGCTAACACACACACAGCACACACGCCACAGCACACACGCCACAGCTAACACACACAGCTAGCACACACACAGCTCACACACACACAGCTAACACACACAGCACACACACACCACAGCTAACACACACAGCACACACACCACCGGACTGGGTTACAGGGTCGTACCAGAGTGTTGGTTCTTTGTGTTGAATCCCTCCATCAACTGTACTTGGGTCCATGTAGTACCATGTAGTACCATGTAGTACCATATAATACCTAGATGGTCATTTTCCATGAAGAAAAATGACATGAATTGCATCAACTCTATAAATGTGTATTTTTTTGTTGTGGCAGTAGATAGGATAGCCTGAACATGTGAAGGTTGGTTTGGTGAGGCTAACTTGAACCGTTCAAGAGTTACTGTTGGTCGGGTTATTTTATGCTAATATATGCGCATTTATATAGTTATAGTTGATAAAAGTTTTACATAATTTGAAGTTAGGATAACCTAAACATGTAAAAGCTGGTTTGGTGTATCTAGCTTGAACGGTTCAACAGTTAGAGGTTGGGGTAATTTAATGCTCATGCATGTCAGTTGTGGTCAGTCGCAGTAGTGGTTGTGGTCAGTAGTAGTATGGTTGTGTGGTTGTGGTCAGTAGTTGTTGTGTGGTTGTGGTCAGTAGTAGTGTGGTTGTGGTCAATAGTTGTGGTTGTGGTCAATAGTTGTGGTTGTGGTCAGTAGTGTGGTTGTGGTCAGTAGTGTGGTTGTGGTCAGTAGTTGTGTGGTTCTGGTCAATAGTTGTATGGTTGTGGTCAGTAGTTGTGGTCAGTAGTTGTATGGTTGTGGTCAGTAGTTGTATAGTTGTGGTTGTGGTCAATAGTTGTATGGTTGTGGTCAGTAGTTGTATAGTTGTGGTTGTGGTCAATAGTTGTATGGTTGTGGTCAGTAGTTGTATGGTTGTGGTCAGTAGTTGTATGGTTGTGGTCAGTAGTTGTATAGTTGTAGTTGTGGTCAATAGTAGTGGTTGTGGTCAATAGTTGTATGGTTGTGGTCAATAGTAGTGGTTGTGGTCAATAGTTGTATGGTTGTGGTCAGTGGTTGTCTAAATTACAGTTGTTGCATGTGCAAACTGAAAGAAGGACGATGAGAAGTGATTGGATGAAATATGAAGAGTGAACAAAGACGGCTTCGATCGATCAAATCAGAGCAGCAGGATCATTCTATAGCCCGCCCTTTTCTTTACAGACAGGCAAATTAGTCCGTTTTTTTTTCTCACAAATCAAATGTTATTTGTCACATGCACCTAATACAACAGGTGTAAGTAGACCTTAACAGTGAAATGCTTACTTACAAGCCCTTAACCAACAATTCAGTTTTAAGAAAATACCCCCCCAAAAAAGTAACAGATAAGAATAACAAATAATTAAAGAGCAGCAGTAAATAACAATAGGACACCGGTTAGTCGAGGTAATTGAGGTAATATGTAGGTAGAGTTATTAAAGTGACTATGCATAGATAATAACAGAGAGTAGCAATGCAAATAGTCCGGTGGCCGGGTAGCCATTTGATTAGCTGTTCAGGAGTCTTATGGCTTGGGGGTAGAAGCTGTTAAGGAGTCTTTTGGACCTAGACTTGGCGTCCGGTACCACCGAGCAGAGAGAACCGTCTAGGGTGGCTGGAGTCTTTGACAATCTTTAGGTCCTTCCTCTGACACCGCCTGGTATAGATGTCCTGGATGGCAGGAAGCTTGGCCCCAGTGATGTACTGGGCCGTACGCACTACCCTCTGTAGTGCCTTGCGGTCTGAGGCTGAGCAGTTGCCATACCAGGTGGTGATGCAACCTGTCAGGATGCTCTCGATGGTGCAGCTGTAAAACCTTTTGTGGATTTGAGGACCCAGGCCAAATCTTTTCAGTCTCCTGAGGGGGAAATAGGTTTTGTCATGTCCTCTTCACGACTGTCTTGGTGTGCTTGGACAATGTTAGTTTTTGTTGGCGATGTGGACGCCGAGGAACTTGAAGTTGAGTTATTTAGAGCACGGGGCACGATCCTGAGGAAGACGAAGCTATTGAGCAATATAAATCTTCACTGTATCAATTCCGGTCGTCCATATTGGGGAAGCATTAGAAATCTTTACGCTAGCTGTTCGGTCCCACACAGATTGACAAATCATGGGAATTTGACGTGCTATTTAGACGCGGTCTGTAGATTGAAAGGGGGGGGGGGGGGAACATTTTAATACATTTTAGAATATGGCTGTAATGTTACAAAATGTTTTTAAAAAGTCAAGGGGTCTGTACACTTTTCCGAATAAACCGTAAAGTCTTTGGCAAAGTGATCCAAGTAGCTGACGTGTCACTAGTTGTGATGTCACAATGGAAAGGTTTATAATGTTTAAAAACGTGAATGAAGATGGACAAAATAACCTCCCAAAAATAATATTGTTTAAAAAGTTTAGATGATATCAACAGTTGTGTACAAGCACACTGTGGGGCGGCAGGTAGTCTAGTGGTTAGTGCGTTGGACTAGTAACCGAAAGGTTGCAAGATCGAATCCCCGAGGTGACAAGGTACAAATCTGTCGTTCTGCCCCTGAACAAGGCAGTTAACACACTGTTCCTAGGCCGTCATTGAAAATAAGAATTTATTCTTAACTGACTTGCCTAGTTAAAGATTAAATTAAAAAATACACAGTGTACAAAACATTAGGTACTTTCCATGACCGACTGACCAGTTGAATACAGATGAAAGCTATGATCCTGTATTGATGTCCTGTTAAATCCACTTCAATCAGTGTAGATGACGTGGAGGAGACAGGTTATAAAAGGATTGTTAAGCCTTGAGGCATGGATTGTGTATGTGTGCCGTTCAGAGGGTGAAGGGGAAAGACAAAACATTTAAAGTGCCTTTGAATGGGGTATGGTAGTAGGTGCCATATTTGTGTCAAGAACTGCGACGCTGCTGAGTTTTTCACGCTCAACAGTTTCCTGTGTGTATCTACAATGGTCCACCACACAAAGGACATCCAGCCAACTTGACACAACTGTGGGAAGCATTGGAGTCAACATGGACCAGCATCCCTGTGGAACACTTTCCACCCCTTGTAGAGTCCATGCTGCTTTAATGCCCGTCTTTCCCTCCCTCCCTCCCTCCCTCCCTCCCTCCCTCCCTCCCTCCCTCCCTCCCTCCCTCCCTCCCTCCCTCCCTCCCTCCCTCCCTCCCTCCCTCCCTCTCTCCTTCTCCTTCTCGCTCTCTGTCCCTCTCGCTCTCTCGCTCTCTCTCTCTCTCTCTTTCCAAACACATATTTTCCAGATTGAGAATTTCCCTGTAGTTCTTAAAGCTCAACATGAAGACTCCTCTATGTCCTGTAAGTTCTCCATTTTACCCACAGGTGGCGCTATACAAACAAGTTTTTCACACACACACTGTCTCACCTCCTTTGTCAGGGCAAATGGGCATTGAGGCATCCCAAGCAGGGAGGGAGAGAGGGAGAAAGGGAGGGAGAAAGGGAGGGAGAAAGGGAGAGAGAAAGGGAGAGAGAAAGGGAGAGAGAGAGGGAGGGAGGGAGGGAGGGAGAGACGGAGGGAGAGACGGAGGGAGAGACGGAGGGAGAGACGGAGAGAGAGACGGAGAGAGAGACGGAGAGAGAGACGGAGAGAGAGACGGAGAGAGAGGGAGAGGGAGAGGGAGAGGGAGAGGGAGAGGGAGAGGGAGAGAGAGAGAGAGAGAGAGAGAGAGAGAGAGAGAGAGAGGATGCTGACAAATTGCCAGGGTTCTCAATTAGAGCAAGGGACAGGTTGTGCACGTGTTTGATAGAACAGTGGGGTAAACTTAACGTAATGTCTTGTGACAGACGTGATGCGTCTTGGAGGGGTTACTGGGTTATGGAAAGGGGAGAATTAGAGGGACTAATTATAGATGGGGTCTTCAGGGGGTGATAAAATGTATGAGGACACGTTTGGTGGGCTAAGGCTATGAGGAAGCGCTTTGGGGTCAAGAACATAGATGGTGTGTGTGATTGAGGAGAGGATCTGAGTACTGTGGTAGGGTAGAGAACATTTGACACTGGTACACACACACACACACACAACAGTGTTGGGCTGTTGCTAATCTTTTTCACCTCGACTACGCTGGGGTCTATACACCATCACATCAACCATTTACCACGCCCGTGTCACCCCAACACACACACCTTGTTTACCGCATCGTACCATTGAGCCAAGAAGCACATCTAAACTCAAAATGACCCCCCCCCCCCGTCCCTAAAAAAAAAAAAATACACCAACAAGCAAACTCTCTCGCCCGAGCATTTCTGTCTCTCACGCCTGTTCCGGAGTAGCCCAAATGCAACCTGACCGGGCCTAAGAAAACACAGTCACTAACAACTAAACTCTCACCTCTCGTTCCTCACTAATCCCTAGTAACCCATCAAGTTCAAATTCTAAACCACCACAGAAGAACTGACACCAGGGTTGAACCCCCCCCCCCCAGCCAAGTTCAAATACCTAAATGTAACTCTCACCTCTAAAACAACTAAAACTAGTTTCTCATCCCAAGATCAAATTCCAGGAGTGCTGATCTAGGATCAGGTTCCCCTCTGTCCATGTAGTCATATTCATTATGATCTAGCATCAGGTTCCCCTCTCCATGTAATCTGATTCATTATGGCCTAGGATCAGGTGCCCCTCTGTCCATGTAGTCTAGGATCAGGTTCCCCTCTCTCCATGTAGTCATATTCATTATGATCTAGCATCAGGTTCCCCTCTGTCCATCTAGTCATATTCATTATGATCTAGGATCAGGTTCCCCTCTGTCCATGTAGTCATATTCATTATGATCTAGGATCAGGTTCCCCTCTGTCCATGTAGTCATAATCATTATGATCTAGGATCAGGCTCCCCTCTGTCCATGTAGTCATATTCATTATGATCTAGGATCAGGTTCCCCTCTGTCCATGTAGTCTAGGATCAGGTTCCCCTCTGTCCATGTAGTCTAGGATCAGGTTCCCCTCTGTCCATGTAGTCATATTCATTATGATCTAGGATCAGGTTCCCCTCTGTCCATCTAGTCATATTCATTATGATCTAGGATCAGGTTCCCCTCTCCATGTACTCATATTCATTATGATCTAGGATCAGGTTCCCCTCTGCCCATGTAGTCATATTCATTATGATATAGGATCAGGTTCCCCTCTGTACATGTGGTCATTTTCATTATGATCTAGGATCAGGTTCCCCTCTGTCCATGTAGTCATATTCATTATGATCTAGGATCAGGTTCCCCTCTCTCCATGTAGTCATATTCATTATGATCTAGGATCAGATTCCCCTCTGTCCATGTAGTCATATTCATTATGATCTAGGATCAGGTTCCCCTCTGTCCATGTAGTCATATTCATTATGATCTAGGATCAGGTTCCCCTCTGTCCATGTAGTCATATTCATTATTATCTAGGATCAGGTTCCCCTCTGCCCATGTAGTCATATTCATTATGATCTAGGATCAGGTTCCCCTCTGTCCATGTAGTCTAGGATCAGGTTCCCCTCTGTCCATGTGGTCATTTTCATTATGATCTAGGATCAGGTTCCCCTCTGTCCATGTAGTCATATTCATTATGATCTAGGATCAGGTTCCCCTCTGTCCATGTAGTCATATTCATTATGATCTAGGATCAGGTTCCCCTCTCCATGTAATCTGATTCATTATGATATAGGATCAGGTTCCCCTCTGTCCATGTATTCTAGGATCAGGTTCCCCTCTGTCCATGTAGTCATTTTCATTATGATCTAGGATCAGGTTCCCCTCTGTCCATGTAATCTGATTCATTATGATCTAGGATCAGGTTCCCCTCTGTCCATATAGTCTAGGATCAGGTTCCCCTCTGTCCATGTAGTCATATTCATTATGATCTAGGATCAGGTTCCCCTCTGTCCATGTAGTCATATTCATTATGATCTAGGATCAGGTTCCCCTCTCCATGTAGTCATATTCATTATGATCTAGGATCAGGTTCCCCTCTCCATGTAGTCATATTCATTATGCTCTAGGATCAGGTTCCCCTCTGTCCATGTAATCGGATTCATTATGATCTGAAAGGCCAAACTGATCCTAGATCAGTACTCCTACTCAGACGCTTTGTGAATACCAGCCCTGGAAGACCTTACTCTCCAACAAGGAGGACCCCATTCCCCCTCTCCTGTCATCTGTCTGTCAATCTCCCGGAGCATGCTGAATTCTGTCCATTCTTTCATTTCTCTCTCTTTCTCGCCTCCCCCCCCCCCCCCCCTCTCCTTTATTCATTGGTTCTGTCGTTCCCACAGGGTTTGCCAGAGCGGGGCCGGTACCCGGCTTCCAAGGAGACACGCTGCTGCTCGCCTTCTCTGATTTGAGACAAGTAAGTCTTTGTTTTTCTTTATTATAGCACTCCCTCTCTCTTTTCTACTGGCCTCTCTCTTTTCTCTCTCTCTATAAATCTCTCTGCTGTTCTAGAGCATCTCTCTATAAATCTCTCTGCTGTTCTAGAGCATCTCTCTCTATAAATCTCTCTGCTGTTCTAGAGCATCTCTCTATAAATCTCTCTGCTGTTATAGAGCATCTCTCTCTATAAATCTCTCTGCTGTTCTAGAGCATCTCTATCTCTCTGCTGTTCTAGAGCATCTATATATATATCTCTGCTGTTCTAGAGCATCTCTATATATATCTCTCTGCTGTTCTAGAGCATCTCTCTCTATAAATCTCTCTGCTGTTCAAGAATATCTCTATCTCTCTGCTGTTCTAGAGCATCTATATATATATCTCTGCTGTTCTAGAGCATCTCTATATATATCTCTCTGCTGTTCTAGAGCATCTCTCTCTATAAATCTCTCTGCTGTTCTAGAGCATCTATATATATATATCTCTGCTGTTCTAGAGCATCTCTATATATATCTCTCTGCTGTTCTAGAGCATCTATATATATATATATTTCTGCTGTTCTAGAGCATCTCTCTATAAATCTCTCTGCTGTTCTAGAGCATCTCTCTCTATAAATCTCTCTGCTGTTCTAGAGCATCTCTCTCTATAAATCTCTCTGCTGTTCTAGAGCATCTCTATATATATATCTCTGCTGTTCTAGAGCATCTCTCTCTATAAATCTCTGCTGTTCTAGAGCATCTCTCTATAAATATATCTGCTGTTCAAGAGCATCTCTCTCTATAAATCTCTCTGCTGTTCTAGAGCATCTCTCTATAAATCTCTGCTGTTCTAGAGCATCTCTCTATAAATCTCTCTGCTGTTCTAGAGCATCTCTCTCTATAAATCTCTCTGCTGTTCTAGAGCATCTCTCTATAAATCTCTGCTGTTCTAGAGCATCTCTCTATAAATCTCTGCTGTTCTAGAGCATCTCTCTATAAATCTCTCTGCTGTTCTAGAGCATCTCTCTATAAATCTCTGCTGTTCTAGAGCATCTCTCTATAAATCTCTCTGCTGTTCTAGAGCATATCTCTATAAATCTCTCTGCTGTTCTAGAGCATCTCTCTATAAATCTCTCTGCTGTTCTAGAGCATCTCTCTATAAATCTCTCTGCTGTTCTAGAGCATCTCTCTCTATATATCTCTCTGCTGTTCTAGAGCATCTCTCTATATCTCTCTGCTGTTCTAGAGCATCTATATATATATATCTCTGCTGTTCTAGAGCATCTATATATGAATCTCTCTGCTGTTCTAGAGCATCTCTCTCTATAAATCTCTCTGCTGTTCTAGAGCATCTCTCTCTATAAATCTCTCTGCTGTTCTAGAGCATCTCTCTCTCTCTCTCTCTCTCTCTCTCTCTCTCGAGTGCCTTCGGAAGGTATTCAGACTTTTTCCACATTTTGTTACGTTACAGCCTTATTCTAAAATGGATTAATTAAATAAAAAATCGTCTTCAGCAATCTACACACAATACCCCATAATGACATCACAATACCCCACAATGACATCACAATACCCCACAATGACATCACAATACCCCATAATGACATCACAATACCCCATAATGACATCACAATACCCCACAATGACAAAGCGAAAACAGGTTTTTAGAAATGTTTGCAAATGTAAAGCCAATTGACATTTTTGCACGAGTGAGTTTGAGCATCTCATTTAGGATGTTATCAGGTCCGTATCAGGTTGTTACGTTACAGCCTTATTCTAAAATGCTTTTTTAACTTTGAAGACCTGAAGTTTCTTATTTATAGCTTTATATATATATATATATATATATATTTTTTATCCATTCAACTTCTCATGAATTTGGCATTCTGCATTTGCATCAAATTGAATGGTATCTCCTCTTAGTAATATGGGGATTCTGAAGGGGGGGATATATATTGCGCAAATGAACAATAACAACAATATATTCTTTCAGTTTTAACCAAAATGTGATATTTCCCAATTTTGAGGGGATCAACTAGATGTTGTAGTTGGGATTTGTACCAAATGATCAGTCCTCCAGAGTCCCTGCCTCTATTGACAGAGCTGTGTTTCTGTGACAGCACAATGACCTCTCTGTAGCCTGTGGGACAGTGACAGCATGATGACCTCTCTGTAGCCTGTGGGACAGTGACAGCATGATGACCTCTCTGTAGCCTGTGGGGCAGTGACAGCACAATGACCTCTCTGTAGCCTGTGGGACAGTGACAGCATGATGACCTCTCTGTAGCCTGTGGGACAGTGACAGCATGATGACCTCTCTGTAGCCTGTGGGACAGTGACAGCACAATGACCTCTCTGTAGCCTGTGGGACAGTGACAGCATGATGACCTCTCTGTAACCTGTGGGACAGTGACAGCACAATGACCTCTCTGTAGCCTGTGGGACAGTGACATCACAATGACCTCTCTGTAACCTGTGGGACAGTGACAGCACAATGACCTCTCTGTAGCCTGTGGGACAGTGACAGCACAATGACCTCTCTGTAGCCTGTGGGACAGTGACAGCACAATGACCTCTCTGTAGCCTGTGGGACAGTGACAGCACAATGACCTCTCTGTAGCCTGTGGGACAGTGACATCACAATGACCTCTCTGTAGCCTGTGGGGCAGTGACAGCATGATGACCTCTCTGTAGCCTGTGGGACAGTGACAGCACAATGACCTCTCTGTAGCCTGTGGGACAGTGACATCACAATGACCTCTCTGTAGCCTGTGGGGCAGTGACAGCACAATGACCTCTCTGTAGTCTGTGGGACAGTGACAGCATGATGACCTCTCTGTAGCCTGTGGGACAGTGACAGCACAATGACCTCTCTGTAGCCTGTGGGACAGTGACAGCATGATGACCTCTCTGTAGCCTGTGGGACAGTGACAGCACAATGACCTCTCTGTAGCCTGTGGGGCAGTGACAGCACAATGACCTCTCTGTAGCCTGTGGGACAGTGACAGCACAATGACCTCTCTGTAGCCTGTGGGACAGTGACAGCACAATGACCTCTCTGTAGCCTGTGGGACAGTGACAGCACAATGACCTCTCTGTAGCCTGTGGGGCAGTGACAGCACAATGACCTCTCTGTAGCCTGTGGGACAGTGACAGCACAATGACCTCTCTGTAGCCTGTGGGACAGTGACAGCACAATGACCTCTCTGTAGCCTGTGGGACAGTGACAGCACAATGACCTCTCTGTAGCCTGTGGGGCAGTGACAGCACAATGACCTCTCTGTAGCCTGTGGGACAGTGACAGCACAATGACCTCTCTGTAGCCTGTGGGACAGTGACATCACAATGACCTCTCTGTAGCCTGTGGGGCAGTGACAGCATGATGACCTCTCTGTAGCCTGTGGGACAGTGACAGCACAATGACCTCTCTGTAGCCTGTGGGGCAGTGACAGCATGATGACCTCTCTGTAGCCTGTGGGACAGTGACAGCACAATGACCTCTCTGTAGCCTGTGGGACAGTGACAGCACAATGACCTCTCTGTAGCCTGTGGGGCAGTGACAGCACAATGACCTCTCTGTAGCCTGTGGGACAGTGACAGCATGATGACCTCTCTGTAGCCTGTGGGACAGTGACAGCACAATGACCTCTCTGTAGCCTGTGGGACAGTGACAGCACAATGACCTCTCTGTAGCCTGTGGGGCAGTGACAGCACAATGACCTCTCTGTAGCCTGTGGGACAGTGACAGCATGATGACCTCTCTGTAGCCTGTGGGACAGTGACATCACAATGACCTCTCTGTAACCTGTGGGACAGTGACAGCACGATGACCTCTCTGTAGCCTGTGGGACAGTGACAGCATGATGACCTCTCTGTTGCCTGTGGGACAGTGACATCACACTGACCTCTCTGTAGCCTGTGGGACAGTGACATCACAATGACCTCTCTGTAGCCTGTGGGACAGTGACAGCATGATGACCTCTCTGTAGCCTGTGGGACAGTGACATCACAATGACCTCTCTGTAGCCTGTGGGACAGTGACAGCATGATGACCTCTCTGTAGCCTGTGGGACAGTGACATCACAATGACCTCTCTGTAGCCTGTGGGACAGTGACATCACACTGACCTCTCTGTAGCCTGTGGGACAGTGACATCACAATGACCTCTCTGTAGCCTGTGGGACAGTGACAGCATGATGACCTCTCTGTAGCCTGTGGGACAGTGACAGCACAATGACCTCTCTGTAGCCTGTGGGACAGTGACAGCACAATGACCTCTCTGTAGCCTGTGGGACAGTGACAGCACAATGACCTCTCTGTAGCCTGTGGGACAGTGACATCACAATGACCTCTCTGTAGTCTGTGGGACAGTGACATCACAATGACCTCTCTGTAGTCTGTGGGACAGTGACATCACAATGACCTCTCTGTAGTCTGTGGGACAGTGACATCACAATGACCTCTCTGTAGCCTGTGGGGCAGTGACAGCATGATGACCTCTCTGTAGCCTGTGGGACAGTGACATCACAATGACCTCTCTGTAGTCTGTGGGACAGTGACATCACAATGACCTCTCTGTAGTCTGTGGGACAGTGACATCACAATGACCTCTCTGTAGCCTGTGGGACAGTGACATCACAATGACCTCTCTGTAGCCTGTGGGACAGTGACATCACAGTGATCTCTCTGTAGCCTGTGACATCACAGTGACCTCTCTGTAGCCTGTGACATCACAAGAACCTCTCTGTAGCCTGTGGGACAGTGACATCACAATGACCTCTCTGTAGCCTGTGGGACAGTGACATCACACTGACCTCTCTGTAGCCTGTGGGACAGTGACATCACAATGACCTCTCTGTAGCCTGTGGGACAGTGACATCACAATGACCTCTCTGTAGCCTGTGGGACAGTGACATCACACTGACCTCTCTGTAGCCTGTGGGACAGTGACATCACACTGACCTCTCTGTAGCCTGTGGGACAGTGAGTGACAACATCAGCCTTACACCATGTCTCCTGCAGAATGACGATGTCAACATCTTTTAAGATTTGTTTTTAACTACGTTGCTAAACTCTTCAGTCCAAAGGTTGATGAGTTTAGGCCCTGAATGTTCCACATGCTAACTGATAGGGATTTCATGTGTTCCACATGCTAACTGATAGGGATTTCATGTGTTTCACATGCTAACTGATAGGGATTTCATGTGTTCCACATGCTAACTGATAGGGATTTCATGTGTTCCACATGCTAACTGATAGGATCCCATGTGTTCCACATGCTAACTGATAGGGATTTCATGTGTTCCACATGCTAACTGATAGGGATTTCATGTGTTCCACATGCTAACTGATAGGGATTTCATGTGTTCCACATGCTAACTGATAGGGATTTCATGTGTTCTACATGCTAACTGATAGGGATTTCATGTGTTCCACATGCTAACTGATAGGGATTTCATGTGTTGCACATGCTAACTGATAGGGATTTCATGTGTTCCACATGCTAACTGATAGGGATTTCATGTGTTCCACATGCTAACTGATAGGGATTTCATGTGTTCCACATGCTAACTGATAGGGATTTCATGTGTTCCACATGCTAACTGATAGGGATTTCATGTGTTCCACATGCTAACTGATAGGGATTTCATGTGTTCCACATGCTAACTGATAGGGATTTCATGTGTTCCACATGCTAACTGATAGGGATTTCATGTGTTCCACATGCTAACTGATAGGGATTTCATGTGTTCCACATGCTAACTGATAGGGATTTCATGTGTTTCACATGCTAACTGATAGGGATTTCATGTGTTCCACATGCTAACTGATAGGGATTTCATGTGTTTCACATGCTAACTGATAGGGATTTCATGTGTTCCACATGCTAACTGATAGGGATTTCATGTGTTCCACATGCTAACTGATAGGGATTTCATGTGTTCCACATGCTAACTGATAGGGATTTCATGTGTTCCACATGCTAACTGATAGGGATTTCATGTGTTCCACATGCTAACTGATAGGGATTTCATGTGTTCCACATGCTAACTGATAGGGATTTCATGTGTTCCACATGCTAACTGATAGGGATTTCATGTGTTCCACATGCTAACTGATAGGGATTTCATGTGTTCCACATGCTAACTGATAGGGATTTTATGTGTTCCACATGCTAACTGATAGGGATTTCATGTGTTCCACATGCTAACTGATAGGGATGTCATGTGTTCCACATGCTAACTGATAGGGATGTCATGTGTTCCACATGCTAACTGATAGGGATTTCATGTGTTCCACATGCTAACTGATAGGGATTTCATGTGTTTCACATGCTAACTGATAGGGATTTCATGTGTTCCACATGCTAACTGATAGGGATTTCATGTGTTCCACATGCTAACTGATAGGGATTTCATGTGTTCCACATGCTAACTGATAGGGATTTCATGTGTTCCACATGCTAACTGATAGGGATTTCATGTGGTCCACATGCTAACTGATAGGGATTGCATGTGTTCCACATGCTAACTGATAGGGATTTCATGTGTTCCACATGCTAACTGATAGGGATTTCATGTGTTCCACATGCTAACTGATAGGGATTTCATGTGTTCCACATGCTAACTGATAGGGATTTCATGTGTTCCACATGCTAACTGATAGGGATTTCATGTGTTCCACATGCTAACTGATAGGGATTTCATGTGTTCCACATGCTAACTGATAGGGATTTCATGTGTTCCACATGCTAACTGATAGGGATGTCATGTGTTCCACATGCTAACTGATAGGGATGTCATGTGTTCCACATGCTAACTGATAGGGATTTCATGTGTTCCACATGCTAACTGATAGGGATTTCATGTGTTTCACATGCTAACTGATAGGGATTTCATGTGTTCCACATGCTAACTGATAGGGATTTCATGTGTTCCACATGCTAACTGATAGGGATTTCATGTGTTCCACATGCTAACTGATAGGGATTTCATGTGTTCCACATGCTAACTGATAGGGATTTCATGTGTTCCACATGCTAACTGATAGGGATTGCATGTGTTCCACATGCTAACTGATAGGGATTGCATGTGTTCCACATGCTAACTGATAGGGATTGCATGTGTTCCACATGCTAACTGATAGGGATTGCATGTGTTCCACATGCTAACTGATAGGGATTGCATGTGTTCCACATGCTAACTGATAGGGATTGCATGTGTTCCACATGCTAACTGATAGGGATTGCATGTGTTCCACATGCTAACTGATAGGGATTGCATGTGTTCCACATGCTAACTGATAGGGATTTCATGTGTACCACATGCTAACTGATAGGGATTTCATGTGTTCCACATGCTAACTGATAGGGATTTCATGTGTTCCACATGCTAACTGATAGGGATTTCATGTGTTCCACATGCTAACTGATAGGGATTTCATGTGTTCCACATGCTAACTGATAGGGAGTTCATGTGTTCCACATGCTAACTGATAGGGATTGCATGTGTTCCACATGCTAACTGATAGGGATTGCATGTGTTCCACATGCTAACTGATAGGGAGTTCATGTGTTCCACATGCTAACTGATAGGGAGTTCATGTGTTCCACATGCTAACTGATAGGGATTTCATGTGTTCCACATGCTAACTGATAGGGATTTCATGTGTTCCACATGCTAACTGATAGGGATTCCATGTGTTCCACATGCTAACTGATAGGGATTTCATGTGTTCCACATGCTAACTGATAGGGATTTCATGTGTTCCACATGCTAACTGATAGGGATTTCATGTGTTCCACATGCTAACTGATAGGGATTTCATGTGTTTCACATGCTAACTGATAGGGATTTCATGTGTTCCACATGCTAACTGATAGGGATTTCATGTGTTCCACATGCTAACTGATAGGGATTTCATGTGTTCCACATGCTAACTGATAGGGATTTCATGTGTTCCACATGCTAACTGATAGGGATTTCATGTGTTCCACATGCGAACTGATAGGGATTTCATGTGTTCCACATGCTAACTGATAGGGATTTCATGTGTTCCACATGCTAACTGATAGGGATTTCATGTGTTCCACATGCTAACTGATAGGGATTTCATGTGTTCCACATGCTAACTGATAGGGATTTCATGTGTTCCACATGCTAACTGATAGGGATGTCATGTGTTCCACATGCTAACTGATAGGGATGTCATGTGTTCCACATGCTAACTGATAGGGATGTCATGTGTTTCACATGCTAACTGATAGGGATGTCATGTGTTTCACATGCTAACTGATAGGGATTTCATGTGTTTCACATGCTAACTGATAGGGATTTCATGTGTTCCACATGCTAACTGATAGGGATTTCATGTGTTCCACATGCTAACTGATAGGGATTTCATGTGTTCCACATGCTAACTGATAGGGATTTCATGTGTTCCACATGCTAACTGATAGGGATTTCATGTGTTCCACATGCTAACTGATAGGGATTTTATGTGTTCCACATGCTAACTGATAGGGATTTCATGTGTTCCACATGCTAACTGATAGGGATTGCATGTGTTCCACATGCTAACTGATAGGGATTGCATGTGTTCCACATGCTAACTGATAGGGATTGCATGTGTTCCACATGCTAACTGATAGGGATTGCATGTGTTCCACATGCTAACTGATAGGGATTGCATGTGTTCCACATGCTAACTGATAAGGATTTCATGTGTTCCACATGCTAACTGATAGGGATTTCATGTGTTCCACATGCTAACTGATAGGGATTTCATGTGTACCACATGCTAACTGATAGGGATTTCATGTGTTCCACATGCTAACTGATAGGGAGTTCATGTGTTCCACATGCTAACTGATAGGGATTGCATGTGTTCCACATGCTAACTGATAGGGATTTCATGTGTTCCACATGCTAACTGATAGGGAGTTCATGTGTTCCACATGCTAACTGATAGGGAGTTCATGTGTTCCACATGCTAACTGATAGGGAGTTCATGTTGCAAAAAGAAGGAATAGCAGTCAAAAATACATTAACTACTAAGATTAACAGAATAAACAGCAATAGTTGAACGGCCTGGTTACAGCTGTATGTCAGGCAGTAGTGTGGTCTGTGGTTCCAGCTGTATGTCAGGCAGTAGTGTGGTCTGTGGTTCCAGCTGTATGTCAGGCAGTAGTGTGGTCTGTGGTTCCAGCTGTATGTCAGGCAGTAGTGTGGTCTGTGGTTCCAGCTGTATGTCAGGCAGTAGTGTGGTCTGTGGTTCCAGCTGTATGTCAGGCAGTAGTGTGGTCTGTGGTTCCAGCTGTATGTCAGGCAGTAGTGTGGTCTGTGGTTCCAGCTGTATGCCAGGCAGTAGTGTGGTCTGTGGTTCCAGCTGTATGTCAGGCAGTAGTGTGGTCTGTGGTTCCAGCTGTATGTCAGGCAGTAGTGTGGTCTGTGGTTCCAGCTGTATGTCAGGCAGTAGTGTGGTCTGTGGTTCCAGCTGTATGTCAGGCAGTAGTGTGGTCTGTGGTTCCAGCTGTATGTCAGGCAGTAGTGTGGTCTGTGGTTCCAGCTGTATGTCAGGCAGTAGTGTGGTCTGTGGTTCCAGCTGTATGTCAGGCAGTAGTGTGGTCTGTGGTTCCAGCTGTATGTCAGGCAGTAGTGTGGTCTGTGGTTCCAGCTGTATGTCAGGCAGTAGTGTGGTCTGTGGTTCCAGCTGTATGTCAGGCAGTAGTGTGGTCTGTGGTTCCAGCTGTATGTCAGGCAGTAGTGTGGTCTGTGGTTCCAGCTGTATGTCAGGCAGTAGTGTGGTCTGTGGTTCCAGCTGTATGTCAGGCAGTAGTGTGGTCTGTGGTTCCAGCTGTATGTCAGGCAGTAGTGTGGTCTGTGGTTCCAGCTGTATGTCAGGCAGTAGTGTGGTCTGTGGTTCCAGCTGTATGTCAGGCAGTAGTGTGGTCTGTGGTTCCAGCTGTATGTCAGGCAGTAGTGTGGTCTGTGGTTCCAGCTGTATGTCAGGCAGTAGTGTGGTCTGTGGTTCCAGCTGTATGTCAGGCAGTAGTGTGGTCTGTGGTTCCAGCTGTATGTCAGGCAGTAGTGTGGTCTGTGGTTCCAGCTGTATGTCAGGCAGTAGTGTGGTCTGTGGTTCCAGCTGTATGTCAGGCAGTAGTGTGGTCTGTGGTTCCAGCTGTATGTCAGGCAGTAGTGTGGTCTGTGGTTCCAGCTGTATGTCAGGCAGTAGTGTGGTCTGTGGTTCCAGCTGTATGTCAGGCAGTAGTGTGGTCTGTGGTTCCAGCTGTATGTCAGGCAGTAGTGTGGTCTGTGGTTCCAGCTGTATGTCAGGCAGTAGTGTGGTCTGTGGTTCCAGCTGTATGTCAGGCAGTAGTGTGGTCTGTGGTTCCAGCTGTATGTCAGGCAGTAGTGTGGTCTGTGGTTCCAGCTGTATGTCAGGCAGTAGTGTGGTCTGTGGTTCCAGCTGTATGTCAGGCAGTAGTGTGGTCTGTGGTTCCAGCTGTATGTCAGGCAGTAGTGTGGTCTGTGGTTCCAGCTGTATGTCAGGCAGTAGTGTGGTCTGTGGTTCCAGCTGTATGTCAGGCAGTAGTGTGGTCTGTGGTTCCAGCTGTATGTCAGGCAGTAGTGTGGTCTGTGGTTCCAGCTGTATGTCAGGCAGTAGTGTGGTCTGTGGTTCCAGCTGTATGTCAGGCAGTAGTGTGGTCTGTGGTTCCAGCTGTATGTCAGGCAGTAGTGTGGTCTGTGGTTCCAGCTGTATGTCAGGCAGTAGTGTGGTCTGTGGTTCCAGCTGTATGTCAGGCAGTAGTGTGGTCTGTGGTTCCAGCTGTATGTCAGGCAGTAGTGTGGTCTGTGGTTCCAGCTGTATGTCAGGCAGTAGTGTGGTCTGTGGTTCCAGCTGTATGTCAGGCAGTAGTGTGGTCTGTGGTTCCAGCTGTATGTCAGGCAGTAGTGTGGTCTGTGGTTCCAGCTGTATGTCAGGCAGTAGTGTGGTCTGTGGTTCCAGCTGTATGTCAGGCAGTAGTGTGGTCTGTGGTTCCAGCTGTATGTCAGGCAGTAGTGTGGTCTGTGGTTCCAGCTGTATGTCAGGCAGTAGTGTGGTCTGTGGTTCCAGCTGTATGTCAGGCAGTAGTGTGGTCTGTGGTTCCAGCTGTATGTCAGGCAGTAGTGTGGTCTGTGGTTCCAGCTGTATGTCAGGCAGTAGTGTGGTCTGTGGTTCCAGCTGTATGTCAGGCAGTAGTGTGGTCTGTGGTTCCAGCTGTATGTCAGGCAGTAGTGTGGTCTGTGGTTCCAGCTGTATGTCAGGCAGTAGTGTGGTCTGTGGTTCCAGCTGTATGTCAGGCAGTAGTGTGGTCTGTGGTTCCAGCTGTATGTCAGGCAGTAGTGTGGTCTGTGGTTCCAGCTGTATGTCAGGCAGTAGTGTGGTCTGTGGTTCCAGCTGTATGTCAGGCAGTAGTGTGGTCTGTGGTTCCAGCTGTATGTCAGGCAGTAGTGTGGTCTGTGGTTCCAGCTGTATGTCAGGCAGTAGTGTGGTCTGTGGTTCCAGCTGTATGTCAGGCAGTAGTGTGGTCTGTGGTTCCAGCTGTATGTCAGGCAGTAGTGTGGTCTGTGGTTCCAGCTGTATGTCAGGCAGTAGTGTGGTCTGTGGTTCCAGCTGTATGTCAGGCAGTAGTGTGGTCTGTGGTTCCAGCTGTATGTCAGGCAGTAGTGTGGTCTGTGGTTCCAGCTGTATGTCAGGCAGTAGTGTGGTCTGTGGTTCCAGCTGTATGTCAGGCAGTAGTGTGGTCTGTGGTTCCAGCTGTATGTCAGGCAGTAGTGTGGTCTGTGGTTCCAGCTGTATGTCAGGCAGTAGTGTGGTCTGTGGTTCCAGCTGTATGTCAGGCAGTAGTGTGGTCTGTGGTTCCAGCTGTATGTCAGGCAGTAGTGTGGTCTGTGGTTCCAGCTGTATGTCAGGCAGTAGTGTGGTCTGTGGTTCCAGCTGTATGTCAGGCAGTAGTGTGGTCTGTGGTTCCAGCTGTATGTCAGGCAGTAGTGTGGTCTGTGGTTCCAGCTGTATGTCAGGCAGTAGTGTGGTCTGTGGTTCCAGCTGTATGTCAGGCAGTAGTGTGGTCTGTGGTTCCAGCTGTATGTCAGGCAGTAGTGTGGTCTGTGGTTCCAGCTGTATGTCAGGCAGTAGTGTGGTCTGTGGTTCCAGCTGTATGTCAGGCAGTAGTGTGGTCTGTGGTTCCAGCTGTATGTCAGGCAGTAGTGTGGTCTGTGGTTCCAGCTGTATGTCAGGCAGTAGTGTGGTCTGTGGTTCCAGCTGTATGTCAGGCAGTAGTGTGGTCTGTGGTTCCAGCTGTATGTCAGGCAGTAGTGTGGTCTGTGGTTCCAGCTGTATGTCAGGCAGTAGTGTGGTCTGTGGTTCCAGCTGTATGTCAGGCAGTAGTGTGGTCTGTGGTTCCAGCTGTATGTCAGGCAGTAGTGTGGTCTGTGGTTCCAGCTGTATGTCAGGCAGTAGTGTGGTCTGTGGTTCCAGCTGTATGTCAGGCAGTAGTGTGGTCTGTGGTTCCAGCTGTATGTCAGGCAGTAGTGTGGTCTGTGGTTCCAGCTGTATGTCAGGCAGTAGTGTGGTCTGTGGTTCCAGCTGTATGTCAGGCAGTAGTGTGGTCTGTGGTTCCAGCTGTATGTCAGGCAGTAGTGTGGTCTGTGGTTCCAGCTGTATGTCAGGCAGTAGTGTGGTCTGTGGTTCCAGCTGTATGTCAGGCAGTAGTGTGGTCTGTGGTTCCAGCTGTATGTCAGGCAGTAGTGTGGTCTGTGGTTCCAGCTGTATGTCAGGCAGTAGTGTGGTCTGTGGTTCCAGCTGTATGTCAGGCAGTAGTGTGGTCTGTGGTTCCAGCTGTATGTCAGGCAGTAGTGTGGTCTGTGGTTCCAGCTGTATGTCAGGCAGTAGTGTGGTCTGTGGTTCCAGCTGTATGTCAGGCAGTAGTGTGGTCTGTGGTTCCAGCTGTATGCCAGGCAGTAGTGTGGTCTGTGGTTCCAGCTGTATGTCAGGCAGTAGTGTGGTCTGTGGTTCCAGCTGTATGTCAGGCAGTAGTGTGGTCTGTGGTTCCAGCTGTATGTCAGGCAGTAGTGTGGTCTGTGGTTCCAGCTGTATGTCAGGCAGTAGTGTGGTCTGTGGTTCCAGCTGTATGTCAGGCAGTAGTGTGGTCTGTGTAAAATAACAGGTTTGTAACTCCTGTTGTGCGAGCAGTCGGGAAACAAAAGTTTCCAGGTTCTCCCTCCTGAATTCTGTGTTTAAAATTTAATTTGATTTAAAATATGATTTTGATTTCTGCTGGAAATCGTAAAAAGCGGTGGAAAGTCTGTCTCTGTTGCCGCTAGCGCTGCCTCAGTGGCCGTGTTACTATGGTTACCACCAGTTAACAGTTGGAGCTAGCCAGTAAGCTAGCTGACAAATTTGGCTAGCTAGTACGATTAAGATTGACAGAGTGAGTTAAAAGACCAATCTTTTCCTCCTGTGTTGATCTTCAGTTGTACAATATGATTACATATATATATATATATATAATTTTATTTTTTTGCTAATTTAATCTTGTATTGTCACTGCATGACTCCCTCTCTCTCTCTCTCTTGCTCTTTCTCGCAGTCTCTCTCTCTCTCTCTCTCTGTGTTTAGAAGCGTGTCTGAGCGTATACATTTATAGGATCAGGAGTTTTTCCTGACAACATGACCAACTCCTGGCCCTAGTTAATATGGCCTTTTTTGGTTTTCCTTAAAACTGCAGGAGGACACACACTCTTCATCCTTGGCCCCTCGTCCCTAAACGTTGGGTTAGATCAGTGTTTACCACACTCTTCATCCTTGGGCCCTCATCCCTAAACGTTGGGTTAGATCAGTGTTTACCACACTCTTCATCCTTGGCCCCTCATCCCTAAACGTTGGGTTAGATCAGTGTTTACCACACTCTTCATCCTTGGGCCCTCGTCCCTAAACGTTGGGTTAGATCAGTGTTTACCACACTCTTCATCCTTGGGCCCTCGTCCCTAAACGTTGGGTTAGATCAGTGTTTACCACACTCTTCATCCTTGGGCCCTCGTCCCTAAACGTTGGGTTAGATCAGTGTTTACCACACTCTTCATCCTTGGGCCCTCGTCCCTAAACGTTGGGTTAGATCAGTGTTTACCACACTCTTCATCCTTGGGCCCTCATCCCTAAACGTTGGGTTAGATCAGTGTTTACCACACTCTTCATCCTTGGGCCCTCGTCCCTAAACGTTGGGTTAGATCAGTGTTTACCACACTCTTCATCCTTGGGCCCTCGTCCCTAAACGTTGGGTTAGATCAGTGTTTACCACACTCTTCATCCTTGGGCCCCTCATCCCTAAACGTTGGGTTAGATCAGTGTTTACCACACTCTTCATCCATGGGCCCCTCATCCCTAAACGTTGGGTTAGATCAGTGTTTACCACACTCTTCATCCTTGGGCCCCTCGTCCCTAAACGTTGGGTTAGATCAGTGTTTACCACACTCTTCATCCTTGGGCCCTCGTCCCTAAACGTTGGGTTAGATCAGTGTTTACCACACTCTTCATCCTTGGGCCCTCGTCCCTAAACGTTCGGTTAGATCAGTGTTTACCACACTCTTCATCCTTGGGCCCTCGTCCCTAAACGTTGGGTTAGATCAGTGTTTACCACACTCTTCATCCTTGGGCCCTCATCCCTAAACGTTGGGTTAGATCAGTGTTTACCAACCCCTGGACCTCGACTACCCCCAACAGTACACATTGTTATTGTAGCCCTGGACAAGCACACCTTAATCAACTTGTCAACGAATCATCAATCTAAATGAGGTGTGGTTGTCCAGGGATACTATCAACATGTCTTGTGGGTACAGGAGGACCAGGGTTGGGAAGCACTGGGTTAGATGGCTGCAGGAGTGTGTGTGTGTGTGGGGGGGGGGGGGGGGTACTTGTGAGTGAATAAAGGCCGATGTTAGATGTTGTTTTTGTATTGCGTTGGGAGGCGGGTTATGTGTGTGTGTGACTGTGGTGTGTGTTGGGTTGGGAGGCGGGGTGTGTGTGTGTGACTGGTGTGTGTTGGGTTGGGAGGCGGGGTGTGTGTGTGTGACTGTGGTGTGTGTTGGGAGGGGAGGCGGGGTGTGTGTGTGTGACTGTGGTGTGTGTTGGGTTGGGAGGCGGGGTGTGTGTGTGTGTGTGTGACTCTGTGGTGTGTGTTGGGTTGGGAGGCGGGGTGTGTGTGTGTGTGTGTGTGACTCTGTGGTGTGTGTTGGGTTGGGAGGCGGGGTGTGTGTGTGTGTGTGTGTGACTCTGTGGTGTGTGTTGGGTTGGGAGGCGGGGTGTGTGTGTGTGTGTGTGTGACTCTGTGGTGTGTGTTGGGTTGGGAGGCGGGACGGTGGTCTCAGGGGTTCCGAGGGGAAATAGTTGATGATGAACCGCCTGTTTTGGACTGTGTGAACTGGTTGTCCTGTGTGTGTGTTTATGGGGTTTGTGCGACACACCGCTCCACGGAGTGTGTGTCTGCGCTATTCTGTGGTGTGTGTTTCTCTACGATGTGTGTGTCGCTCTCCAGTGTGTGTGTGTGTTGCTGGGAGACTAAGACAGATTGGCTGATGGCAGGATGAATGAGCTGACAGACACACACACACACACACACACACACATACACTGTGATGAATGAGCTGAAGGACAGATGGACAGCCCTTTCTTCTATTGCAACAATTGCTTCTTCTCTTTCTCTCTTTCTCTCTCTTTGTCCCGCCTGTCCCATGATGCACTGCCTCTTGTTCCCCCGCTCCACTGAGAGAGAGACCCGAAGGGGGATAAAAATATAAAATACAATTTAAAGGAAAATTAATTCATTCTTCAATGTTTGCTTCCCTTGTGTCCCTCCTTCTCCTTCCTCTTTTTACATGGTCTCAGAAGCAGCCATAGTTCATTTCTCTCTGTCTCTGTCTTTCTCTCCATCCATATCATTGTTATTATTATCATATCAAAGAGAAGATGCCCCTTGTGAGGAACAGTGAGTGTGTTTGTACCTGCCTGTGTGTGTGTGTGTGTGTGTGTGTGTGTGTGTGTGTGTGTGTGTGTGTGTGTGTGTGTGTGTGTGTGTGTGTGTGTGTGTGTGTGTGTGTGTGTGTGTGTGTGTGTGTGTGTGTATTTGTGAATCCATATCCGTAGCTGAATGGTAAATCAGGTCAAAGGTTGTTTGTGTCGCTGCATTTGGGGTCCTGGGACAGGGTGTGATGGGTAATATGCAAAAAGAGCCGGAAACCAAGAACCCAGCCAGGCAGGCCCCCCAAACTCCGCCCAGCCAGGCAGCCCCCCCCCCCAAACTCCACCCAGCTGGTTAAGGAGCCTGTAACTAGTCTGTCCTGGTTAAGGAGCCTGTAACTAGTCTCTCCTGTCTGTCCTGGTTAAGGACCCTGTAACTAGTCTCTCCTGTCTGTCCTGGTTAAGGAGCCTGTAACTAGTCTCTCCTGTCTGTCCTGGTTAAGGAGCCTGTAACTAGTCTCTCCTGTCTGTCCTGGTTAAAGAGCCTGTAACTAGTCTCTCCTGGTTAAGGAGCCTGTAACTAGTCTCTCCTGGTTAAGGAGCCTGTAACTAGTACCTCCTGGTTAAGGAGCCTGTAATTAGTCTGTCCTGGTTAAGGAGCCTGTAACTAGTCTGTCCTGGTTAAGGAGCCTGTAACTAGTCTGTCCTGGTTAAGGAGCCTGTAACTAGTCTGTCCTGGTTAAGGAGCCTGTAACTAGTCTGTCCTGGTTAAGGAGCCTGTAACTAGTCTGTCCTGGTTAAGGAGCCTGTAACTAGTCTCTCCTGGTTAAGGAGCCTGTAACTAGTCTGTCCTGGTTAAGGAGCCTGTAACTAGTCTGTCCTGGTTAAGGAGCCTGTAACTCATATATGCTCTATATATAATGAACAAAAATATAAACGCAACATCACATTTTCCAGACGCACAAAAAGCTTATTTCTCTCAAATTTGGTGCACAAATTTGTTTACATCCCTGTTAGTGAGCATTTCTCCTTTGCCAAGATAATCCATCCACCTGACAGGTGTGGCATATCAAGAAGCTGATTAAACAACATGATCATTACACAGGTGCACCTTGTGCTGGGGGACAATAAAAGGCCACTCTAATATGGACAGTTTTGTCACACAACTTAATGCCACGGTTGTTTTTGAGGGAGCGTGCAATTGGCGTGCTGACTGCAGGAATGTCCACCAGAGCTGTTGCCAGAGAATTGCATGTTCATTTCTCTACCTTAAGCCTCCTCTAACGTTGTTTTAGAGAATTTGGTAGTACATCCAACCGGCCTCACAACTGCAGAATACATGTAACCACGCCAGTCCAGGACCTCACCTCCGGCTTCTTCACCTGCGGGATCCACTGTGGGTTTGCACATCCTGTCAGAATCCGTCTCAGGGAAGCTCATCTGCGTGCTCGTCTTCCTCACCAGGGTCTTGACCTGACTGCAGTTCGGCGTCGTAACCGACTTCAGAGGGCAAATGCTCACCTTCGATGGCCACTGGCACGCTGGAGAAGTGTGCTCTTCACGGATGAATCCCGGTTTGAACTGTACCGGGCAGATGGTACACAGCGTGCATGGCGTCGTGTGGGCGAGCGGTTTGCTGATGTCAACGTTGTCAACAGAGTTCCCCATGGTGACGGTTATGTCATGATCAGGTATAAGCTACGGACAACGAACACAATTCACAATTGCATCTCACAGTGATGAGATCCTGAGGCCCATTGTCGTGCCATTCATCCGCCGCCATCACCTCATGTTTCAGCATGATAATGTACGGCCCCACGTCGCAAGAATCTGTACACAATTCCTGGAAGCTGAAACAAGTTTTCCATGACCTGCATACTCACCAGAGATGAGCATATTTTTGTAAAGTGTAGACCTACTGGTAAAAACTGTGGTTGCAGGACAGCCCTGTGTGCCCTGATATGTCGTTGTCGCCCCCCCCCCCCCCAGCACGTGTGTGACTCATCTCTGCCCTCCATCCCACTCCCCTCATCCCTCTCTCCTCCCCTCATTCCCTCTCTCCTCACCTCCATCCCTCTCTTTGTTAAGGAGTATCCAGAGGTTGTCTGTGACATTCCTTTGGTCTGTCCATCAGCAGGGCATATAGAGCCCCCCCCCCCCCTTATAGAGGCCCCCCAGCTAAAATCCCTCTTTCTCTATCCCCCTCTGGAACTGCTTGTTCCTCTTCCCTCTCCTCTTCTCCCTTGTCCCTCTGTTTCCCTTATTGAAGTCCCCTGAAAAGACCACTGATCAACTTATTCCTCTCTCTAGCCTCCCCTCCTCACCTGTCTACCCGAGGGAGGGAGAAGTCAAATCAGTCCTTAGCGTAAAGAGCTGTGAGAACCTGTGTCTGACTCCTACTGTGTGTGTGTGTGTGTGTGTGTGTGTGTGTGTGTGTGTGTGTGTGTGTGTGTGTGTGTGTGTGTGTGTGTGTGTGTGTGTGTGTGTGTGTGTGTGTGTGTGTGTGTGTGTGTTTTGAAGACTGAAGTCAGCATAGCCATTGTTACACAGCATTCAGAGAATCTGTGAAGTGTACAGAGGATGGTGACACACAGCTCTTTAGAGCTGAGAGAGGAGACGCTGAGACTACCTCCTCCTCTATATCAACGCCTACCTCCTCCTCCTCCTCTATATCAACGCCTACCTCCTCCTCCTCTATATCAACGCCTACCTCCTCCTCTATATCAACGCCTACCTCCTCCTCTATATCGACGCCTACCTCCTCCTCTATATCAACGCCTACCTCCTCCTCCTCCTCTATATCAACGCCTACCTCCTCCTCCTCCTCTATATCAACGCCTACCTCCTCCTCCTCTATATCAACGCCTACCTCCTCCTCCTCCTCTATATCAACGCCTACCTCCTCCTCCTCTATATCAACGCCTACCTCCTCCTCCTCCTCTATATCAACGCCTACCTCCTCCTCCTCCTCTATATCAACGCCTACCTCCTCCTCCTCCTCTATATCAACGCCTACCTCCTCCTCCTCCTCTATATCAACGCCTACCTCCTCCTCCTCCTCTATATCAACGCCTACCTCCTCCTCTATATCAACGCCTACCTCCTCCTCCTCCTCTATATCAACGCCTACCTCCTCCTCCTCCTCTATATCAACGCCTTCCTCCTCCTCTATATCAACGCCTACCTCCTCCTCTATATCAACGCCTACCTCCTCCTCCTCCTCTATATCAACGCCTACCTCCTCCTCTATATCAACGCCTACCTCCTCCTCCTCTATATCAACGCCTACCTCCTCCTCTATATCGACGCCTACCTCCTCCTCCTCTATATCAACGCCTACCTCCTCCTCTATATCAACGCCTACCTCCTCCTCCTCCTCTATATCAACGCCTACCTCCTCCTCCTCTATATCAACGCCTACCTCCTCCTCTATATCAACGCCTACCTCCTCCTCCTCCTCTATATCAACGCCTACCTCCTCCTCTATATCGACGCCTACCTCCTCCTCCTCCTCTATATCAATGCGTACCTCCTCCTCTATATCAACGCCTACCTCCTCCTCCTCTATATCAACGCCTACCTCCTCCTCCTCCTCTATATCAACGCCTACCTCCTCCTCCTCCTCTATATCAACGCCTACCTCCTCCTCTATATCGACGCCTACCTCCTCCTCTATATCGACGCCTACCTCCTCCTCTATATCAACGCCTACCTCCTCCTCCTCCTCTATATCAACGCCTACCTCCTCCTCCTCCTCTATATCAACGCCTACCTCCTCCTCCTCCTCTATATCAACGCCTACCTCCTCCTCTATATCAACGCCTACCTCCTCCTCCTCCTCTATATCAACGCCTACCTCCTCCTCCTCCTCTATATCAACGCCTACCTCCTCCTCCTCCTCTATATCAACGCCTACCTCCTCCTCTATATCAACGCCTACCTCCTCCTCTATATCAACGCCTACCTCCTCCTCCTCCTCTATATCAACGCCTACCTCCTCCTCTATATCGACGCCTACCTCCTCCTCCTCCTCTATATCGACGCCTACCTCCTCCTCCTCCTCTATATCAATGCGTACCTCCTCCTCTATATCAACGCCTACCTCCTCTATATCGACGCCTACCTCCTCCTCTATATCGACGCCTACCTCCTCTATATCAACGCCTACCTCCTCCTCCTCCTCTATATCAACGCCTACCTCCTCCTCCTCCTCTATATCAATGCCTACCTCCTCCTCCTCCTCTATATCAACGCCTACCTCCTCCTCTATATCGACGCCTACCTCCTCCTCCTCCTCTATATCGACGCCTACCTCCTCCTCCTCTATATCGACGCCTACCTCCTCCTCCTCCACTATATCGACGCCTACCCCCTCCTCTATATCGACGCCTACCCCCTCTTCTATATCGACGCCTACCTCCTCCTCTATATCGACGCCTACCTCCTCCTCTATATCGACGCCTACCTCCTCCTCTATATCGACGCCTACCTCCTCCTCTATATCGACGCCTACCTCCTCTATATCGACGCCTATCTCCTCCTCCTCCTCTATATCGACGCCTACCTCCTCCTCCTCTATATCGACGCCTACCTCCTCCTCCTCCTCCACTATATCGACGCCTACCCCCTCCTCTATATCGACGCCTACCCCCTCTTCTATATCGACGCCTACCTCCTCCTCTATATCGACGCCTACCTCCTCCTCTATATCGACGCCTACCTCCTCCTCTATATCGACGCCTACCTCCTCCTCTATATCGACGCCTACCTCCTCCTCTATATCGACGCCTACCTCCTCCTCTATATCGACGCCTACCTCCTCCTCTATATCGACGCCTACCTCCTCCTCCTCCTCTATATCGACGCCTACCTCCTCCTCCTCCTCTATATCGACGCCTACCTCCTCCTCCTCTATATCGACGCCTACCTCCTCCTCCTCTATATCGACGCCTACCTCCTCCTCCTCCTCTATATCGATGCCTACCTCCTCCTCTATATCGACGCCTACCTCCTCCTCCTCTATATCGACGCCTACCTCCTCCTCTATATCGACGCCTACCTCCTCCTCTATATCGACGCCTACCTCCTCCTCCTCCTTTATATCAACGCCTTCCTCCTCCTCCTCCTCTATATCGAAGCCTACCTCCTCCTCTATATCGAAGCCTACCTCCTCCTCCTCCTCCTCTATATCGACGCCTACCTCTTCCTCCTCCTCCTCTATATCGACGCCTACCTCCTCCTCCTCCTCCTCTATATAGACGCCTACCTCCTCCTCCTCTATATCGACGCCTACCTCCTCCTCCTCTATATCGACGCCTACCTCCTCCTCCTCTATATCGATGCCTACCTCCTCCTCCTCTATATCGACGCCTACCTCCTCCTCCTCTATATCGACGCCTACCTCCTCTTCCTCCTTTATATCGACGCCTACCTCCTCTTCCTCCTCTATATCGACGCCTACCTCCTCCTCTATATCGACGCCTACCTCCTCCTCTATATCGACGCCTACCTCCTCCTCCTCCTCTATCGACGCCTACGTCCTCCTCCTCCTCCTCTATATCGACACCTACCTCCTCCTCCTCCTCTATATCGACGCCTACCTCCTCCTCCTCCTCTATATCGACGCCTACCTCCTCCTCCTCCTCTATATCGACGCCTACCTCCTCCTCCTCCTCTATATCGACGCCTACCTCCTCCTCTATATCGACGCCTACCTGCTCCTCCTCCTCCTCTATATCGACGCCTACCTCCTCCTCTATATCGACGCCTACCTCCTCCTCCTCTATATCGACGCCTACCTCCTCCTCCTCTATATCTTCGCCTTCCTCCTCCTCCTCCTCTATATCGACGCCTTCCTCCTCCTCCTCCTCTATATCGACGCCTACCTCCTCCTCCTCCTCTATATCGACGCCTACCTCCTCTTCCTCCTCTATATCGACGCCTACCTCTTCCTCCTCTATATCGACGCCTACCTCCTCTTCCTCCTCTATATCGACGCCTACCTCCTCCTCTATATCGACGCCTACCTCCTCCTCTATATCGACGCCTACCTCCTCCTCTATATCGACGCCTACCTCCTCCTCTATATCGACGCCTACCTCCTCCTCTATATCGACGCCTACCTCCTCCTCTATATCGACGCCTACCTCCTCCTCCTCTATATCGACGCCTACCTCCTCCTCCTCCTCTATATCGACGCCTACCTCCTCCTCTATATCGACGCCTACCTCCTCCTCTATATCGACGCCTACCTCCTCCTCCTCTATATCGACGCCTACCTCCTCCTCCTCTATATTGACGCCTACCTCCTCCTCCTCTATATCGACGCCTACCTCCTCCTCCTCTATATCGACGCCTACCTCCTCCTCCTCTATATCGACGCCTACCTCCTCCTCCTCTATATCGACGCCTACCTCCTCCTCCTCTATATCGACACTGTCCAACAGAGAGATTGAGTGGAACGGGGGGAGGAAAGGGAGAAGGGGATTAAGTCTTTGGAAGAAGGAGGGAGATAGAGAGAAGGTAGGTATAGTAAGGAGAGGGGAGAGGAACAA
The DNA here is from genome assembly GCF_045679555.1 of Salvelinus alpinus. Classification (NCBI taxonomy): domain Eukaryota; kingdom Metazoa; phylum Chordata; class Actinopteri; order Salmoniformes; family Salmonidae; genus Salvelinus; species Salvelinus alpinus. The sequence continues at coordinate 31,471,926 of NC_092116.1, forward strand.
GGGGACGGAACAAGTGGGAGGGGAGAGGAGAGGCGATTGAAGGAAAGAAGAGAGAGAGACCTCTCACTGTCACATTCCTGTGCGGTGCAGTCACAGGAGGTAGTCGAGGGGCACGAGACATACACGTGTGTGTGTGTGTGTGTGTGTGTGTGTGTGTGTGTGTGTGTGTGTGTGTGTGTGTGTGTGACAAGATGGGTTCAGGCAGAGGACGTTTAAGGGACGAGGGTTCAGACAGTGGACGGTTAAGGAATGAAGGTTCGGACAGAGTACAGTTAAGGGATGAGGGTTCAGAGTTCAGACGGTTAAGGGATGAGGGTTCAGGGTTCAGACAGAGGACGGTTAAGGAATGAGGGTTCAGGACTGTTTATGTAAGGGCAGCACAGACTTTGACCTGACACAGAGACCTGACAGCCATGAGAGACGGTGGTGCAGAGAGAACAGTTTTCTGGGGCTTAGTTCTGGGGGACCACAGTGGGACAGAGACAGGAGGGTAAAGCCTGGCTGGTAGGGGGTCTGACATAGCTGTTCATCTGTATACTGATCCTATACTGATCCTCTGAAGAAGAGAGAGAGAGATGGGGAGGGGGAGAGAGAGAGAGAGATGGGGAGGGGGGGAGAGAGAGATGGGGAGGGGGAGAGAGAGAGAGAGATGGGGAGGGGGAGAGAGAGAGAGATGGGGAGGGGAGAGAGAGAGAGATGGGGAGGGGGAGAGAGAGAGAGATGGGGAGGGGGGGAGAGAGAGAGATGGGGAGGGGAGAGAGAGAGAGATGGGGAGGGGGAGAGAGAGAGAGATGGGGAGGGGGAGAGAGAGAGAGATGCCGAGGGTCATGGTAAGATGAGCACAAGAACTCCACCATTCTCACACTACATCCACCCAAGTGGCATGACACAAATTCTATCTAAATGATAAACAAATCACATTTGCAAAATAAGAGTTTACTTTAATTGAAAAATCCTATTTTAATGGTTCTTCTTGGATTGTGAGTGTTTGTCTCATTTTGAAAGGTAAAGAAAAGAGAAAAAAAAAAGTTATGAAGTCTTTTTACGTTGCATGTTGGAATATACAAGGATTGAAGTCCTCTGCTTTTGGGCTAAAGAGCAGAAACCCAGACTTCCTGAAAGAAATTGATGATGTTGATATTTTAGTACTACAGGAAACATGGTGCAGAGGTGATGTTTCCACTGGCTGTCCACTAGGTTATAGGGAGATAATCATACCATCCACTAAATTAAAAGGAATCAAACAGGGCAGAGACTCAGGGGGAATGCTAATATGGTATAAATCTGAACTAATTAATTCAATCGAATTGATCAAAACAGGACAATTCTTTATCTGGTTAAAAATCAACAAGGAAGCTATCTTGACAGATAAAAATGTCTTCCTCTGTGCCACATACATTCCCCCCTCAGAGTCACCCTACTTCAACGAAGAGAGCTTCTCCATTCTAGAGGGAGAGATTAGTCACTTTCAGGCCCAAGGCAACGTACTGGTCTGTGGAGACCTGAATGCTAGAATAGCAGAAGAACAAGACACTATTAACAGTCATGGGGATAAACACCTACCAGGAAGCAATAACCTTTCCCTCCCCACATACCCCCACAGAAACAACTATGACAAAGTGAAAAACAAAAATGGATTACAGCTCCTGAGGCTCTGTCGAACACTGGGTCTGTACATAGTCAATGGCAGGCTGAGAGGAGACTCTTTTGGTAGGTACACCTACAGCTCATCCCTTGGCAGCAGCACTGTAGACTACTTCCTCACCGACCTAAACCCAGAGTCTCTCAGAGCCTTCACAGTCAGCCCACTAACACCTCTCTCAGACCACAGTAAAATCACAGTGTATCTGAGAAGAGCAGAACCCAACCATGAAGCATCATGGCCCAATAAATTACATGGTACTAAACAAGCCTATAGATGGAGTGCAAACAGTACAGACATCTACCAAAAAGCAATTAGTAGCCAAAAAATACAATCTCTCCTGGACAACTTTTTAGCCTTAACATTCTCCTTCAGCAATGAAGGTGTAAATTTGGCCGTTAGGAACATAAACTTTATATTTGACAAATTAGCCTCCTTGGCTAATCTAAAGAAGCATAAGAGCAAACCAAAAATAACAGATAATGAAAAATGGTTTGATAATGATTGCAAAAATCTAAGAAAGTCATTGAGAAATATATCTAATCAAAAACACAGAGAACCAGACAACAAAAATATACGCCTTCAATATGGGGAAACACTGAAGCAATACAAACGCACCCTAAGAACAAAAAAGGAACAGCACATTAGAAATCAGCTGGATGGAATTGAGGAATCCATAGAATCAAACCACTTCTGGGAGAATTGGAATAAATTAAACAAACCTCATCATGAGGAGTTGGCTATCCAAAATGGGGATATGTGGAGAAATCACTTTGCAAACCTCTACAGCAATATAACAAAGAGCCCAGAACAAAAAGATATACAAGATAAATTACAAATCCTTGAATTAGCAGTCAAAGACTATCAGAATCCTGTGGATACCCAAATTACAGAAGAAGAATTATTGGAAAAAATATGCAATCTCCAACCCAAAAAGGCCTGTGGTGCTGATGGGATTTTAAATGAAATGATCAAATATACAGACCACAAATTCAAATTGGCTATACTCAAACTCTTCAACATTATCCTCACTGCAGGTATTTTCCCCGATATTTGGAACCAGGGATTGATCACACCAATCTATAAAAATGGAGACAAATTTGACCCAAATAATTACAGAGGAATATGCGTTAACAGCAACTTGGGGAAAATTCTCTGCAGTATTATAAATAGCAGACTACATCATTTCCTTGACGAACACAACGTCCTGAGCAGAAGCCAGATTGGATTTCTAAAAAATTATCGTACAACAGACCACATTTACACCCTCCACACTCTAATTGATAAACAAGTTAACCAAAACAAAGGCAAAATCTACTCGTGTTTTGTAGATTTCAAGAAAGCATTTGATTCAATTTGGCACGAAGGTCTTTTTTATAAACTAATAGAAAGTGGTATTGGAGGGAAAACATATGATTTTATTAAATCAATGTACACTAAAAACAAATGTGCGGTTAAAATTGGCAACAAGCAAACAGACTTCTTCTCTCAGGGGCGGGGAGTGAAACAGGGCTGCCCAATAAGTCCAACATTATTTAACATCTACATTAATGAATTGGCAAAAACATTAGAAGAATCGGCAGCACCTGGTATCACCCTACACAACACTGAAATCAAGTGTCTGCTGTACGCAGATGACCTGGTGCTGCTGTCTCCCACTAAAGAGGGGTTACAGCAACACCTAGATCATCTTCACAGGTTCTGTCAGACTTGGGCTCTGACCGTTAACCTAAAAAAAAACAAATATAATGATATTCCAAAAAAGGTCCGGAAATAAGGATGACAAATATAAATTCTATTTGGACACAGTTCTATTAGAACACACCAAAAACTACACATATCTAGGACTAAATATCAGCAACACAGGTAGCTTTCACATGGCTGTGAATGAGCTGAGAGACAAAGCAAGAAGAGCATTCTATGCCATTAAAAGGAACATCAAAATTGAAATTCCAATTAGAATCTGGCTCAAAATTTTTCAATCAGTTATAGAACCAATTGCTCTATATGGTAGTGAAGTATGGGGTCCACTCTCTAATAATGAATTTACCAAATGGGACAAACATCCAATTGAAATATTGCATGCAGAGTTTTGCAAGACTGTTTTGCAAGTACAAAGAAAAACTCCAAATAACGCATGTAGGGCAGAATTGGGCCAATACCCCCTCCTCATTCGAATAGAAAAAAGAGCCATCAAATTTTACAACCATCTAAAAACAAGTGACCACAAAACATTCCATCACACAGCTCTACAATGTCAAGAGATGAAACCAGAGAAGAGTCCCCTCAGCCAGCTGGTTCTGAGGCTCAGTTCACCAACCCAAACCAACCCCATAGAGCCTCGGGACAGCCCTCAGAAAATCTGGCCCAACCAAATCATCACAAAACAAAAAGAAAAATATATAACCTATTGGAAAGACACCACAAAAAATCAAAGTAAACTTCAATGCTATTTGTCTCTAAACAGACAGTACATGGTGGCAGACTATCTGACCACTGTGACTGATAGAAAACTGGGGAAAACATTGACTAGGTACAGAATCAGTGAGCACAGTCTGGCTATAGAGACCGGTCGTCACAGACAAACCTGGCTGCCCAGAGAGGACAGGCTGTGCTCACTCTGCTCCAGGGGAGAGGTAGAGACAGAGGTGCATTTCCTACTACACTGTGACAAATACTCAGACCTAAGAGCATATTTCTTTCCCAAAATTATAACTCAATACAAAGAATTTGAAACTATAAAAGATGAAGAAAAAATCAAATATTTATTGGGTGAAAAGCCAAAATGTGCAGTTTTGGCAGCCAAATATGTGTCCTCCTGCCACAACCTGAGGGACAGCCAGTGAAAAATGCAAAGTAATGTTGATAATATTTCCCATTTAGCTTAGTTTTGTTTTGTCTTTCATACCAGGTCATATGTCTTCTCAAGTCATGTTGACACTGGTCTACTACTGTTGCTTTAATGTATTGTTGTTCTGATTAATATTGTTGTTGTAGCTGTTGTTAATGGTAATCCCATGTCCACTACTACTATTATTATTGCTGTTGGTTCCACCATTTATTTATATATAAATATATATATATTTTGTATATATATACATATATATATTAGATTTTTATTTTTCGATATGTATACTTTGACAATGTAAGTAATAATGAACTTGCCATGTCAATAAAGTCAATTGAATTGAGATGGGGAGGGGGAGAGAGAGAGAGATGGGGAGGGAGAGAGAGAGAGAGATGGGGAGGGAGAGAGAGAGGGGGGGGGAGGGAGAGAGAGAGAGGGGGGAGGGAGGGAGAGAGAGAGGGGGGAGGGAGGGAGAGAGCGAGGGGGGAGGGAGGGAGGGAGAGAGCGACGGGGGAGAGGAGGATAAAGGGATGACAGGAGGATGTGCAGCAGATAGACTTATGAATGATTCCCCTGTGGTCCTTTTGGGAACCTCTCACACTGACACCCACACACACACACTGAGAAATACACACTGACACACACACACTGAGACACACACACACTGAGACACACACACACATACTGAGAAACACATACTGAGAAACACACACTGAGAAACACACACTGAGACACACACACTGAGACACATACACACACACTGAGACACATACACACACACTGAGACACACACACACACACTGAGACACACACACACACACTGAGACGCATACACACACACACTGAGACACACACACACACACACTGAGACACACACTGAGACACATACACACACACTGAGACACACACACACACACTGAGACACACACACACACACACTGAGACACATACACACACACACACACTGAGACACATACACACACACACTGAGAGACATACACACACACTGAGACACACACTGAGACACACACACACACACTGAGACACACACACACACACACACACTGAGACACACACACACACACACACACTGAGACACACACACACTGAGACACACACACACACACTGAGACACACACACACACACTGAGACACACACACACTGAGACACACACACACACACACACTGAGACACACACACACACACACACACACACACTGAGACACACACACACACTGAGACACACACACACACATACTGAGAAACACACACTGAGAAACACACACTGAGACACACACACTGAGACACACACACACACACACTGACACACACACACACACTGACACACACACACACACACTGAGACACACACACACACACTGAGACACACACACACACACTGAGACACACACACACACACACTGAGACACACACACACACACACACACACTGAGAGACACACACACACACACACACACACTGAGACACACACACACACACTGAGACACACACACACTGAGACACACACACACACACACACTGAGACACACACACACACACACACACACTGAGACACACACACACACTGAGACACACACACACACACATACTGAGAAACACACTGAGAAACACACACACACACTGAGAACACACACTGAGACACACACACACACACTGACAAACACACACACACTGACACACACACACACACACACTGAGACACACACACACACACTGAGACACACACACACACACACACACACTGAGACACACACACACACTGAGACACACACACACACACACACACACACTGAGACACACACACACACTGAGAAACACACACTGACACACACACATCCTGAATTCCAGTGGGCCTTAAGACCTAGGGATTCCATCCTGGTATGCTGACCTCGTGCACCCGCCTGTCCGTCTCTCTGTCTGAGAATGATTTAAATAAGACGGGTGGAAAAAGAGCGATGGCTGGAGAAATATTAAACGTCTGTCTCTTTCTCACGCACATTCTCTAGGTTTACAGTTCTGACATAGCAGTGGCAGCTCTCGCTGTGTGTGTGAGTGACAGGCAGTCAGATGACCAGGATGTTCTCTCTCTCTCTCTCCCCCCCCCCCCCCCCCCCCGCTGGCTTTGTTTTTCTATACTGATCTGTCTTTCACGTTGTTGTGATGGTGCTACTCCAACTGAACCCTCTGACCGTGTGTGTTAAATGCAAGTGTCTCGTCCAATGATTGGTGTCTGGTTCCGCTCTGCTCGGGGTCCCCCAACCCCCCTGGTTCCACTCTGCTCTGGGTCCCCCAACCCCTCTGGTTCCGCTCTGCTCTGGGTCCCCCAACCCCTCTGGTTCCGCTCTGCTCTGGGTCCCCCAACCCCTCTGGTTCCGCTCTGCTCTGGGTCCCCCAACCCCCCTGGTTCCACTCTGCTCTGGGTCCCCCAACCCCCCTGGTTCCACTCTGCTCTGGGTCCCCCAACCCCCCTGGTTCCACTCTGCTCTGGGTCCCCCAACCCCTCTGGTTCCGCTCTGCTCTGGGTCCCCCAACCCCTCTGGTTCCACTCTGCTCTGGGTCCCCCAACCTCCCTGGTTCCACTCTGCTCTGGGTCCCCCAACCCCCCTGGTTCCACTCTGCTCTGGGTCCCCCAACCCCCCTGGTTCCACTCTGCTCTGGGTCCCCCAACCCCTCTGGTTCCGCTCTGCTCTGGGTCCCCCAACCTCCCTGGTTCCACTCTGCTCTGGGTCCCCCAACCCCTCTGGTTCCGCTCTGCTCTGGGTCCCCCAACCCCCCTGGTTCCACTCTGCTCTGGGTCCCCCAACCCCTCTGGTTCCACTCTGCTCTGGGTCCCCCAACCTCCCTGGTTCCACTCTGCTCTGGGTCCCCCAACCCCCCTGGTTCCACTCTGCTCTGGGTCCCCCAACCCCCCTGGTTCCACTCTGCTCTGGGTCCCCCAACCCCTCTGGTTCCGCTCTGCTCTGGGTCCCCCAACCTCCCTGGTTCCACTCTGCTCTGGGTCCCCCAACCCCTCTGGTTCCACTCTGCTCTGGGTCCCCCAACCCCTCTGGTTCCACTCTGCTCTGGGTCCCCCAACCCCCCTGGTTCCACTCTGCTCTGGGTCCCCCAACCCCTCTGGTTCCACTCTGCTCTGGGTCCCCCAACCCCCCTGGTTCCACTCTGCTCTGGGTCCCCCAACCCCCCTGGTTCCACTCTGCTCTGGGTCCTCCAACCCCCCTGGTTCCGCTCTGCTCTGGGTCCCCCAACCTCTCTCTAGTATTACATAACAACATTCCATTGGTCCCTCTTTCATTTGTTGTTCTGTTGTGGGATTCCTGTTTGGATTCGTCCCTGGTTAACTACAAGGGGCTGTAGATAACGGTGGTATCTCAGTCTACTCGGTACTGAAGGGTAGTTGAACTAATAGCTGCTACGACTGCGTTGTTGGTTGAGGGCTTGTCAGTAAGCATCTCACAGTCAGTTCGTCTCCTGTTGTATTCGGCGGATGTGACAACAACAAACGCATGGATTTTGATTTGAACCCAGACCGAGGGAGAGAGTCCTCTCCCTCCCTCTGTGGGATCATTTTTTGGTGTGTGTGCGTGTGCGTGTTGTGCGTGTGTGTGTGTGTGTGTGTTGTGTGTGTGTGTGTTGTGTGTGTGTGTGTGTGTGTGTGTGTGTGTGTGTGTGTGTGTGTGTGTGTGTGTGTGTGTGTGCGTTCATGTTAAGATGGAGCTAAACGGGGTTGGCTAGAGGTGAGAGAGCTGGTGTCTGTCCTCTCCTCCCTCGTTCTTTCTTTCTCAGTCATTTTCACCTGGGTTGGTTCTGGCTGTTAAGCACCATGAGGTCAGCCAGTGTGCACCGGCCTGGAGCCAGTTCTCTCTCTCTCACACACACACACACACACACACACACACACACACACACACACACACACACACACACACACACACACACACACACACACACACACACACATATACACACACACACACACACACTCACCATTAAACACCTTGCTGGGCTATCTCTGACTTGTGTTGTGTTGATTGGCAGAGTTTTTTTTTTTTTGAGGGAGAGAGAACCTGACCCTTCAACAACCTTGGTTAATGTCCAGTTTGGGATTTGGAGTCTCTGCTCTTTAATATCTCTGGTTTTATTTATCTCTGGTTTTATTTATCTCTATTTTGGTTCTGTTGCACTAGTTTTACTCTCTCTCTCTCTCTTCCTGTCTCTCTCTGTCTCTATCTGTCCCTGTCTCTCTCTGTCCCTCTCTCTCTGTCCCTCTCTCTCTGTCCCTCTC